>NW_012107675.1:327023-443634 GCF_000951045.1 Mandrillus leucophaeus
AAAAGAGGATAGAATGTGCTGAAATCAGTTGTAAAACAATTTAAAGTAGCAAATACTTAACTCATGGCTAATGTGGTTTGTCTGGCTCCATATTGAACCTTTGTTTAAATTAAAAGAATTATCTAAATAAAAAAAGAAGGATAATGGTATTAGTTGTAATACTGAAAAGTCTTAGAAAACATCTTATAAATGATTTCCCTTTTTAAGAACATGTTTCTGAAATATGCAACCTCACAGTGACCTTTTGCAAAGATGACCCGTTAACTGAGGACTGAATTTTGGGATGGACATGGTCAGGATTCCAAGTCAATACTGCAGCACAACGACTCACACGGTAATGGTAACGATACTAAACTGGTTAAAACAAAAAGCAGTTACTATGAATACAGACACATACACGCACGCATGCACGCACACACACATGATATCTTTGTGAATTTCATATAGTTTTGTACTAGATTTGTAGTTAGCTTAAAAACCAAAAACCAACATGAAGTGTGTGGCTAATGAATACCTCTACAAAATAAGCCATGTTAAAATGAGACGATTAGAAAAGCCCACTTTTGCTGCAAACATCCTAGAGAGGTTAGATGTCCGCTGAAGCTGAAGATGTGGAACTACTATGGTTACAGGGTTGTGGACACTAGTTAGATAACTGCTTAAAAGCTTATATTAAGGCAAATAAAAGCTGATTGCTAGAAAGCAATTATGCAAATGTCTCTTGTTTATCTAAAGAAGAACAGGACTTTTTTTTCCTGGTGCAGCCAGATGTTCTAACTTTTGAACAAATGAGCGTGGTCAGTAATGTACAATAACTCTCAAGTCTGTTCCTTTGGCCTAGCTAAGCCCGTCTGGCCCTCGGGCATCCTGCAAGATGACAGACAGAAGGGCAAGGGTACTATCAGAAATGGAACAGGCTGCCCCCACTCCTCCCAGCCTCTACCAGCACACAGAGACAGACTGGAGACACAGCATTCGCAGCCAGTTGGCATCTTGGTTCTTTTGTCTTCTGAAAATAAAAATAAGTGCTTGTCTTGTCTTTGGAGGTCAAAGAGAACCGCACTAATTTGCTTGAGGGGGCTTTTCTGGAGGAGAGGATCCTCAGTCCTGTGCCAAGGTTTCACGCTGTTTGGCTACACGCCAGGCTTTTCTTCTGGATCTGGTCTGCACGTCCAGAGATGGAGGAATTGCATCAGCATCGTATGCACAGTGAAAGGGTGGCTCTTGTCCAGAGAAGCCCATTCTGGGCCTGGCTACATGGCCTCGGGGCCTGGCGGCAGTTTGAAGAGTCTGGCTGCAGATAGGAGCTTTCTTATGTGTCTCTCCTCTGTGATGCCGGCCTCCTGAAGGCAAGTGTGGGACAGAGAAGGCACCTGGCTCAGTGTGCTGAAGCCCGCGGTGGAGAGGGTGCTGGCATACATGGGCAGACCGATGGAAATGAGCCAATCTGACACAGACGAAATGCATCCAGGAGAGACGGGCTTTCGGCAGATTTCCGTGAGTCCACCACTTGGAATCTGGATAAATTAAGAAAGCAATATATGATAGAAACGCTTCATGTGTCATCGGAGGACTGCTTCGTGTATGTCTAAAAGGAACAGCACTGAAATACTGCATTGCTAGACTATTATCAGAAAGCAACAATGCAGTGAGTGTCAGAGATCAAGACTAGCAGGAAAAATTCTTCTCTAAGATGAAACAAATCTTTAAGGAAGTGTTCCACAAGGTTCTCGAAGGTGTTTGGAATGAGATCAAATCCCATTTATGTATCCAAGTCTCCAAACTGTAAGCATTTACATATTCTGCTACTTTGTTTCACTGTGGATATGCTCTTGACAAGAGACCTAAGGTAGTCTGAAGGGACAAATCTGGGTGATCGTGTGAAAAGTAGCACTCAATGGGTAGGGTTTTTATAAAGGAGACTTTCCACTGTAGTTTGAATCTATGTTAACCAGAAAATTACATATTTAGTCAATGCGGTTATAAAGAATTTAAAATACAATAATATCATGGGTTGGCTGGAACAGGGAAATGGATGTTTAACCTTGACTACTGGGTATATAAAGGGCCTACACCTTTCAGAAAGGTGATTTGCTAACAAGTATGAAAATCTTTGGGATTTTATACAGTTTTGATGAAGCAAACCCTCTTCCAGGATTATATACTCAGAAATTCACCTTTAAAGTCTACAAAGGTTTATTAACAAGGATGCTCTCCATTACATTTTTTAAAATAAAAGGTTGGAAAAATCTAAATGTTTTAACTATGAGACTCAATACTAGAGTACACTGACCTACTAGAATACTTTGAAATACAATAGCCATCCCCCCTTATCCACGGTTTTGCCTTTTACAGCCTGAAAATATTAAGTGGGAAATTCCAGAAATAAACAATTCGTAAGTCTTATGTCGCACGTCATTCTGAGTAGTGTGAGGAAATCTCATACCATCCAGCTCTGTCCCACCTGACAATCACCCCTTTGTCTAGCAAATCCACACTGTCTACACTCTGGGCCCCGCAGTCACTCAGTAGCCCGTGGCCATCAGATCGACTGTCGCAGGACTGCAGCACTCACGTTCAATCACTCTTATTTGGCCTTATGATGGCCCCAAAGTGCAAGAGTAACATGCTGGCCATTTGCATGTGGCAATGAGAAGCCACGTTCAAAGTGCTTCCTTTAAGTAAAAAGGTGAGAGTTCTTGACTTAATAAGAAAAGAAAAAAACATCGTGTGCTGAGGGTCCTAAGATCTACAGTGAAAATGAATCTTATATCCATGAAATTGCGAAGAAGGAAAAAGAAATTTGTGTATAATATATACAGGGTTTGGTACTTGTCAAGCTTTCAAGAGATCCACTTGGAGGTCTTGGACCATATCCCTCATGGATATGAGGAGACTACTGTATTGATAATATCAATTTTTTTTTTCTAAGTAACAGAGAAACAGATTCATGATCTGATAATAGCAAACAATCAGGTTTCAATACTATACATTTACTATTATACATGTGCAGAGAAATGATTAGACAGAATTTTAATGGACAAGTAAAAATTGTGTATATTTATGGTGTAAAACGTGGTGTTTTGATAATTGTGGAATGGCTAAATCAAGCTATTTAACATATGCATTACCTCACACACTATATTTTGTGGTGAGAACACTTAAAATCTGCTGTCCTAGCAATTTTCAAGTATACATTGTTATTAACTGTAGTCACCATGTCGAACAATAGATCTCTTAAAGTTATGCTTCTAACTGAAACTGTGTCATTCAGACGGATTTTATTTTATTTCTTAAGAGATGGGGTCTCACTATGTTGCCCAGGCTGGCATCAAAATTCTGGGCTCAAGCAATCCTCCTGCTTCTGCCTCCTGAGTAACTAGGATCACAGGTGTGCACCATCATGCCTAGCACTAGACAGATCTTTAAAAAGTTTTTCAGTGTTGGGATTACGGATAATTTTCATTTTTTTTTTTCTTTCTGAAAGTGTATTTTTAAACATTTCTAGGCTGACCATGTATTACTTTCTCCCCAGCTGTCTCCTTTCCATAGCTACGCAAGCCCTTGTCTACTTGGCAGTTGTGAGTATGCTCATTACTAAGTGTGATCACTAAATGTGCTTCAGGAAGCTGGAGAACCATGGGCTGCTCACCGCCATGCGGTGCTGCTTCCGAAGCTGCTTCACCCGGATCTGGTCCATGTTGATGGCGACGTCCCTCTCAGGCTGATCCAAGTCCTCTGCGTATCTCTGCACCAGGGCTTCGGGAATCCCACAGCGGCCATGCTGCCGGGGAAAACAGGAATGTGGCATCAAGGGTATAAGGATTTTGTTTTTCTTTCCCTAAGATACACCACATATAACGTAGGGTCTCACTGTCGCTTAGACTGGAGTGCAGTGGTGTGATCATGGCTCACTGCAGCCTCAAACTCCTGAGCTCAAACGGTCTTCTCGCCTTGGCCTCCCAAAGTGTTGGGATTACAGGCGTAAGCCACCGTGCCCAACCAGAAAGTTTTAATTTGAAATGAATATATTTTCTTTATTGGCCAGGATAGATGCTTTAGAGAGAATACTTTTACATCTTTATCTTACAGTACTGATGAGCTCTAGGAAAGTGTTCTGAAGCACAGTTATGGCAGCAAACAGTTACTCTACACTTTTCAGGCCAATGCCTTCACCTCAATTGGATCATTTTGCAAAATACAATTCCTCTAATGTTATTGAAGAGAGTCTTCTAAACTGCAGGAGGAAAGGGCTAACTTCTACTTTACAGATATTCAACTGTTTGCGCTTCATCTGCTACAAGTTATACCACCAGCTTGCTAGGCCAGCATTTACTGTATGCTCATTCTCACTACTTTTCATTTAAAGACATTTACTCACGAAATATCAAGGAGGGTCAGGGAGGTGAACGAGGATCTTATTCTAAGGCACTCATTGTCACGAGAATTTTATAATAAAGGACTCTCAGGAATGCATCCTAATAGGACCTGTATTTCCAGGAGTAAAGTACAGCTGTGTCTCTTAGCATTGCTTTGTCTTTGGAGTCACTTGGTATTGGTAGATCTCATTTTTTTTTAAATGAGAAATAATTTTTCATTATAGAGCTAAATGATTTTGGTACAATGAGGGATTTTATATTATCTTTTTCCCACTACCCATACAGATAACTATAATACAATTATCACATCTGAATAGGGTTCTATAATTTTCAAAGTATGTCCACATTTATTTGCTTCTAGTAATCCCTCTAAGAGGTCTTCATGCAGGTTATTTTTAACCTCGGTTTACCTACAGAGAGATGAAATGGGAAGGTGTCAATATCTGAACACATGCATGTCAAGTACGGTGTGGACACGTGGATTCAGGTGTCTGCTGTCCACTAAACCATCCTTCTCGGAAGCCAGTCTGGGTACTAATGATTCTCCCTGCGAAGTAGAGCTGCCAGAAACTAAAAGGAAACAAGCAAGAGCGAAACAAAGAAGACTCCAGAGAGGCTGTATTTTCATTTAACCTGGAGCCTGTGCTCCCTGTTCGTCAGAAGCTGCTGGCTGTGGATCATTCATTCCACTCTCTCAGAGCGGCCCATGCTACTGGGCTGGCTACCGGGCTGGCTTCAGATGTGGGTTCATCTCACCTGGCTGCCTGCCTTCTACAAAGGCCTGTGAATGTGGTGGGCCCAGGACCTTTGATACCTTATCAGAATACGGCTCCTCCGTGAGATCGATGCCTTCGGCATGCAGCTTGTTTTCAGTAAGCATTTCCAGATCCACTCCCCGGGCACAAGAGACCTTCCTGGTCAAAGCCGGGCCCAGCTTCACACCGTGCTCCTGGAGGCTTGTGTTCTCAGGGAGCTCTGAGAGCCAGGGGGGCGGCCTTGTGCTTGGTGGGCTGCCAGGCGCCTGCCCTGAGAGAGGCCTGGGAGCCAGTGCTGGGGGACAGTCGCTAGGGCTGGTGGGGCTGGTGGGGCTGCCCCTTTTCACTGGCAGGCAAGGCGCATCGGGACTGGGGAGGGTCCCACCGGGGCCCATGGGAACAGGGTAGAGTCCATTAGCAAGGCGTTCTCTGCTCTTTTTGGCAGGAACAGGTGGAGGCTGTGATGGAATTTTGGGCTGCGTTCTTGCCTCAGGGACCCTCTGCTCAGCATCTACCCCTTCTTTGGTGCCCAGGGGATGGTGTGTTCCTTCAAACTCGTGTCCTATTCTGTGGCCCTCCAGAGGTGTCCTTGCTAAACCGTGTTTAGCTCCAGGAGCCTGAGCATCATAGTTTCTGGGCAAACACTGAGGGGGTGACAGGCTGCGACCAGAGGCTGCGATTGAGCCCTCCAGTTTCTTAGTTGTCAATTTCTGAGGTTCAGAAAATCTCTTGCTTTGGGTCAGTAGCAACGCATTGTCGACAGCAGAGTCTCGCTCCAGGGGCTGGGCCTTCGTCGAAGAGGCAGTCATCTTCTGTGGCACTTTGGGTACAATCTGAGGGGGCGGTTCTGTCACCTCGGTAGGCACGTCTTGCTCAGCACCAGGCTCTGCTTGAAGGTCATCCAGGGAATGGGATCGAGGCCAAGTGTCCACAGTCTGGGGGCCCTCGAGGGTCTCACAGCTCCGGCAGATGGAAACTGGGAGGCTTCTTCGGTTTTTATTCAAACCAGTCACACTAGGTGGGTCACAGCTCTTGGACGTGTCTGGGGCGAGGCCACCACCCAGCCTGCCCTCCTCCTGTCCCTGCTTCAGTGCATCCCCTGATTTCGTTAAAGGCAATGTTGGGTAATTGCCCAACTGGTTTCTGCTAAAAGACTTCAAGTTGGGCTCGGCGGATGACTTGGCAGATAGGAGGCTAGCTTTCCGAGTCTTGCCTGTGAGACAAGGGAACATTTTACAATCACATTTTAAAAGCAAATCAATCAAACAGATGCATAAAGGTGTGCTAACATAATTGAAATCTCCAACTCCCACATCCTATTGTTCAATTACACTAAAGACACAAAATCACCCTTTATGACATTGGGTGTTAGAGGGTTATTATGGTTCCATTTTTATTTTTAGAAAGAATTCTTAGTCTTATTAAAGAAATCAGGAAGACTGAAATTAATTGGGTTACATGGGAAAGAAATATGCTGTGTCAAGCAGTAAAATAAATCTTGGCTTAAGTCTGTGCCCAGCTACAATTGATGTGGAAAGAGGATGATCATCACACCGCATGTTGATGGCATTTGTTGGGCGAGCACAATTTCTCAAGGTCATGATGGAAAAGGAGAGCTGGACTGAATTTCAGAATAGGTTCTAGAAATGGTATCCCCTACAGAGTGATCAGCGGATGCTCAAATCCCACCTTCCTTGAGGCCCCTCCTTCTAATAAACGTATCCTAGAAACAGTCAACCAACCTGGGCACAGACAGGTAGACTTATGTGAGCACTTTGCCAAAGAAAATCTACAAAATACTGACAAAGATTTAGGTCCCAGCAAAGCACAGTCCTGGTTACAACGGTCAGACTGATAACTGAACTATCAACCAGACATAATCTACTTATCTGACGACTGGTAATTGATATTCAACTTCTGCTGTTGGATAAGCTTTGCCAATTCATGGGCCACGCAGCGTGCTGAATGCTTTGTTCTCATCAGTACTTACATGCATGTGCGCGCGCGCGCGCACACACACACACACAGATTAACTGTCCCTTGTTACATTTTTGGTTAATAACATGTTTGTTGTGTGCTTTGACCCTGTCCACCTGTATGTTCCACAATGATAAACACCAAAATGCTACGCATCTGTAGGATATTATTGTTGTTACATAAAGATCATCAGCCTAGTGCTACTACTGAAGATACTGACCCCAGTCCTACTTTTCATTATTAGAAAAATCATCACAGATAAATGAAGAAACACCTCTTCAGAAAAAAAAAAAATCGCATCAAATTTTAAAAGTAGGTTGAAATAGAAAATTATTAGAACCTCTTTAGCATAAATTTTAGGAATATGACTTTCTTTTCCCTTAACTCCCAATATAAAACTATATATATAAGTTCCATTTTTGCATTCCGCATTATATTAGAAAGATCTCTGAATTTACTTTACGTTCAAAGTATGGTTTGCTAGCCATCTAGTTCTTCAGCAGATACACATGAATTCATCTGGGCATGAAATATTCTGCCAGTGATATCTGTGAGATCCTTACCAATCACCAACAGTTGGGGGAATTAATTTCCTGGAAAGTTTTGGATATGAAAAGGTTATTAAGAGAAAAAAAAATTCTTCAGAACTTACATGAGCTACACAAGGATTCTGACATTTACTGAAACTGAGGATGTACTGGGATACTAGGTGGGTTTTGTATCCTGTCTTGATATATTCAGGCTACCTGAATATTATATATAGTCTGGGGAGAACTACTATCTTCCCAAGTTGATAGAATAGGAGGGCGTCATGGCTCAAATTCTGAGGGCCCCAAGATGCTTCTTAGAATTGGAATTAGAGTGAGGCAAACAAGGTGCCCGGAGGACACACTCTAAGGAGGTGACCGCCCAGAGCCACATGAGTGCAAGGCTGATACCCGAGAGTGAGCACTCTTAGGGTTTGCATCCTAGACACCCACTTTCCTTTCCTTAGCCCTAGTTCTGGTGCCCACAATGGCTCTCAAACTATTTTTTCCCACGATTCCCAGTAAGAAATACATTTTACATTCAACATGTAGTACACAGAGACACACATGCATGCACACAAGCGCAAACACACACACAGACATAACTGAAACAAGGATTACAAGTGACAGTGCTAACAATACTAACCTTCATCTTAGAGGATGCTCTCTGATATTTTGTATTCTATTTTGTCTTACAAAACTGCTGTCCATGACCCACTAAACTGCTTTCACAACCCACTAATAAAGTACAGCCTGGAGTTTTAAAAAGTTTGCTTTAGGAGGTGCTCAGCAAACATCTTAACACATGGGCTACTACATAGGATTCCAATGGCTGCTAAAAACTATCAAACCCAGGCATTTTTTGTGACGGCCTTCAAGAGTTTGACAGAGATTTAGGTGACGGTGGCAGCGTGAGCCTCTTACCACTGTTTCTCATCTTGCTACAATGGGAATTCTGGGGTCACAACAGGAAACCACAGAGCCATCCATAGTAACGTTTTGCCCACCTGACCCCATACCACTTAAAACTCCTCTTCTGTTTGAGACACGTACGTTTTCTGAAATTTCATACTGATTACTTCCTGACTGGCTGTACAGAGAGGCCACAAACAAGACACGTGGCCATCCGATCCTTCTCTCCTGCAGTAACTGCCTCGACACTCAGGCCGTACAGCTGAGGCGTTTAACACACTGCTGCTGGTGTAACCCTGATGGATGGTCTACCTGGTACACTGTTTTCCTCATGGACCTAATAGCTCCCAACACTCCAATGTTGGTGTTTATTGCGTAAAGAAAAGGGCATAGGAGACACACAATTTAGGTTTTACGGCTGCAGGTATTTTACACAGAATTTATTAACCTCACCCAGCAGCCAGGAGAACAGATAGGGAGGCTAACTTGGACTAGAATGGTATAGAGGTCAGAAAGGAAAAGATGATTGCTGAGTGCATGATAGGAATAGAATCGTCCTTTTGCAGAAAATCGTGCTTTGAAATCAGTAATTGTCAAAGCAGGTTCCCAGCAACTCATGCTGACACTACCGTTTTCCAGGTTCTCACTGCTTTCGTAGCATCCTGAGTCTCGGGGTGAGCATCCACTCAGGCCCTGGCTGTCAACGAGCAGCTTCTCCTGGGATCCTGACTGGTCGCTGTTACCTAGAGGAGAGAACACGGCACGAAATCAACAAGGGGAGTGAAAAGCAGAGATTTCAGAGTCAACAGATCTCGACTTTATCCTCAGATACTGCCCTGAGCTTTTGGAAGAGAACAATTTATCTTAAAATAGATGAGATCAAAATGAACTAGTGGGATCACAACTTTTCTTCCAATAAAGTATTCATTGCACAAAGATAAGTTTGGAGAGAGCACACAGTTGGAATATGTTGACACCTTTTAAGTTACGCAAACAGAAGCTTTTAAGTTACGCCAACTCCGGCCTTGGGGCTATGAGGAAAGGAGAAAGGCAGAGTGCTGTTTCGGCAGTGGGGCTCCCAGTCCCTTCTGAGTGATGGCACCATCGAGGAGAAGCAAACAGAGAATAAACGCCCCATGCACAAGGTGAGATTGGGTCATACGTTTTTTGGAGATGTATAAAACTTGTGCTGGAAGATAGTTGTGTTGCCAACTTTCCAAATTTGGGAGCTAATATTAAAGTGTCAAATCAAATAAATTTTATTAGCATTTAGGAGCATTCTTAGCCCTCAGGGACATGCGCTGAGGGCTCTTCTATTAGCTCAGCAAGAGTAAGGCTGGCAAGACGAGGCACAAACCCCAAAACTGAGGAGAGGCCAGTGGCAAATCTTCTTTTATTTTTGTTGTTTGGGATAAGTTAGTGGTTGCTCTTTCTTTTCTGCTTCTCCCTTTGTCTTGTGCCAGCACACTTCTGTCTCCTGCATATAAGTAAAAGCTGGGGAAAGCTTAGGAAACCCTCGAACTTGGAAGCTGAGTAACAGATACATGGTTGCTGGTATAGATAAATGGATGACCGAAAGCTGAACGTCCTCATTCCGAGTGGATAAAGAAAATGCAGTGCCTCTATATACACCATGGAATACTACTTGGCCATGAAGAGGAATGAAATAATGTCCTTGCAGCAATTTGGATGGGCCTGGAGGCCATTATTCTAAGTGAAGTAACACAGGAGTAGAAAGCCAAAATCCACATGGTCTCACTTGTAAGTAGCAGGTAAGCTATAAGCACACAAAAGCATACAAAGCGATACAATGGACTTTAGAGAGTCAGAAGGGGAAGGGTGGGGGGAGTCTAGGGATAAAAAAACTACATATTAGGTACAATGTATACTACTCAGGTGATGGGTACAGTAAGATCTCAGAATTTACCACTATATAATTCATCCATGTAACCCAAAACCACTTATACCCCCAAAGCTATTGAAATAAATAAAAATAATAATAAAATAAAGGAAAAAAAAAGGAAGACCTCATTCTGAGGAAGGCTTTTAAAGAGAAGCATCACTATTTGTCAGTTGAGCCTCAACAAAGCTGGAGGAGAGGAAAAAATCAAGAGCAGCATCAGACACTTCTGTTGAGTGAATCTGCCCCAAGGAAATCACGTGGAAAGCCGTGAGGGTCTTCAACAACCCAGAAGTATCAGCCGGCATGTTGTAGAAAGGGCACGTGGAGCCTTACATGGGACACTGAGGTTACACGCAGATCATCTTTGCATTATTATGCAAAGTGCTTGGTCACATAAAACAGAAACCAAGAAAACATTTTCTACATAAAATAGCTAGTTGCAGTGATGAATCGCTTTATTTTCCTTTCTTTTCATCCCCCACCAACTCCCCCACTCCAACCACATACACAAAGAAAAAAAGAAATCAATAAACCAGAAATGTGATGCCTTTTCTCAGGTCATCAAAATAAAAATGTGGGGAGGCGGAAGGCTCTGGCAGCTCTCCAGCTGTCCATTCACCACTTCCTGCTTGCATTTCTCACAGGGAAAGCATTTTACAGCCCCAACCACAGCAGAGATCGTGGCAGTGTAAGTCCCTCAATTAGAATCCCAAATTAAGAGTGCTACTTTTAAAATGACTAATGAAAAATTAACTAATTGGAAGCACAAGAGCAAATACTGTCCCCCCGACCACCTAAAAGTGGAACATTCTAGAGCGATGTCCTCACTGTGTGGAAGAGCCTGTGGCTTTGCAGTGGCCTTTGTTCTAGCCTAGCATGTTATTTAGAAAAATGATGCTTATAAAATGAGGGCTTTGCGCTATCCATTACAACCCAGGGAGAGGAGTCAGTGTACTCTGTCCCTGGTGACACGGTTCAGTGCACCACAGCGGCCAAAACAGACTCCAGAGTGCTGGCCGGTGGGAGGAACACAGGAGACCTGCTCCTGCTGCAGCGTGGAAATGTGTGCTGTGCCTGCATATCTGGGGACCCCAGCCTCACCAGACACAGCAGGATACCTGAAATTATTTTGGAGAGGGAGGGGATTCATCTGTCACCTGAAAACCACAGTTCTATTTATAGACCCATGAGGCATAAGGAAGGGGGCTAGAATCACTGTCTTTATTAGGGAGAAGAGAAAAAGAGGTGAGGGCCTCTCCTCTGTAGTGCAGAATCAGGACCATGACCTTTTCCCACACTTCTTAGCATTGGTGCCTAGGTACAAAAGATAAGAAAGAAGATGAGCTAGAACCCTGAAAATTCTCACAGTCAAATCACAGCAAAGTGCTAGGTTGTGAGGCTGAAACCCCATTTGAGCATGACCTGAACTTCGACCTGAAGGGGCTCTGCTTGGGTTAAGCTCTCTCTGCCTCCAGCCTCACCAACCCTGACCCCCTCCCCCCCCCACACACACAGGGAGAGAATATGCTTAGACACCTATGAATATTCCAACATCAAAAGGTAGTGGTACCCAAGGGCACATACCATTGCCTGGGGAGCAGTTACCTTGGGAAAGAAGAGAAGGGAATGGGAGTCTCTGAAAGCAGGACTTTCCATGGACTTACGCCATATTTCTTAAAATGTAAGAAATGAAGAAAATATGGCAAAACATTAACTTCAGCATGTACATGTGTATGTTTGTTTTCTTTTTCCCAGTACTTTTCTGCATGTTTGAAATAATTCCTAAATTAGAATTCTTATACAAGTTATTATTTATACTTAGAAACGGCTAAGACAGTAAACTTTAGATTATAATGTACTTTACCACAAGTAAAAATTCTTTTAGCAATTTGTAAGACACTTTCATGTGCCAGACCGAAGATAGTGGGTCTGGGCTTGGTGTAAGGAGCAGCCATCTGACAATCGGAGTCTTTTCCCAATGGGGTTCCCATATGAAAGCTGGCATTTTTCCCACGCTTTGAGGGAGGCTGGACAGGTCTGACTTCCAAGTAGTGCTGGAAATGTACTTTTTGCTCTCAGTGATGGCTAAGCTAGAAACCTTTCAAGATTCCTACATATCTTCAAAGATCTCAATAGACCTCTGCATCTCTCTAGTGTACAGAAATTTGGTTTGACAGAAACCTATCATGTTTCTCTAAGTTATCAGTTAGAGGCACTACTTCTTAGCCATGATGACTTTAACTGTATTGGATGTAAAATCCTATAATGCTAGGAAAAGTCTGGACCCTGACTCTTGGCACTAATGGGTACCTCTGGAACCTTGAAGCCTTTGTTTTGGAACCAATAAAAGGAAGTACAACTTTATATACCAGGGAAGTTCTAAACAACAGAGCAGAATAGATCCATAATGGAATGTTTGAAGAGGCAAAGAGGTCTTCTTCACCTTCCAGGTTAGCAACCTGATGGATAGCCATACCCTCCTACAAAATGCTCCCTGGTACAAAAATCTCAGGATGTGATCCCAGGAGGAACGATAGGTCTGAGCCAACATGGCATGGAAGAATCTAAGCACAGATTCCTGCCTTACACTCAGGAGTTAGCTTTTCTCCTCCAAAGCTGTGGATGATAAAGGAAATGTAATGGAGAGTACATATAAACCAGTTGTTGGTTGCATGTGGAGGCTCACGCCTGTAATCCCAGCACTTTGGGACGCCAAGGTGGGCAGATCACCTGAGGTCAGGAATTTGAGGCCAGCCTGGCCAACATGGTGAAACTCCATCTCTACTAAAAATACACAAATTAGCCGGGTGTGGTGGTGCATGCCTGCAATTCTAGCTGCTCGCGAGGCTGAGGCAGGAGAACGACTTGAACCCGGGAGATGGAGGTTGCAGTGAACCAAGATTGCGCCACTGCACTCCAGCTTGGGCAACGAGAGCAAAATTCTGTCTCAAAAACAAAACAAACCAAAATAAAACAACAACAACAACAAAAACCCAGCTGTTCTTGGTGACTGAGGAAAAGCAAGTGGGCTATGCTACTCGGCAGATGTGATTCAGGACAACAGATGATTTAATATTGATTCATACTAATTGAGCTGGTAGGCTACACCAGTTACTGTGCAGGCTCTTTACACACAACCTGGCCACAGACCCCAACGTGTCTCTTGGGAATCAAATACTTAAAAAAATGTTAACACTGCCCTTTATAAAGTGATATTAACTATGAATCACAATTGTTTCCAAATCTATCCCTGAAGGCAGCCTGTTTATCTTAGGCTCAGACATCTATCTGATGGTGTGTGTTTCTCTAGCTTATCAGTTCATTTACAGGGACTGCCTATTTAGCAGAAGTGAATTTCACCTAATGACACTTGCTTCTGTATTTCTCAGGCCTGATACATTTCAGTAATGTATAATTCTTTGTTCCACCATTAACCATGGTTTTGGTGTGTCTTTCAGCAACAGAAATGCTATTAGCTACTGATATCCCTGAAGCAGAGTCCTTGAAGGAAAATGCATTTGAATTCAGTAACTAGAAAGGATACTCCTTTAAGATGAATGAGTTCAGGAATATTTCTGATGGCAGATTGAAGAATACAGAGCAAGATAAGACTGAGTTAATGGAGCAAAGGATATGGTATATTCAAATAGACTTCATAAAAGCTATGAGCTCACCGACGACTCTGCTCACAGGCTGTAAAAATAAGCTGTCATTTAGGTTAGGAATTTGCAAGCCAATCGATACGGAATTCTCTGCTCTACATATTCACTGGGGAGAGACATCTCCTCCTTTAACGAAAGCTGATGAATTTCATTTATTCACTAACCAGTCTATTCAATAAGAACACAACTCCTCGTGTGCTCTGAGAAGCAGTCAATCCTTAGCTGGGCGAAAACCTCCCAGCTGGTCAGTCGCTTTTGTGCTCAGCTGTCCCAATGGCCTGCTGGAGGCTGCACATCTCAATAGTACTGCAAGTGGAGTCTACCCAAACTGTAATTCCATTCTTGCAGACACTTGGTGCAGAATCCTCTTCAACTATCACCTAGAAACATGCCTGGAAAGGCAGCGGCGGCACATGAGGTTTTCTTTTGTTCCCATGTCTGCCCTGGGAATTTACGTCTTTGTGCAATTTGACCTTGGCTTGTGAAATAAGAGGACAGAACAAGTGACTCCAGGGACCTAAGCACATACTGGTGGCGTACGTGGGGCCTGCTGTGGCAGACCTCACAGGGAACACCTCTGTGTGTTCAGGGACTTACTGTCATACTCTTGTAACAGCTCCACCGCTGTCAAGAGAACAGCTCTGTGTTCCGGGTCCCTGATATTTAACTCATCCAAGTCTTCTTCCTCCAGCAGCTTAAAGGTGTCCAAATCTTCATATCCATTGAACAGGAAAGTGGGCATGTGCTCCTGTGAGAGGGAGAAGGAAGACAGAAGGGAGTCAGCCAGCCCAGCCACGTGATAACACCGCCAACAACTAGCCTGCAACCCCTACGCTGTTCTCATAGTCATCTTCATGTTAATCAAAAGATGCGAAAGTATCATTTGCAAAGGATCCTGAACATCCCAGTCCTCTGGCTTAGTAGGCAAGCAGGGTGTTTTATTAATCATGGATTAGGAAGATGTACATTGCAGGCTGTGATGGATTCCGCAGGCTTGCACTATAATTGTACTCTTGATAAGAGCTAATTCCTTTACCTCCACAGAGCCCACAACAGAGGAGACGCCTCCTCCATTTACAGAGTTATTAAAATCCAGCATTTAATTCCTCAGGATCAAGAGTTTTGCAAAGAGGAAACGTAATCTCTCATTGCAGACTCACACTAGTAGATGCTGGGAGTGATGGTGGGAGGGAGGTGGGCACGGAGTTTCCTTGTGGCCCCTGTGGAGCTAGCTGTGATCAAGGTGCCAGGAGTTTCTGCCTACAGCTCTTCCAGCAGCAAGGTTGGATCTGGGACTTATGCTATCACCCATAGCTGAGGTCAAGGGCAGTGTTAGAAAACTGGTAACTAACTCTTTCTGTGGAATGGATGCTGATCACAGTAACGAGCCGCCCTTACTGGACCACACAGATCAGCCCCAACCCTATCCTAAAAATGCCCTCCCTTGCTCAGTGTAGGAGAGAAAAAGGCAGTGAGGTACTAGCATGTGACGAGAATCCAAAGCGACTGACTTTTAGGTTAATCCGATCCAGGAGATCCTCCACAGACTTGGGCTGGGGCGGTCTTCCTTTCCGCCGCCTCCTGGTGGGGCGCTTGGGCTTCTCCTCGTCCTCGCTGAGCACGTCCACGTAGATGAACTTGAATGTGCCGACTTTGTTGTTCAGCAGCCCCATCCAGGTCCCCATGGGCGGCTTGCTGATGATATCAATGATGTCTCCTTTCTGTGGCCCAGGGAGCAAAGATCTGTCCATTAGGTACATTCCACGAACGTACAGATCATAAGTCTGTCAGATACACAGGTCATGCAGAAGTGAAGATGCCACAAAGGCCAGAATCGGGGTCCCACAAGTCACCCCTCTGAGTGAGCCGCACAGGATGTGACTGTGAGCTCAGCAGAGGCCAGACAGGTGTCTCTGACTGTCCGGAATTCCACACAGGCCCTTGGTCACAGCCCCTCCACCCTCTTGCCCTGCAGAACCAGGGGTGCCTGGGGTGCCCCTGGTGCTCTCAGCCAGGCTGCCCACCTGGCGCTCTGCACGCCTTCCCTCCTAAGAGGGCTCCCACTTCTTGGAGAAGGCACTTCCCACCTGTCCTACCCAGTGTCAATTCTGGCCCTGTCATGGCTGCACACACTTGGTGGAACCCCATCTGTCCCATAAAGGTATCTCTGAGCACACAGAAGGCAGAAATCTTTCTTCAGATGGAGAAAACATAGAAACCACGTGTGTGGAGCAGGAGCTGGTGGGGAGAGCGAGGGTGTGCAATAGGAATTCTAGAGGGAAGCTGAGGTCAGAGGGGTGAAGCGATGATAACCCAGGGATTAACACGAGACCCTCCCTCGGCCTCGAGGGCTGGCTGGTTTTTGTTCTGTTTTTCACTACAGAGGAGACCAGTGATGGAGGTAGCCAAGATACTGTCCAGTCTATACCATAGTAGTCCAGCATTCAACAGTAAGGAGGAAAGAAAGCCTCCTAGAGAAAAGGAAGAGCCCAGTTAGCTGCTCTGAGGCCAGGGAGAGACATACCTTGAGCTTGAGTGAGTCTGTGTCATAGGGACTGGGGGTGAAGTCGGTGTGCACCCTGGCACGCCCGCAGAACGGGCCTCGGTAAGGCGGCTCTTCGTCATCCCCATCTTCCGACTTGACGCTTTCTCGGTTGCTGGCTGAGGAATCGGTGGTGCTCACTGTTTGACCACCTGTACAGGAAACAGAGGAAGAACAAGGGTAGATACAGATTTCCCACCCAGCAAAGCAGAAAGGTATTGAAGGTAAGGCAGATTAGGAAACGAAGGCCCAGAGAAAGGAAGCATTGAGCCACAACCTTCTGTCAGGACCAGGGCAGGGCCCAGTTATGAATTCTCCGAGTGGTATCCCTCAGTTCCTCACTGGACAGGGGACTCACAGCAAGTTACCCTCAAGACCTGGGAATCCATGTGGCACCGAGGCTCCCATGTGGAGGACACTGCAGGACCAGTCACTAGACTCTGCTCTGAACATTCGTGACCTCTCAGTGGTAATGCACACTCTTTCGAACCATTTTACAGATGAGGAAACAAATTCAGAGTGGTCATATCATGTGCCCAAAAGGGTAAGAACTTAGTGGTAGGCTTAAATTTGATCTCGGGGCACGGTGGCTCATGCCTATAATCCCAGCACTTTAGGAGGCTGAGGTGGGTGGACTGCTTGAGCCCAGGATTTCCATCAGCCTGGGCTACATGGCAAAACCCCATCTCTGCCACAAAATTAGCCAGGTGTGGTGGCATGCCTCTGTAGTGCAGCTACTCGGGAGGCTGAGGCAGGAGGAGGATCCCTTGAGCCAGGGAGGCGAAGGTTGCAGTGAGCTGAGATCACAACATTGCATTCCAGCCTGGAAGACAGTGAGACTCCATCTCAAAAAATAAAATTAAAAATAAAAATAAAATAAAAAGTTGATCTTTTCCTTCCTACCATTCAGCCAACTCCAACTACCATTGGCCCGAATGTATCAGTCACATATAAAATTCCCTCCCTTCCCCACACCCTTTATTTCGCTGGTCACCTGCATGTGCTCGTCTCCCTGGCTTATCCCCCTGCTCTCTAGATCCTTCTTCTGAGATGCTTTCCCTGTTGTGTCTGATCAAAATGCATCACCTCCTCTTTTGGGCTGCTGCTGCTGCATGTCTACTAATAACCAGACACGACTCTGAGTCCAGAGAGTTTGCAGGTCCGGTTCTCTAATAGCACCTGAAGGGCAGGACTTGGTCTTATTCACCTTAAAATTGCCTGAACCTAGTGCTCAGTATATGTCACATATTAACTCCAAAGACAATAATCTACAATGACAAACTAGACTTACTCATGGAGCTCTGCCCACTCAGAGAACTGCGAAGACTTTCTACGGAACCCCCGGCCTTGAGCTTGGGCTTGTCCAAGTGTTCGGGGTCAGGCTGTGAAGGCGGAGGGGAGCCAGGCATTCCATCGAGGCCCGAATCCTGCCATGGGTTTCAACAAAATGAAGAAGTTCATCAGAGTGCACAGCTGTTGTTTTGTAATTCTCAGTGACTTGGTCTTCAATGAAATCAATCAAATCAATCCACACTCATATTTGATTCTATAACCAATATTCTCCTCCTTTTAAACCTATATCCTTGCTTACTTTAAAGTTATGGACAATGTTACTATTTATTAACCACTCAGATATTATTTCTCATTCTCAAGTAGATATTCTTGAAATCTCCAAGAAAAAAAAAAAATCTATCTACCACACAGACAAAATACTTAAAGGCTTAGAGACTCAGCACACACAAAAGCCCAGTAGCAAGGCTGGACTTCAAACGTAGATCAAGTACAATCCATGATTAATGGAATACCTGGAAGTGCAGTCAGAGGATATTTAATCTACTTGGATAGGAAACATTTGCACTTTTAAAAAAGTATATACTCCTTGGGGGAAAAATTGGCTAGATTCTTATGTTTCTATTTATACAAATTATTGGCATTGGCTAAAGAAATACAAAATTAAAACCCAAATAGACAGCAAACATACTATTTTCCAGTCTACTAATAAAATTTCCGTATGTCACTCTAAAGTCTTAGCTTCTTTCACTTTTCTAAAGTGCTGTCAGTAAAAAGCTGGGAGCCTCTTTCAGACCAGAATCCTGATGGGAGTGACTCAGCAGTACTTTCTGCATTTTGGGTAGCTAAGTATTACCCTCTCAGCGGCTCCTCATTTGCACATTTGAGCATAGCATGCTTATCTGATTCATGGTGCTATACCAATACACGATGTCACACTTCAGAAAGTTTGCAGTGACAATTGTTTACTTGCCAAAATAGAAAAGTCTCTGGCATATTACATATGGCCACAGCCACGTGAGCACAAAACCAGCTAAACGCAACCTGCTATTTGCATGCTGCCGAATCATCAGAAGGGCCTTAACACAGTTCCACAGGTCCTATAAACATCTGAGGACATCAGCAACAGTAGTTTCTGATCCAACACACATTAGTGCTTTCAATGTGAGGAAAGTGAGCAAGCGACCTCAAAAACAACAAAGAAAACTAAAGTTGACATTATTAGGAAGTTACTGAAGCTCCAAAGTATGAATTCCTTAAAAAAAAAAAAAATTCATTCCTCCTTTCTGCATCATAAAATAAGTGATTTTTTTCCCATCAAATTCTTCTGTAATGCTTCTGAAAAAAGCATGCAGTTTGAAAAACAGCAATAGTAAATGTGGATCTCTGATATATTTTCAAATGCTTTTTAAAATTATTAATTTATTCATCACGTGTTTATTAATTACCTACAATAACAGGCACTATTCCAGGTACTGGGCATATAGCAGTATCAGAGAAAACAAATATCCCTGCCATAATGGTTGGTATATTTACTCAAAAGTTTTTATAAAAAAACACACAAGGTGGGCGCGGTGGCTCATGCCTGTAATCCCAGCACTTTGGGAGGCCAAGGTGGGTGGTTCACAAGGTCAGGAGTTCGAGACCAGCCTGGCCAATGTAGTGAAACCCCATCTCTACTAAAAATACAATAATTAGCTGGGTATGGTGGCACGCGCCTGTAGTCCCAGCTACTCGGGAGGCTGAGGTGGGAGAATTGCTTGAACCCAGGAGGCGGAGGTTGCAGTGAGCCAAGACCACACCATTGCACTCCAGCCTGGGTGACAGAGTGAGACTCTGTCTCGAAACAAAAACAAAAAAACCAACCACACAAAACCTTCCATTATTTTTGCTTTACAGGAAATTTATAATGATCAGTTATTTCTTTTATTCCTTAACTTATGTGAAATGACTGCCTTAAAAAAATAGAACTAAGCACGTAAGATTGCTATATGGTAGTAACATTACTGAAAAACATCAAAATGATATTAAAATTCTATGCTTATGATTCATAAAGCATAAAACCTCTTTGAACATAAGCTGAAGAGTTTTAGTAGCTGTTTCAATTTGGGGGAAAAGCAAACTTAATAAAATGCTTTAAATTAGTATCATGCTTTCACTAGCATGCTGACTGCTTCATTGCTGGGAAGAAATACAGAACCACTATCACTCCCTCATCCATAGGGACAAGAGAATGAAAATAACAAAGAAAATTATCATGGATAAGACACACTGAAGGCAGTCCAACATCTCCTGCAGGTCTAATAAGCCACAGTTTCTGAGCCTGAGCACTGATCATTTTGGATGGACAGTTCTTTGCTGTGGGGACCGTCCTCTCCATGCTAAGATGTTTGGCAGTGTCCCTGGCCTCTGTCCTCTAGATCAGCATTCTGCAACTCCCGGGCCATGGACCAGAACCCGTCTGTGGCCTGTTAAGAAGTGGGCCGCACAGCAGGAGGTGAGTGGCGGGTGAGTAGGCCAAGCTTCATCTGTTTTTACAGCCACTCTCCATCACTCGCATTACTGTCTGAACTCCACTTCCTATCAGATCGGCAGTGGCATTAGATTCTCATAGGAGCACGAATCCTATTGTGAATTGTGCACATGAGGCATCTAAGTTGCAGACTCCTTATGAGAATCTAATGCCTGATGATCTGTCACTGTCTCCCATCACCCCAGATGGGACCATCTAGTTGCAGGAAAACAAGCTCAGGCTCCCACTGATTCTACATTATGGTGAGTTGTATAATTACTTTATTATATATTACAATGTAATAACAATAGAAATAAAGTGAACAATAAATGTAATGCACGTGAATCATCCTGAAACCACCACCCACCCCAGCTCCGTGGAAAAACTGCCTTCCACAAAACCAGTCCCTGGTGCAAAATGACTGGGCACTGCTGCTCTAGATGTCAGCAATATCTACTCCACTTCATCTCAACCCAGTCTGACCATTGAAAGACATTGCCCTGGGGTGCATGGGGGAGCAAAATGATACCCTCTTACCCCTTCCCCATGAGAATCACTGTAATCAACTGAAGCTGCCATGCAGGCATTGTTTGAATCAAGTGAGGCAGGTGGCAGGCTGGTGGTGCTGTCATTCACATAGGGGCGATGCTTGGTTTTAGCTCACTGTGCCCACCAGAGAGCAGCAGCTGAGCAAAAATGTCTGCTTTCACTGCTGTTTTTATTTGGCAGATAAACTGCATTACCTACATATTTCAAGCAGACAACCAGCTCATACACAGGTACTTCAACAGGCTACAAAATGAATGCTGTATAGGTGCCGGAGGAGAGTGTCTTGAAAATTGAAGGGTCATAATTACCTTGAGACCAAGCTCTCCAACTGTCTTTACTCCCGCCACCCATGCAATTAAGACAGAAACAGTCATTTTTCTAGCAACAAAATTATAGATCTAGGGGGGAAAAATCTATTCTGTGATACCTTTCTTCATGGCCACAGATAGGGCAAATGAGGGAAAACACCACGCTCTGAAACATTATTACCAAAGTCTGGTACCCAGGAAGAACTCCGAGTTTATTTCTTAGACTGGCTATGTGCTTCTACAACAACTTATGCTATGATCGACAAGTCTGCTGTTCAAAAAAAAAAGTTTTAGGTTTGATTCAGGTAACATCCATTCTGTAGCAAGGCATAGTTTAGAAAATAAAATGCTTCCTTTGCATTCAAATTTACAACGCCTATTGCACTGAAGAGTAACCATTTCTTTACATGTCTCTTTCTCTTGTCTGTACACAGAAGGCAAGTCCTATATTTTGTATTCCCCAGCACCAAGCACGGTGCTGAACAGCCCAAAGTGCTTAATAAATGTGTGCTGAATACAATGTTTCTCTATGTAAATAAAGCATGGACTTGGAGCAGGTTAATGCCAAGGAATATGTATATTTAGCACCATTTAAAATCTCAGGTGGGCCATCCTCAGCTTTTCTTGTCAGGAAGAACCAAGGGAACATTCTACCAGGTAGCTGCATACCTGCTCAGACACAGAGCTGCTGTATTTTTTAGACATTCTCTTTCTCATCGTCTCTTTCACTGATTTCACCTTTTTCCCAAGAGAGATGCGAGAGGCAGTAGGTGATTTGATGACTTCTTTGTACACAAAGTCTCCTTCTTTACCCTGTAAAACAAAATGTTGCAAGTATTGTTGGTCACAAAAGATGAAGGACAGATTTTATGATTTAAACCATTACTGTCCTAGCTCTCAGAAATATGGGCATTCCTCAGGATCTTTAAGTTTTTCTTGTGTTAACTCTGTGCTGTTATTTATCTCTTTGATTAAAAATGAAAGCTTATTGACTATAGGGCTTTTTGTTTGTTTGCTGACAGTGGGATGTGAGTCAGTTTTTATTTTACTTACTTTTAGTACATCCTTATCAGGTTACATTTTTCCTGCTATTTTTAACACCCAAGGGGACTGCATTTCATCAGTAAAGAATGATTTACCTTTGGGAGGCTGAGGCGGGTGGATCACGAGGTCAGGAGATCGAGACCACCCTGACTAACACGGTGAAACCCGTCTCTATTAAAAATACAAAAAATTAGCCGGGCGTGGTGGCGGGCGCCTGTAGTCCCAGCTACTCGGGAGGCTGAAGCAGGGGAATGGCGTGAACCCGGGAGGCAGAGCTTGCAGTGAGCTGAGATCGCGTCACTGCACTCCAGCCTGGGCAACAGAGTGAGACTCCATCTCCAAAAAAAAAAAAAGTGATTTACTATGTTCATGTAATCCCAGCAATGAGGGAGAAGAGAGGGATAATACTACTGAATTGCCCTGAGAAAGAGGTTAGAACAAATAGTTAAGCTCACTCGTTAGAAAAGCAATATCTGATTGGATTTCCATCACTATAGCGCTCAGTGTGTACATTTCTAACAAACTAGATTGTGGTCATCTCTCATTTTAGTTTGCATTTTTTTTTTAAACAAACTTTTCTCTGAGAAAGAAAACAAATCATATTTTCTCTCATTTCTAAAAAAGATTGACAGCAGAAAACTATTGGCTTAAGAATCAATATAATTTGATAGCCAAATAAGACAGTTTAAATCTCTTCCAGGAAATTTTCAAAACATTTCATATACATCCCAGGTGGGTATTTTAGCTGACCCATGATCATAACAAATATGAAACACGAAATCTTCATTTTACAGTTTTATGACACAATGCAAAGGACAAACTAAACTATATATAAGACTCACCAAAGGCTGGGCGCGGTGGCTCACGCCTGTAATCCCAGCACTTTGGGAGGCCAAGACGGGTGGATCACAAGGTCAGGAGTTCAAGACCAGCCTGGCCAACATGGAGAAACCCCATCTCTACTAAAAATACAGAAATTATCTGGGCATGGTGGCATACGCCTGTAATCCCAGCCACTCGGGAGGCTGAGGCAGGAGAACTGCTACATTGGGATGGAGGTTGCAGTGAGACAAGATTGCCGACAAGACAAGATTGTGCCACTGCACTCCAGTCTGGGTACAAAGCGAGACTCCGTCTCAAAAAAAAAAAAAAAAGGACTCACCTTCACCCTTGGGGTCTGAGAAAACAAACCTCAGGGAACAAAACTTGTGTGCCACTGTGGTGGCCTGTCCCTGGACTATGACCCCAAAGGAGGTCTGAGGGGCAGACACCTGGGCCTGACACCAGATCCCTGAGCGGTCTGGTCTGCTTTGGTCTCATGGAGACTAAGTTCACTCCAGGACACCCCAGACCATAAAACCCTAGGCTTAGTATAGGCCATGCGGGGCCAGGTACTGGGCCTGTAATAAGACTGGTGTTCCAAAATGCCAGCACATACCCACAGGGCTTCACTTCATGGCACTATGTGTGTGTCGTAGTTACGTGCTAGAAACTAGCAAGAAGAAAAGCCCATGCGCAAAATGACTCAGACCACAGAGGCCAGACTTATCTGGATTTGTTACTTGAAGAAAACCGGAAGCAAAGGCACTAAAGGAACTGTGCTACTCAGGGAAGGAGACGGCAGTGAGAGTGGTCATTATTCATTCCATGTGGAACGGTGGAGTCCGTAAGGTGAGTGAAATAGAGCTTTTCTCTAAACGTGACTGAGGATTACCAAGGAAAACAGTACCCACTATCAGTTCTCAAAGATGCTCAATGGTCAACTATTGTCAGCCTCATCGCCTGAATCCATATCTTTTGCTTTCCTCCAACGCTACTCACCATTGGGTCAGAATTATTAGTGCCAACATGCAGAGAGCGATTTGTCAAGTCAAATCCTCCAAAACTGCAGGTTCTCTGTGGAAAAGAGGGCAGGGCAGAAAATCTCCAGTTATGCTTAAGCCAGCCGGTGGTGCACCAACCCAACAGTCCCCATTTGCAGGACATCTCTGAATC
Source organism: Mandrillus leucophaeus (assembly GCF_000951045.1). Lineage (NCBI taxonomy): Eukaryota > Metazoa > Chordata > Mammalia > Primates > Cercopithecidae > Mandrillus > Mandrillus leucophaeus. The sequence continues at coordinate 351,379 of NW_012107675.1, forward strand.
ACAAATACGTGTACAGGATGAAAGTAGAACACGAGAAATGATGAGAAAAAAACACATGAGTCATGTCATAAGGAAACTTCACTCATTTTTCCCTTTCACAGGCCACTGGAACTCTGCCCACCCCAGAAGTCTAGAATCCTCTTAACATGCAAAAACCAACCACTTAAAAAAAGCCTAAAAAACAACAACAAAAAAAACCCTCCATGAGTCCAGTGCTGTGAGATTCCCTGTCTCCAGCACAGAACTTCCCCTAACATCAGCTACATTCAGTAGAGAGAATGAAGGGATATGTGTTAGAGGATCCATGTGCTCAGGCATCCTGAAAACCCAGGTCTAAAATCCCATGGCTCTGACACCAACAGCAAGCTTTTCAAACAGACTTTCATTTTGTTTAGTTTTAAATCGCTGAGAAGAGGAGGGGGAAAGGTTATGTTTATAGTAGTCCAATCAGGCCAAGAGAATTACTCACTCACTGCTTCCCCATCCTAGCCAAAAACGCTGGTAACTTTCCCATCTAACTGACCAAGTTAAGTAATGATGACCCTTTTCTCTCAGTGAATGAAGATGCCACATTTGCCCAGAAAGAAAACGGATGAATCGGTGACTGTCTTTGACCACACTCTTTAATTTCAATAGGACAAATGCTGATGTTATAAAGAATGAAAACTTTATTATCCTTTTAGGTGGTTGCAAAACTTCACAGAACTGCTTATATCTTAGTGATTTTTGTATTTGCAGAACTTGGTTAAAATTCACTGTTGTTTTTCTGGTAACTTTTTTCATGGAACAGCTTATATCTTAGTGATTTTTGTATTTGCAGAACTTGGTTCAAATTCACTGTTGTTTTTCTAGTAAAAGCCTCTGAGCGACCACCCTGCGCCCCGCAACGCACATTAATGTTACAACTAATTATCTTTTTTAAACATCAGTAATGAAAGTTTAATTGTAGATTCAGGGTTCAATATTTTGTATTACCAGCTTCTCAGAGAAGTCTAATGAACAGCTATTAAATGGAAGAAATGAACAGAAAAGTACAATGTATTAGGTTGGTGCAAAAATAATTGCGGTTTTGCCATTATTTTCAATGGCAAAAACTTTGATTACTTCTGCACCAACCTAATATACTATAAGTATTGCTTATTTATTTAAAAAAATATATAAAATTAACTGAATTGATAAAGTAGAAACATCCTAGAAAGAAAATGCCTAGGTTTTTGAAATCTCAAAAATCTAGACGCAAATCCTGGTTCTGCCACTTACTTGCTGTGTTATCTCAGGTAAAGTACTTACACTCTCTGAGCTTTAGATTCATTATTAAAATAATACTTATATCACATTTGAAGCCTTCTAGCGCACTGCCTGGCACAAGGCAGACACTCTACGAAATGCTGGTTTCTTCCATTACTTTTCATTAAGGCTATACTGAGAATGTGGTAGTCATCCTGGCAGCTGTTATATTGAAGTTGAGGCTTAGTTAACATTATAAATATGCAAATGCAGAGGTGGAGCTTTGTTCTGGGCCTTACAATCTAATCTGGGAGTTCAACTATAAAATCGGAGCATACCAGGAATGGGCCACAAAGTGAGAGATGGCCACTGGGGTACAGGGGAAGGCCAAAAGATAAGGAAAGCATTTCATGACAACCGACATCAGGATGACTCAGAGCTGTTCTTCTTCACCAGTGCTGTTGCTGCTGCTGTTTTAAATAATCTACTACCAATTTATTTTCTAATAGACATTATCCTAATTCTATATTAAATATCAATGAGCAATGTGATTTCTTTTATCGTCAACTTAACTGGACCTATATCTATTCTATAGAAAGAGAAAAACCTTTCTGCACAAACATATTCACCAAATCACCTAACTGGGTAAGCAATGTTATGACCACTTCTCAAGGCTAATTTTTAACATTAACTTTCTCTTTCCAGCTTATAATGCCATGTACATTTCCTCCTTCTTGCAAAAGCAGTGATTTTATTCTAGTTTCTTTCCTGTGACTCAGGGCTTCACAGACACGGTATGGCGCCCAGATGCCTCATTATTGTATGGTTTTGCATGTCCCTGCTTTAAACTACAGCATCTACTGCAATGTTGGAGCCCGAGTTATTTCTGATGCATATGAAATAACTGACAAAGAATTTATGTGGAAACTATGACTGCAATAAATTAGAATCTCATTTAAGTTTTCATATGCCTATTGTATGCCTTTATTTCTAAAATGAAAAACTTAAAGAATGGACTAGTTTTCTTAACTACCAACTAAAACCTCTTCCAATGATAGACTAAGATATCTGGAATTGATTCTTTTTAACAGTGGAGGAGTGACAAAGAATATAACAATAAAGATTGCTTGAATTAATTTCTAGCTTTTTCTGTAAGATCAAGTAGTTCTTTAACAGCATTCCTTCAAAAGAGAAAATGGTCTGTAAAGAGACTCATAAAAAATAAATCAGTATATCAACCAGCCTTTAACATTGATGACCTAAATAAATGAAGCCTAAATGAAGTTTTTTTAGTTCATACACCTCCTGTACTGATAATTATAAAAACACTTTAGATAGATGCTTGGGATGAGGAGGGCTAGTCAATGGAATGGTCATGCAGTTGGAAACACATGTTTTGGGGTTGAATTTAAAAATGGACAAAATTGCAAAATGTCATGCATGTCTGTTCTCTCAAACAAAAATTGAATGACCAAATAAAATACGAGACAAGTGACCACTTCCAGTGAATACAAAGCATTATCATTTCCCTGAGGTTTCATCAAGCAAATATGGCATTTTTGAAAGACAAAGAGATTGAGGTTGAAGAATAAAGGAAACTTTTAGATAAAATGAAAGAAATACATGACAAGGAGAATGGAAAATAACTTTTTAAATAAATCTAGCAAAGAAATAAAATTAGTCCCTTTTTAAAAAAGTTATTTCTATTGTAAGATAGAATGCTTATTTCCTCTTACATTCTCTGGATAATTAGAAAGTTAAATTTTGATTGTACAACTGTACTACAAGAAAAGGAATATGCAAATATATAACTTCCTATTGAACACATAGTTTTACAAGTGTTGAAACTGTCCATTACTGTCTCAGGCTCACAGTATTTTAAAAATACTCAGCTTCAGACTGATACTTGACATAGGGATTACACAACAGCACATTAGGTGCGGGTGGTGCCTGGAGGGATTACACAACAGCATGTTAGGTGGGGGTGTTGCCTGGAAATGAGCTTGCCCAGATGTCTATACTCATTGTCAGTGAAGAATTAATCACTGGTCCACAACGCTAACTAGCACAAATCCCAGAAATATAACTTCTAGAGACAAAGCCCTCATGGAGTTATAGTACGAATCCGACAATAAGTAACATGAGAGGCACATCAACAATTCAAGGTGCTCAAATTGGGAAAATTCTCAGTATTACATGATGTAAACTCAGAGGTGAGTCATCAATTAACAGACGAAGTGGGTCTGTTCTATCAAGGTCATGTCAAAAGGTACAAGAGCAGACGAACTGGGCAGAACACTTCTGAAAGTAAAAAATAAATACATAAAACTAAGACTGGTTATTTTTCAAAATATCTGTGAGTCAGAGCAAACCAGAGGCTGAATGAGTGAGAAAGAGAATTGTTATTCTAAAGCAATAACTCAATCAATGAAAAACTGTTGCCATGATACAGAAAGAGACAGAAGAAAAGTTCCCGCTACATACTAGCAGTATTAAAAGTATTGCAAGAATTACACGAATATGAAAGGACAGAAAATAAGATCTAGGGAGGAAGTCAACACGTGGAAATACTTGGAAAATCCAGGGGCTAGGAAGGACCTAACGATTCTTTTACAACAGAGAAAGTCGTTTTAAGAATGGCATTGACCAATCCATCTTTACTTTCACAAAAGCAGAACCCGACTGAATGAATTTAAATTACACTAATTGTCTGGGGAAGAACATCCTGTTCATGAATGTGAAGGCCCCCTGGGAAAACCACTATTGAAGGATACTCTACTCTTTCAGATCTTTAAAAGGGCCCACAGCCAACCGTCCTGAGCAGATCAAGCAAGGTGCCAGGTGACAGAGGGCCAAGAGCTCTACTTCCTCATTGTGCACCATTTTATATGGGCCACTGTGCAAACTAAAAGTTAGGTGGGAATTTCAGAAGGAAAAATATCTATATTCTGAAGTTCAAAGTAAGTCATGCCTTGAAAATAAATCTTACTAGGTCTCTGATCAGCCAGTATTAAAAGTGAAAAACATCCCCTATTCTTTCAAAGTGAGTACTTCATTCCTTGCTGAGTACAGAAGAATCTATAGGCTAGGGGAAGGCATTTCCAAATGTCGATTTGTTTATAAAGATAAGAACATTGAATAGACTTAAGTAAAACAAAAAGGCTCCCATTTTTGTTGTTAGATTTACCAATTTTCTGCTTGCCTCTACTAATAATATAAATGTGCTTTATAATGTTTTCAAATCACCGAATTGGTGACTGTGATGATGGCAGTTTTTCCATGAGCCTGCTCCTATTGTTTTAATTTTAAAACCAAGAGCAAGCATCTCTTTCCAGGGTGAAATGCCCTTCTGTTTTGAATCAGCTTCTTTGAGGTCAAGTAACACAATGGCCGAGAATCAAGACAGCCACTCCTGGAGGCAGCCAAACCCCACCCCTGTACCCTGGAAGCCCCTCTCTGGATCAGCTTCAATGCTTATTTTAATGGGCACTCAAACAGCTTCATCTGACAAGAGGAGAAATGGAAGAGAAGGTGAAAGTTGCCTGGAAGTGAAAGCAGGATTTGAAATTGAAGGTGATGGTGGGATGTGCCCTGACGTCATGAGCAGGAGAGAGGGGAGAAAGCCAGTCCCCTCAGAAGAAAGGCCATAATGCTTGACTGCACATCACAGAAATGACAAGGCCGTCCTCGGGACCACCTTTGTGACTCACAGACTTCTGGTGGATTCTCAAGAGAACCCTTTTAGTACAGCGGTCGACCGTGGCGGCCCACTTCCTCTTTGCCTCCTCATCCTCCTCCAGCAGGCACCGCCTCAGGTCCTGTCTCTCAGCCTTGCTCAGGGTCCTGTCTGAGGCAGGCCGCACTAGCTGGGTCAGGTTCAGGTGGCTGTACAGGCTCCTCTCCACCACGTAGGTGATATTGAACTCGCTGACCGAGGTGCGCCCGCGCACCCTCCTGCCGGGGAAGCCGCAGCTCCCGCCCCCTTTGCCTTTCTGCCGGAGCAGCTGCAGGTCACAGGTGGTGCTGGTGATGCCTTTTCTGGAGGGACGCTGGCAGAGAAAAGCTCTGGAACAGGAATAATTAGTATCCGTTTTCTTCAAGCGGATTTGCTTCCGGACACTCTGAAACTCCTCCAGGGACACCAGAAGGTGGTGCCTGCGACGGTGGTTGTCATAGAAGCAAACACCATCTGTACTTACCCCGTGGCTCAGGGACCCGAGACTCTTCTTCATCTCCCCCTCGGTGAGGGAGCGGGACACTTTCTGGGCCTTTTCTTCTTCTGGGTAGGAGAAGAATGTCCCCATCTTCTTGGGGGGCTTAATCAGGCCCCGACTCTCTCCTTTGCTGAAGGTTTTGACCAACTTCCGGCCAGCCCCCCAGGTGTCCAGGCTGCTGGAGGATGGAGACGTGGTGAGAGAGTCTGAGTCATCTTCGGGAGGTTTCTCAGGAGAGCCATCAAAGAAAAAAGGCTTCTTGTGCACACCAGAGTAGAGGGCGGACCGTTCATCCAGGACCGGCGAATTCTCGAACACGTGCTCCTCCCCACCTGGAGGGAAATCAACAGAATCTCTTGTGAACACACCTTTGCATTCTTGCATACGTCTTTCTTTACACCCACCACCCTGCAAAAAATAAGCTAGCCCATATAGATAGCTAGCCCACAGCAATATCTTTCTCCGTATCATGACCCTCTTTATAAACTCAGCTCCCACTTACATATGTACAGAAAAATGAAAATATACTGTGAAAATATATGGTTTCACATGAGCTTAACGTTAAAAGGTTTCAGATGTGTTTTCTCCTTCTTTAAATATCTTTGTAGACCTAACACCTTCACAGTCGTATTTAAAATGTCATTTGCAAAATCTAAGCTAGCCATAATCACAATATGCCTTAGCATTTCGAGATAATGTCCTCCCCAGTTTGTAAATGCAACCCTCTGAAACTAGGAATCAGGATCTTTCCCCCTTCTGAAAGGCACTCCTTTATGTTGGCTCTGGTGACTTTTTATAGTTGGAGTGTGATAAATGTCATATGGCTGACAGTGATTGTTTTATTGGTACATATGCCATTTGAGCGATTAAATCTCCAAGGAAGTTTTGGTGGGGAGAAACACTATAAAGGGTTGTATCCTGCAAATGTGACTGACAAATCATCTCCAGCTGACAGGCCAAATGTAAAAAGTCAGGAAACTCAGTGATCCCGGCCAGATACTCCCATCAACTCAGGCCTTGCTAGGAAGCAACAAGGGCGTTTAAGGGCCCTGACACGCAGGCAGCTCCAGGGTCCCACTGGTCTCAGGGATTCCAGCTCTTGAAGCCCTCACTGGAGCCAGGTGGCAAGCCAAGCCCTCCAGAGCCCAGTGGAAAGGTTTGGACTTGCTGGCAGGAAAATCGAGTTCTTTTCCGCATGTGTTATGTGAACAGATGTGAGAAAAGAAGTAGGTCAAACTGTGGGTGTAGCGATCCCAACTGGCTGTGTCCCTTTAATTATAGGGAAACTTTGAGCTCTGCAGCTTTCCACCCGCTGAATTGTGAAGAGGAAAAAAGGAAAAGTTCCTTGGAACAGAAGGATGGCACTAAATATATCAGCTGGGACGAGGGCGCCAGTGTGTGGTAAATGTCAGAGAAAAGGGGAGCTATGCTCAGTTCAGAGCAAAACTCAGAGGGGGAAAGAACGACAGCAGTCCTTTAAAATTCTAAAAATGGCTTACTTTCCCAATTGATGGGATTTACAGGTACAAATCTAACAACAACGAAAAAAAGAACAGCTGCTATTAAATACAACCAAAGGTCAACTTTACATTCATGTCCAGCAGACGCTGGTGGGGAGGGTGGGAAGTGGGAAAGAAGATGTAAAAATCTGCCTGGCCCATAGTCCCCTGAAGAATCAGGGATCTTTCAGGGGGACTTTAAAGGTAGGATTTGGGGTTCTAACAGAAATTCACCAGCCCAGAGGCAGGGTACAAATACCCTGGAAGTTTCCCGCTCCTTCCTCAGGACACCTGACTGACAAGGTGTGAAGACCAAGGGTTCTTATGCTGTTGGAAATAAAAATGGCAACCTCTTCTAGTTACAGTCTACCCTCCACTTCCAAGAAGAAGTGACTGAGCCAAGACTAGAGGCACAACCTGTGGCAGAGGCAGCCCAACCATGGACTTCTCTATTAAAGTCGTCGAGTGTGGTTGTGGCTTCACCATCTGCCCAGGTGTCCATGCAGATGTGCAAAGGCCCTTCTCCACCCATAGTCCTAAGGGGTTTCAGAGAATTCAGGTGAGTCGACCCTGCGTATCCTAAGGATCTGTCACTCAGCAGCTGTTTTGGACATTTTCTGGGCTCTGTGCTTAGGATTGTCATCAGAGATTCCAATACTTTGGTGTCACATCTAAGTCTGGAACCAGCTGGTGAACGCATGTCCATAACGAATGTAGCTCTATTCTCGGGTTCAGGAAAGTCAGCATCTGGTAAGGGGTTGTGAGGGATATGTAGTGAATGCTTCCCAAGAGGCTGCATCTGCTGGTGCTGAGGGCAGGCCTCCTGTAGTGCAGACTGTAGTGCACTGGGCCTGACCAGTGGCCTGGAATCCCAACCTTGACCTGGACTGCTTGAACTTGGAGCATTTCTTCTCTCATCCTTCTCTGACTTAAGCATACAACTCTCCTACTGGAAGAGTGACCGTCAAGATGAGCTCACTCCATCACATTTGCTGGGATTTCCTTCACACGAAGGCCTCCATCTATCTTCTTCAGCTGAGACTGGCTTACCAAAGGCAAGGTGATTTTGGGCAGGAGGAGAGAGGTAGGCTATGGGCTGACTTAATGCCAGGAACTCAGGGGTATGCTCTGCATTCAGCCCGACTCTGCCACTCACAGTTCCATAACCTTGGGCAATTACTTCCTGGCTCTGAGGCTCTGTTTCCTTGTCTGTAATAATGCCTACCTATCTTTCCATAATATCCCTGGCAAAGCTGTTGTGATGATAACAGTAAACATTATCCTCATAAAAGAGTTACGTGAAGGTGCTGTATGAGCTGAAAAGCTTCCTACAAAACTGGTGATTCATTCCTGGAGAGAACTGAGTGCGAGCAATGAGGGAAGGAAGGGTGTCCATTCTATGGCAAAGACACAGAAATGGGCAGGTAAAGGGCACTGATGTAGCCTAGATTAAAGACCGGCCAGGGTTGTCCACGCCAGGATAAGGACTTGAAACCCAGGGTGCAAGGGTGAGAGTGAGTGAAGAACTGATTTCTCTCCTGGCTTTCCAAGGACTTCAGACCTGGTTGGGGAGAGAGGTGGCAACGGAGTGAGAACACGCAGCTGTCAGGAAGCAGGCTGCCTGGACATCGTGCTGGGTCTTCTGCTGGCTGGTTGAGTGGCCAGGAGTCAATTACTTAGCCTCTTTGAGTCTCAGTTTCCTCATTTCTGAAATGAGGATGGTGTAAGTGCTTACTTCTGGTAGCTATTCTGAGGATGACATTAAAGAGAACATAAAATCTAAAGTGTTTGGGAAAGTGCCCGGCACGTGGCATGCCCTCAATACATGATAATTATCATGCAGACAACTTGGTATTAGCACAGGCACGCAGGAAGTTAAAGGATCAACCCTTTGTAAGTCCAAGGGCGGGGGAGTTGGGAGGGTGCCTCCTGGAGTATGAATCCTTCCTGCTCTGCGAGATGGACAGGGGCCAAGGTAGCCTCTTCCAAGTACCACTGCGAGTGAGGACCCTCAGAGAGTTCTCTGTTGTGCAGGGGTTGGAGGAAGTTCCAGTTTAGTGGGGAATTGGGAGGTAACCCAAAGCAGGCACCTTGAGCAACACACACACCTGGGGCCTCTCCTGAGAAGACGGTGAGCTTGGCCAGTGGCAACTCAGCTCCCTGACTCATCAGATGCCAGAGTGTACCTTAGGATTGGAGCTCACTAAATCCGTCTTCCATCTGTGAAGCCTGATTTGTGCCCAGATAAATTAAAGTTCAGAGCCAGAATTCCATATGGTTATTACTTTTTACTCTAGAGTTACCCCTTTCGGTATATTTTTCCTTTTCAACCAATGCCTCTCAAAGATAGTTGGACTGATTTATTCTGACATAAATATGCAAATTACAATGTTTGTATTTTTAATCATGTTATTCTAGTGGAAAGGCTACCTTAACACACCACTATCATGTGTGAAGGGCCCACTGGGGAACAGGCACAGGACTAGGTACTTTACCCACATTATCTCAGTTATGGATGAACCTCACCCATCTATTTGTTATATTTGAGACTTGATTTTGGCCGAGTGTTCATGAGATTTGTTACAAAGTGTGCCCTTAAAGTTGAATGTTGGCAATCCCATATGGTTCTCCCTAACAGTACCAACTGACACTGTCTGTGATTGCAGTAACGGTCGCCACAGCGTACATTCAATACTGTGGAATTCACAACTGGTGGGCAGGTATTAAAACACCCAAATGTAAAATCAGCATTGTATCCAAATGTAAACAGAATTACCACGCAAAAAGATACCCTTATGAAACCCCAGAATTGAAAACAACCCTAGTTTACGAAATTGGCCATAAAGCTGATTTCTCTCCCTATGTTTTTCTTTTCCCTTCTAATGCCCATTCTCTCACAGTTACCCACTTAGCTTCAGTATTATTCTAAGGGATTTAAACCCATGAATAATAGCAAACACAAATTAAAAGCAGCAATACAAACAAAAAACCCTTATCTTTGCAAATAAGGGGAAATTCATTTCTTTACATGACTTTATTTTATTTCTATATAACAAAAATGCCTCTACAAAAATAATTTAAAACCTACATGTTAAAATTTGGAATTCCTCACAATGTAGATATGACATTTTAACAAGTAATGTGCTTTTTTTAAAGCATATTCTTTCCAGTATTTTTATCCAATTCAATTATTATCATTTTTCAAACAGAAAAATCTTATTTTTTAATTTTACCTTTTTGGGGAGAATTTATAAGATACTGCAAATGCACATTACTAACAAGAGAGATGAATAAGGTTGAGATTTGAACTGTCATAATTATACTTCAAAGGTTAACTATTCATTTCAATAAATCCAAGTTGATGTCTCCTTTGACATTATTGTTTCACCTGGCTAACTCCAGCAATACAAGTCTTAAAGATTCCCTTAGAATCCTAGGTCCTTAAAGCCCCCATTTGAATTGAGACTTGAGACTCTCTACAGGAAGAACAAATCATCCCTGAGAAACTGAAAGGGATATTAGGTGCTTTGATTATTAGGCATTTCTTCAAAATGTACATACACGAAATTTGATCTAAATTCACTGAGCAAGAACCATAGTCCTTTTTGGGATTGGAGACTCATGTGAAAAAGTTAGAAAGTTTATATAAAACGGTATAAGCTCATACATGAAGCTACACTACACCTCGAGAAAATTTCCATTTCCCATCTTTTAAATTTAAATGACTAAGCACCCCAAACGCCTGACACCAGGACCTTTCATTCCATCACATCATCGCATCTGAGCATCACTCTTCTGGCAGGCACAGTTCTGCCAGATTTAGCCAGAGCTCAATGCATTTTCCACTTGAAATCGTATCCCTTTTCTACTAAGAAACTGACCCCAAATGATTTCTTTTGGAATAACCAGGGTGGAGTTTGCCTTTTTTTTTTTTTTTTTTACCTTCAGTGCTGGGTTTTTTCATTTCTTCCACCCTAATTAGTTTCTTTCTGACTCTGCGAGTGGAGTTTACCAGCTTGTGTAACCTCTTAAACTTCACCGACTCCTCGGTCTCATCATCCGATTGTTCTCTTGACTGGCAAAGAAACAAAGGAAAAGTTAATCAGGTAATTGCTCCAAGCTTTGCCTGTGCGGCTGGATATAGCTGGCCTTGCTGCCAGTCTGATCCTCGGCAGCTCTGTTGCTGAACTTGGGGAACCAACAAATTTACCCAAGAGGTTTACAAAGCACCACATACCATCTTAAGGTCTAATTCGGGGTAGAATTAGGTCCTAGGTAAGGAAACACACATCCTTGCCCTCAACTGGCCTGTGGTGGCATCTGTCTCAGCTACTTCCTTGTCCTCTTTTAGGAGGACTCCGGCAGGACTCTCCCTCCAATGCTGGCCCTGTAATTCCAGTTTCACTGCTGTGGTTTGGGTCAGGCTCTCATCTGTCTGGCCCATCAGGACTTGCTGTTTAACGTGGTCATCAACTACTTCTCCAAACCAAAATTCTGTTGACTTTTTCCAGCCCTCCCCCAAAAATCAAAAACAGCAGGGCAGGAAAGGGAAAGAGATGCAAACAGCCTCTTCCATCCCATTGGCTAAGACTGTCTGCCACATTGCAGCCAGCCCTTCCGCCTCTCCCGGCTCCTTCTAAGGGATCACAAGGCGAATGTGAGGACAGACCCTGCATTCCTCCAAGAGAGACAAGGGAAAAGGCTGACCTTTCAGCCATACAGTACAGTCCATATTCCCCACAGCCCATTGCACTTTGCAGGGAGTCAGCATGCTCAGGCCCAGCTGTTTTCCCTCAAGTATCAAACATTACAGAGAGAGGGAAAAAAATCTCTCTCTGCAGCAGTGACCCAGGCTAAAAACAATCCTTTCCTTGTGAACGAAATGAGCGTTTCATTTCTAAGTCAGCTCCAACATTCAATATGCAGCTTCCTCTGTTGTATCTGTTCAAAATGTGAAACAGCAAAAGAGGTCTCCGGCTAAATGAGCGTGCAGCACGGGTGCGTGGGCATGCCTGGGAGCAGCCGCCTCGGCACACCCTGTGCAGCGGATGAGCAATTCCAGCTCACATCGCATGTCCTGACAACAACCTTCTCTCCATTTCCTCCAACCCCGTTCATGGAATAGTAGGAAGACAAATGCCCCAAACGAACACACAAAACAAAAACAAGCCCCATCTCTGAACACGAGTCTAATGTAGAGACTTTTTCTCCTGAAGAAAAGCTCTCACTAATCTCAGTGTTACAGACAGTAAAACAGATAAGCAAGAGTTGCAGATAATACCTCAAGAGAAGAAGAGGTAGAGTTTCTATGCATTACTTAGGCATAAAAATGGTGCATGTTGTGAGTCCTCTTTGCACTATGGCACAAACATTAGTACAAGGATAGTAAGGGATATAAACAACTGATTTCCTGGCCTCTGTCCTCACCCTGAAACTCAAGGCATGGAGCCATGGTACTTTCTCCCCGTATGACTATCAGCAAACTGTTTACTGACTTGTGGTTAACTATAAACCTAACATCAGCAAGTCACCAGGCAGAAGTGTTTCTCAGACTTCTCTTCTGTAAAGTGTATCGATATCTATGTCCAATTTCTCTAAAATTCCTAGATAAAATGTTGCCTGCAAGTGTCAGAATTAAAGCTAAGTACTGGGTACCTGGTAATAAAGAATGGGAACTGGACTCCCAGGGGAGAAGCTACACTGGATGCTGGCAATTAGGCTTAAAACTGAAAATAAAAAAAAAAATTAGAATAATAAGTGTAGTTCCTAATACAGAATGGCATTGTCTGGTTTGAGTTTCATTTCTACTTGGTTGAATTGTTGACGTGTGATGAAACGGCTGGAGCGGTCAACCAGAGGAATGAGAACTTGGTTAACCCTCATTCTGGGTAACCAGCACCTGAAAAACCCACAGCGCATGGAATTACATATAAACATTTAAAAACATTCTGCCCTCTTGATGTAGCTCAAAAGCCAAGCAATTCTAATGGAAGAATAATCAACATTATGTTATAGAAAGTCTCTAACTATCAATGGGACAAACCCAGAATATGTCTCTCACCCTCACATTTACAAATGTTGAAATCAAATGAAAATGCAATAGGTACAGATTGTTTGTAATCAAAGTATAAGAAGCTGTGTTATAGGATGAAAATTACTGATGTGTATACCTCATACCTAGTTTGCTGGTTGTTGGTGGTGGTGGTGTGGGTATGTGTATGCATGGGATAGTGGACAGTAAGAAGAGAAATGGGGTATAGAAAAAAGTAATACAAAAATTTTAGTCCACAAAGACACAAATCATTATATGCAGTAGAGTGAACTTTCCAAGGAGAAATCAAAATAGTTAAACCAGGACAGTAGATTTAAAGGTGTTGCCTTCCTCATAAAGTCCTAGTTTCCTCTGCCCAGATTCACTGTGGCAAAAAATAACATATTTCAGGTACTTATTTCATTGTTTTCACAAGTTCCATTTATTTTTGAGAAACATACCTTTGAATTATACCTTCGAATTATACTTCTTTATACCTTTGATTTAATGCTATTTTTATTTTTCTAGAAAAATCAAGATTTGGAGGTGTTTGTCATTGACAAATCACAAACCATGGCAACCAAGTCCTTCTTTTCCATGATTATGTTTTGGACACTAGACAAGATAGATGTGGCACAATTTATATGAAGAAAAATGCAACATAAAACCCAGGTCATCCAAGAAATGTGTGTGTGTGTGTGTGTGTGTGTGTGTGTGTGTGTGTGTGTGAAACAGAAATTTTCCTAGAAGTCAGGCTAGAAGTTACTTAAGTTCAACAACCTATCCCAAGAATGTATTGCTGTATCCATGATATTGATGGAGAGGTGTTGACTTCTCACTTCCTACTGAGTACAGAGGAAAAAAGGCTTGTGAAATATTTGCCTTTGAAAAATTCTCTCCAGCTGTTTTAACAGAAAAACACTGTAAAAGCCTTGCATTTCTTCTAAACTGGAGAGTAAATCTTGAATTCCTCATGTCATATTTCTCTTTTTAAGTATATTCCACTTCCCAAATGCTGAAAATAACATAGCATGTCTTTCTTTTTTTTCTTTTTTTCTTTTTGAGATGGAGTCTTGCTCTCTCTCCCAGGCTGGAGTGCAATGGCGCGATCTTGGCTCACTGCAACCCCCACCTCCTGGGTTCAAGTGATTCTCCAGCCTCAGTCTCCTGACTAGCTGGGATTACAGGCACACACAACCATACCCAGCTAATTTTTGTATTTTTGTAGAGATGGGGTTTTGCCATGGTGGCCAGGCTGGTCTTGAACTCCTGACCTCAGGTGATCTGCCCAACCTCGGCCTCTCAAAGTGCTAGGATTACAGGCGTGAGCCACCATGCCGGGACAGCACGTCTTTTTATTCAGGAAATGTACCACCAGGGATGGGGGCTTGAGAATTTTTATATTTATAAATATCAAAAATATATAATTTTTAAATTCAAATACTATGTATATTTTAAAAGAAATCTTCCTATGTGAAGAACTTTGTAGAAGATAGAGGAAATCTGCATTGTATATAAAATAAATGATTGATTTTAGGAAATAGGCTCAGCACTATTATAGAACAGGTTTTAAATAAACTAAAGTTAAAAAATAAAAGTATATATTCACACACATTCAAACATGAGATAGTGTGGCCTCCCCTCCCTTGTCCCACCCTGGGTCAGAGTTAAATAGCTCATCTTCTAAACGAGAAGGTGAGCTCAATCATACAGACAGCTCCTCACCAGAAAACCTTCAAGAGAAAAAGGCAACTTATCCCACCAAACATTGTGGAAAAGTGGATTTCCAATACTGTAAACAGAAACATTTGATTTCCAGCCTCTCCTCTGCAGACTTTTTCCAGCAGAAAGCCCATATGGCTCAACTTTTAATTACTTTGGCTAATGCTATATGTAGTAATTCTGTGGTGAATGCTTAAGTGTTTCATTTCTGGTTTCCATAGCAACATTACATCAGATTGCAGACAGCTGGCTCCACAGTTTTAAACCATAACAAATTGACCAAGCCAAGACACAAAACTATAGCTGCTTTAAAGAGATAGCACACCATTCGCCGGCCAGACCGCTGAATGAGGAACCTATGGGGCCCGTTTGGCACCCGGAGGAGGGTGGAGCCTCCCTCCTTCCCAGCTTCTTTTGGAACAAGTGTATCCTTGACACATCTGCAATGTTCTAATAGGAAAGACATGGAGCCAGCGTGGAGAACTTTTTATAACACAGCTATACGCTGGATGATCAGAAAAAAAGGAACAAAATGAATAGCATCTGTAAGTACAAACATTTGTGTGCTCACTAAACGCATCCCCTCACTGCTCCAAGTAAACCTGTCACTGCTGGTAGGTAACAGATACTTCACCGGACCCTGTAACAGTTCTTGGGACTACAGAGTGCAGAGTAAATCCTTTCCAAAAGCCATATGGCACAGCTGTGCAGGCACAGTGGCAATGTGCTGCAATAAAGGTTAAAACAAACTTGCAAGGAGCAACTAGACCCTTTGGAGGACCGCTTGAGACCGCCACGCTGATCACAGGATTACAACTCTGCCCTTTGCAGAAGCGCTCTCACTCAGCTTGTTTCCCTAGCTCAAAACACACAACACGCTGTCACAATTAACACCCAGACTAAGCCCACTTATCTCCCCCGGCGCCACATAACACCGAGAGATATTTAAACATTTCTCAAAAGCAATTTGAAACTGGAAATGTACTTGCTTGTGAAATTCACACTGGTCTGTCTAACCTAGTGCATGATCAGACATATATGCTTCAACTTTCTAGGTCGGCTGTGCCACAGCATTAATCTTAAAGTTAAGAGAAGGAAGCCAATCAGATATAAGCTTATGAAAACCAATGTGCAACACTGTCTGAATGCAAGTCCTCCCCAGGAAAAGCCTCCACAATTCACAGCTGAGCCATATTGTCTCAAATTCTCAAAACAATATTCACTATTCTCCAAAAGTTACGCATTTTCACTGGTGAAAATGCCAGGCAAAAAAGTTCAGGGTTACCAGGTAGGGAAGTACACAGAGGAAGAAGGGCAAATTTAGAGGAATTTAAGAAGGAAAGAGAGAGAAACATCATAGGCAGGAGCAGCAAAAACTTTTACTTGAAGCAACAGAAAACACATTCTTCCTTTCCCATTAAACGCATTCAGTGACTTACCGGCTTCGGCATTTAGCAAGTCTAAGGGGCAATTCTGAAGACGTCCGGTACCTCCCACCCCCCTCCCCACTCGGAGAGTGTCTTCACTCTTGTGGCATCAACTCCGCAATATCAAAATTAGGATTAGGCACTCCTGGAACATGTCTCTGTGGAGTTACATGATCAGGCAGGCTCCACCGTCACAGCTCAGTATCCGAAGGAGAAAGGGGAAGACACTGGATTCAATTAGCTTCTTTCTGCTTGCTGACTGATTCCCCAGTCGCTTGCTAACTGCATAACTTGCAAGAAAGGCATAAGTCATCAGCTCTAAGCAAATCTCCTATTCACCACAAGGAAAAAAGGGAGTGTTGTGCATGGCCAACAATCCCTGTTTTCACTGAGGAAGGCTCTCTGACCTCCTGCTGGCCTCCAGTTCCTTAATTACTGTCTATGGAATTCCAGAGACAGAAAAAAGAACGCGAGAATCTGAGCAAATCCAGGACAAGGAGGACAAGGACTAACCCTTAAAAAGATCTCTTTTGCAGACATTCTTCTGAACACCCCCTTAAGGGAGTAGTCTCAATTGAAAATAGACACCTTCTGATGGCTATTTTTGAAATTACTGAATTAAAACTTATGATTATGGTTTTCTCCTAGAGTTGTCACTTTCTCTCTCCCCATTCCTTTTTAAAATTTTAACAACCAGAGTAAATGTAGGATATTTCCCCTTCATTGGTGCTTCTAAAACTCTCTTAACAAATTGTTTTAATGCCCATTTCAAAGCATCTGAGTTCTGCATTCTAGAAATGTGAGCATGAGGACTGTGTCACAAGATGATCATTTAATTTTCTCAAGGATCTCAGGGGAGCCGCTAGGCACATGCTGTTACTTAAACAGAACATTGTCTAAACAACACAGGACTAAAAACCCATACAAAGTCTCCATGACGTGGGCTGCAAGTCACGTTTGTCTTTTCAGGGCTAAGTTCATTTACTTGGGTAAGTCACTTATTCCCACAGCACAGTTTGAGCTGCTTGTTTCTAGATGTCCCTCCTATTGGGTGAGTCTTGATGTATGATGCTTGAGCCCATCTCTTTATAGGACACCACACAACATAAAATACCTAGCTACACAGGACTCAGGGATGCGTATGAACCACTGTCCCTCCTTAAAATGACAGAAATTTAGAGTTTACCTAAACTAAAAACAGCCAGGCACAGTGGCTCACACCTGTAATCCCAACATTTTGGGAGGCTGAGGTGGGCGGATCACTTGAGGCCAGGAGATCGAGATCAGCCTGGGCAACATGGTGAAAACCTGTCTCTACTAAAACTACAAAAATTAGTCAGGCGTGCTGGCATACACCAGTAATCCCAGCTACTCAGGAGGCTGGGATAGGAGGATGGGTTGAGCCCGGGAGGCAGAGGCTGCAGTGAGCCAAGATTGCCCTACTACACTCCAGCTTGGGTGACAGAGTGAGACTCCGTCTCAAACAACAACAACAACAACAACAAAAGGGAATTGGAATGCGAAGCTCCCAAGTGGAGGCTCATGTTTCACCATGCACACGTTACAGGTTCTGCATCAGATCACCAGAGCTCCATCCCCTTTTCCTCGGCTCTTGTCTTGCTCTTCTTCCCTGGGTGGGCTGGCGTCTCTCACTCCTTGCCAAGAATTAAACTCCCTTCTCCCACTCTGTCTTCTGCTCAGAAGTATCTCCTCCCAACCTTTATGGAATTTCCTCTTCTTTCTCCTGCAAGGGCTCACCACACCTTCCCTACACTGCCCAGTTCCCCGTTTCACAAACTGATTCTCCCACAAACTCCCCCTCCCCTGCCACCACCTGATGGCCCAGGTGCTTTCGTGATGTTGTACTTCTAATACTTGGATTTGTCCAAAGCTCACCATTCCCAGGCACTGTGCTCCACATCTGCATACATGATCCCATGTCACAGCAATGGCAGGGGCAGAATCTCAGACTGCATGGTTTTGCTCCTGTGCCACTACCTACTCAACAAGGCCTTTCTTCATCCAAGACTGACAACTGTGCTGCAAAGTTATGCCTACACTTCCTTAAAACTGAGTGTAGGCATTTTCCACTGAATTCCTTCGTTACAGGATAAAAACGAAGAAAATGAGAGTACCCCAATGAGACTGGGGTAAAGGGAAGGGGATTAGCCCAAGGTCTCAGGGGTTAGAACAATCTGGGTTTCATTATCAAGTTCTCTAGCAAGTCACTTTACTTTTATGGGTCTTAATATTCCTGCACATAAATTTGGTATAGTAACATTTTTCTTACAGTGTGGTTGTTTTAAATACTATGTACATGAAGTCCTTATTGAACTGGAGTTCAATAAGGACTTGATATTTTTACTCTTATTATTATTATTACTATTATTATTATTATTTGAGATGGAGTTTTGCTCTTGTTGCCCAGGCTGGTGTGCAATGGCTCAGTCTCAGCTCACTGCAACCTCCACCTCCCGGGTTCGAGCAGTCCTCCTGCCTCAGTCTCCCAAGTAGCTGGAATTACAGGCACCTGCCACTACGCCCAGCTAATTTTTGCATTTTTAGTAGAGATGGGGTTTCACCATGTTGGCCAGGCTGGTCTCAAACTCCTGACCTCAGGTGATCTGCCCGCCTTGGCCTCCCAAAGTGCTGGGACCACAGGCACGAGCCACCACGCCCAGCCTTATTATTAAGTCTGCAGTTCTCTATTCATAACTCACTAGAGTTCAGATAACACCGAATTTTCACAAACTTTTCTTTTAGGTGCTGTGTAAATAGCAAAGACCACTTAAAAACCCAACAACCAGGCCAGGCGCGGTGGCTCACGCCTGTAATCCCAGCACTTTGGGAGGCCGAGGTGGGCGGATCACGAGGTCAGGAGTTCGAGACCAGCCTGACCAAAATGGTAAAACCCCGTCTCTACTAAAAATACAGAAATTAGCTGGGCGTTGTAGCACACATTGTAATCCCAGCTACTCAGGAGGCTGAAGCAGGAGAATTGCTTGAACCTGGAAGGGGGAGGTTGCAGAGATCTTGCCACTGCACTCAGGCCTGGGTGACAGAGCGACACTCCATCTCCAAGGAAAAAAAACAAAACAAAAAAACAAAACAAAACAAAAACAACCAACAACCAGCCAGGCACAGTGGCTCATGCCAAAGCAGGCAGATTACTTGAGGACAGGAGTTCAAGACCAACCTGGCCAACATGGTGAAACCCCATCTCTACTAAAAATACAAAAATTAGCCAGGCATAGTGCATATCTGTAATCCCAGCTACTCAGGAGGCTGAGGCACAAGAATCGCTTGAACTCGGGAGGCAGAGGCTGCAGTGAGCCGAGATCATGCCACTGCACTCCAGCCTGACTCCATCTCAAAAAAAAAAAAACAGAAAAAACCAACAATCCTTGTACATGTGAAAGCTAGTCATATGGCCAGCATCTGAGGCTGGTTCTGGACAGGCTGTTCAGATACAGAGAAGACTGAGCCAGCACAGGTTCAGATCCCCTCTGTGCCACATGGGGAGAGTGTGTGGCTGCGGGCGTGTTTCTTCTCTCATCTCTAAGACAGGCAGTGAGAAGCATCCTAGGGCTCTCTGGAGGATAAAACGAGACCTTGAATGTGAAGCCTAGAGCTTGGCAGGTAGGGAAGTCCTCGTTCCATGTGAAATACACATGAAGTTCATGCCCTGATTTATCCAGATACTTTGGAGAGGGTGGCAGGAAGGATACATCCCCACTTCTTCCCCCAAGCGGCCTCTCCTCACAGCACAGGACTTGGGGAGTGTCCTAAAAGGATGGGAGACAGAGCCGAACTTGTCCACCCCTTTTTAACCTCACTGCCACACCTCTCAGGGGGTGATTCAGGTACTTACCAAGATACTCATGTTGGGCCCTTTGTGAGGACGTACCATGGCTTGACTTTCAGAAAACAGGAGGCTCCCCAGGCCAGAAGCCTTGTCTGATCTCCTTCTCCTTGCATTCCTAGTACCCACCCATAGTAGACCCCCCCATAAATATCAGTGTGATAACTGTGGAATGAAGAAGTTGAGATTCCCCAGCCCTGTGGCTCCCAGCTCTGGCCATGTGTCAGAGTAAACTGTGGGATATTTGAAAGACTAGACTGAGTCAGGCCACCCTGGGAAGCTCCCTGGTGAGGGACGGATTGGGGGATAGACTTTGTGAGGAAACGCCACTGCTGGTCCTGTTCTC
Organism: Mandrillus leucophaeus; assembly: GCF_000951045.1. Taxonomy (NCBI): domain Eukaryota; kingdom Metazoa; phylum Chordata; class Mammalia; order Primates; family Cercopithecidae; genus Mandrillus; species Mandrillus leucophaeus. The sequence goes on from NW_012107675.1 coordinate 371,707, forward strand.
TGGGTGGTGCGCTTGTACACAGTAGGTGTGCAAATTTGCTGAGAAGGGATTTCAGTATTTGACTCCTCTAGTGAGGAATTGTTTCTCATTAGCTCCTTGGAACAAGGTCCAAAAGCCTTATTGTGGAATATGTGACTGTGCATGGTCAGATTCAGTTTCTGGTACATCGTGCTCCATTCTTCAGATACCACGTGGTGGACAGGGCATCAGAGTACCTGGTCCTCACCCCCTGCATCCTCGCAGCATCTCAAACACCCCATGCCCATCACTGCCCTGATGGCTGCTCTTCTGCAAACAGCTCTGCTGACTGCATCCACACCCCTAACTCCTACGCATCCTTCAAGTTTCAGTCTGCATATTGCCTCCTCTGGAAAGCCCTCCTGGCTTTGCTCCTCATCTCCTTTAGATTAAATATATTTTATCCAAGGACTTAGCACATATATTGTCATCGCTAGATTCCCTAGCCCATCACTAACTGTCACGCAGACAATGAGCCTGACCACATTCATTTCCACATCTGTATGTTAGTAGCATTTATTGTTTCTGACTACACATGACATATATTATTAAAAATTTGGAGAATGCAAAAATGCACAAAGTAGTAAGAGAAATGACATATCATCCCATACTCAGATAGAAACCTTGCTAATATTTTGGTTTATGCCTTCCCACTTTTTCCCCATACACACACATATGCACACACACACAAAATACACCCTGATGTTTCTGGATGTTTCCTTTTTCTTTGCAAGAAAGAGTGATCTTTGACCTTTACCTTCTCCACCTCCTCTAGTCACTATCAGTGTCCCGAAATCCTCCCTCAGATTACACGCACAGTCTAAGTGGAAATAACACATCTGCCTGTAAGTGGGGACCCTCTCTGAGCCATGGCTGCCTCAAAAGATTTTCCTTCAGAGAAACTCCGGACCCCTGGTGTATACCGTAGCCACACTGTTTTATAGCCCATTTTTTAAAGCTCTATGTTTTGAACATTTTCACATGTCAACAAATATTCAATACAATACAATGTATTAATGATACAGTAGTATTTAGTCATCAAAGTATACCATAATTTACTGATATCATGGTCCCCATAATTAGACATTTGCCTGTTTCCAAATAATCCTGGGATGCACACTTTGTGGTAAAATTTCTAACATATCTAACACTTTTTTTTTTAGAAAGATGATTCGATTGTAGGATTGATGGGTAAAAGGGTGTGTCTTTAAGACTTTTGATACATATTGACAACTTGCTCTGAAGAAAAGTTGTATTGTTTTAAAATCTCACAAGCAGTTACCAACACTGAGAATTACAATATTCTTTTCCACTCAGATAAATAAATATCTGTGTTTGTGCTAAACAGATATTTCCTGATTGAAATGAATGAATGAATGAATGAATGAATGCACTGATTCAAGGCATCAGGAAAGGCAAGGAATAGCAATAGGAGGAAGCCAGCATTCCCTGGATTTATAAACGTTATCATCTAGAAGTCTGAGGGTAGGGAGAGCCCCAAGAGAAGTTCAGAAATATGATTAATGCTAAGGTCAACTGTGACAACTGCATGAGAAAAACACAGAGATATAGGAATTCCGACGTGGGAGGACTCATCTCTGGGTAAGGAAATTGAGGCACACTTCCGTGAGGGGAAGAGGACCTGCCATGGGTTTAGGGACATTTCCATGTCCCTACATGAGTCTAGTCCAGTATTTAGGTGGTCCTGGGGCCCTACTTCTCCCGCCCACCCCAGCCCAACCTTAGATGCCCTCCTATCTAGACAAAGAAGAGCTCAGCTGATGTTGTTGCTTTTATAAACAGCATGTGACACCAATCAACAAGAGCTTCCCGGCCCTCCTCTTCCCCAAGCTTGATTTCATAATCTCTCCAACATGCCTGATCTCCCTCCATGGTCCAAACAGTGATGCACTGAAAGTCCCTCCCTACCTTAGGGGCACTGCACTGATTCTGAGGCCATGACAGAGGCCGTTTGGTCACAGTCATCGGGTTAATGTGTTATTCTTCGTGCTTAGAAAAATATTAGTCTCACTGTTCAAATAAGTTAGAGTTACTTAAAAGTGTGTTTATGAGTTGCTAGAAGTAACAGTAGAAAATATGAAGCACATTGTGGGTAATTTTTTTTTTCTTTTATCACAAAGGAGTCAGGGGAGGACTCATTTGTTTAGTAAGAAATATTTTGCTCATTAGCTGGTGACATCATTGTCCTCTGAAATTAGGAGATTTCTGTGAGCATATGGAAAAAAAAAAAGATGAGATTCCATTCTTCTCCCAGAGGTGCAGTGGAACACTGAAATAATCTCTGGCAGTTTCAAAATTAACTAGTTGTTGCCAGATTTGAAGAAAGAGACGGAGGAGGAGGGGGCGGCAGAGAGGAGAAGATAATTACATGATAGTTTTATTTGGAAAAAATATGTGAGAATTTGAGGTAATATTACCATTCCCTAGGGGCAAAGGCTTGTCAGCACTTAATTCACTTAAGAAACTGCTTTAAAATTTAACCATAAAACCAAAGGAGCAGCAAATGGATGTTATGTTCCCTAATCAACCGTAATCTATTTCTTAAACTCACGAACTTTGAATCGTTTTTAATCGCCCCCATGAGGAGAAGGGAGAAAAATACAAAATCTCAGGAGTCCTACAGCCAGATCTAGGGAGGCTTAAAACAAAAGTGCATCCTCCCACCCCAGTTCTGCAGGATGCCACAGAGCAGAGAATGCCTTTCCTCCTGAATGGGTCGGGGGAGAGAGTGGTAAGCAGAGGAAAGAGGAGTGGCTTCTCCTTCACTCTGTAAATCTTTGGAAGACATTTCTGCCTGGGGCTTTGTCACCCTGACCATAGGTCAGAGAAACGCGTTGTTTCATATTAAATAGGTGAGTTAGGAAACAAAGTGTCCACAGCTCTACAGGTCCCTCTGTTCAGAGTGGGGTAGTGTTATCCAAAGCAAATCTATGGGATCAGACACACTGAAGACTAAAGCAAAACACCAAACCCACTCATTCCCAAGGGCATCCAATTCTCACATGCCATGGAAAAAGGATGATTCAAAACGGGACTGCCAAGTAGGGCAATTACATATGCGTTTAAGGCGCTAGTTTCTGGAGCTGATGAAAGTGTTCATCCCAGAAGCCGTAAGTCTCCTAAGGGATTGGGTGGTGTCTGCAAAGTCACATTACTTTTATGGCATCTTAGGCTGAATGACTCATGGATCAGGCATGATGACTTCTCCGATAGGGCTGCCAAACAACCTTGTCTAGGCAAATGGCAATGTAGAAATACAGAGAACTGATGGAGCCAAATGGCAATGGAGGGAAGGGGGGCCCACCAAGATCATTCCTCCGAGCCAAACTTATGCCACCAGGTCACTGGGCATCTGTCGAAGCTGGAGGAGGGAGGGTCCAATGTTACCTCCTAGACTGACATCTACAACCTTAATGTTAATCTCCTTATGTTTGCAGGATAAATAAACAAACTTACTTCAAGTTCCACATTGAAGAAATCTAGACTAAATACCTTCAGAGAGGAATTATGTAGAGCTAGAAAGGTTGTTTGTGGTCATCCAACTGGCAAAACTATCAGGTCATGAACTCTGCTGAACACTGAACCACAGAATATTCTTCTCACAACGACTAACAAAACGAGAAAAGCCCCCCAAGAAGAAAAAACAAACAAACAAACAAAAAACACTAAAAACTAGCAAAAGTAGTGCGCCAAGAGCAACCAAACAAAGAAAGCTATATAATCTAATGTACTGAACTCCACGACCAAGGTAAGAAAGAAATTTCTGAAGCTCACTGGAAAAGGCCCCCAACTTCTACAAAAGCCAGGCTGGCAGGAATCCGCAGAACCCTTTCACGTGACTCCAGATCTGGAAGGAAACAGTGTGGCCTCTTTATCTTTTTCTGGCCTAAGAGCAGTGGAAATGGCTGCAGAAGAGCAATGAGTGAAATGATGGGAAGTCAGGGCAGGCTGTTCTTGATTGAAATACAGCCTCTAAAATTCAAAAAATGAATGAAAGGCAGAATGGCTATATTCCACCAATTACCCCGGCTATGAACCAGGTGGCATAAATTACGATACAGCACATTCAACACAGTTTCAGGAGAGAAAAGGCAGAGTCCAGATATCCCAGTGAAGACCACATTTCACCATATATCATGGCCAGGTTGTAGCAACAACAAACATAAATGGACCACAGAATAAAGCCCTCAACTGTATCTTGAAAGGAGAGAAAAAAATCTATTGTCAGAGAGCATGGCAAACAGGTCAAAACATAACCTTCAATATCAGCACAAATAGAGAATGTGATCAGAGCCACCCAAACAGGACCAAGATGAAAAAAAAAAAAAAGCATGACAACTGCACAAACAAACTATGGCAAAGAAGGGGGGAAAAAGAAGCATAGATAAAACCAGAAAGCCAATCTTTTGCTCTCAACACTTCATCAGGAGAAAATATAACTCAAGGAACAGGAAGAAATTCCTAATAGTTGCTTCCCTCTATAAAATAATTTAATAAGAACATGAATTCAATTAAATGAGACCCCAAAGACAAGATAAAAAATATAAATGATATAAATTTAAAGTTTGCAGAAATAAGGAAACAACCGATTAGAGAATCAATTTATAAATAAAAATAAGCAAAGAATAGAATCTATACCCCAGAAGTAAAAATACTGATAGAGAGAAATGATTCATAATACTTGACCCAATTTTCTCATATTACCCAAGTTTTCCGATTTACTCAGCTCTTCATCCAGACCTCTGACTTTGCTGCTCCCTCTCCTGACACACATTTCTCCTTCTCCTGGAAAGTTCCTCCTCAGTGTCAACCACTTTCTCTGGGAAGGCTCCCCAGACCCTCCTTGGTGGGGCTTGCTGGACTTTCTGTGTGCACCTATCACAATAGGCAGGAAAATCTCAATGAAGTCCACAACCATGCCATCTATTAGTCTGGCTCCTTTTCTCAAACCCAAGCTCCTTGTGTACAAGGACTTGGCACATAGTAGGTACTCAATAAATGCTTGCACATAAATAAATGAAAGAATACTCAAGATGGCATTCTTTCAACCTACACTTTGGGTCAAATGCGCAGTGTAAGAAGTGATTTGCATCCTTTTATAAACTAATTATGTGATGCTATTAGCGTAATACTAATAATAAATAGTAGAGTGAACATTGAAAAGTGAGGAGTGTGGTGTGGTACAAAGAGGGAGATGAATGGGATTGAGAAGTGAATAAAAGGATATTTTGATATAGATTATACTGTAAAAAAATTTGGTTGTGTTAAAATACTGCTTTCCAAATGATTTGTCTGATGACTATCGTTCTAAGAATTTTGTTGCAGTGAGCCGAGATAGCGCTACTGCACTCCAGCCTGGGTGACAGGGCAAGGCTCGGTCTCAAAAAAAAAAACGAATTTTGATACAATGGGTAATTGTGACAACATTAAAATGAACTCAAAACAAATGATGGGCGACGTATGATTCTAATAAGCAGGCTTAGGTTGGAGATGGACCACAGTCTAAATTCTACATATGAACAACAATAGGGCCTGGATATCTCCCCAGCCCATCCATTAAATAAGGACTGGCACTAGGGCAAATGATTTAACAAGGAATTGACACGTAATGAATCGGTAACATTGAACAAGTAATGAAAATCCTCTTATCCCCAACTTCTCCAGGGTTGTTCCCAAGAGCACAATAAGAAACTGGGATTGCAAATGGAAATGCCAATCTCTAAACTGAATTAGATTACAAATATCTGTACTGAAATATAATCAGCTAGTGGGGAAATGTGGCATATCCTCTTTGGTATTTATGTATTAGGTTGGACAAAGGAAATCACCACTTTTATAGGTCAAAAGCTGTCTACTATTTCTAGTTCCACAAGGTTCAACCAAATAAAAGAAACAACAGACCAAATTGTATCCATAATCTATCTTAATGTTTTTAAATAGGTATCCTCAGATTATATAGTATCTGGTTGTTGTGTCATTTGTTTTTATCAGTGTGGCCCTTGATATGTTTTTCTTTCTTTCTCTTTTCTTTTCTTTTTTCTAGAGACAGGTTATTGCTCTGTCACCCAGACTGGAGTGCAGTGGCATGAACACAGCTCACTACAGCCTCATTCAGGCAATCCTCCCGCCTCAGCCCCCCAAGTAGCTGGGACTACAGCTAAATTTGTTTTGTGTTTTTTTTTTTTTTTTTTGTAGAGATGAGGTTTCACCATGTTGCCCGGGCTGGTCTAGAACTCCTGAGCTCAGACAATCCGCCCACCTTGGCCTCCCAAAATGCTGGGATTACACGCATGAGCCACCACATCCAGCCAGCCCTTAATATGTCGAGGAAGGCCTCCAAGCAGCAAGCACCCTTAACTTCTTACAACTGTAGAAATCAGTAATGATAAAGATGTGCCTGGTTAGTTCCCAAAGTCAAAGAGCCAGATGGGCCTGCCATGAGAGTGCCTTCTGACATAACAGGTATGGAATGCACATCCACACACGTCATCAGCACTGTAGGGCCCTAGATTATTTCAGTACAATTAACTGCTTACACTTCACAGATAGTACTCCGTCCAAACATGCTTACTAAAACCATACCAGGCCCACCCTTAAACCCACTTACACGATAATACCTTCTGAAATAGGAAACAAATTGATTATGTGTTTGGTAAAAGTATAACCAAGTAAACACGCACTTTTACATTAAGCTTGTCCTGACAATTCTGGCCTCTCTGCTGATACATGAATATAAGCCATTACTACCATGTTAATGGTATGTACAAAAATAGCACTTTTATGGGAACTCAAGTATTTTAAGAATGGCAGTTGACGGGAAGGGCAGAAGATCTTCACATTAAATAACAAAGAGATGAAGTGCCTGGCCACAGATGCAGAGCTAATAGGTGGGCGATTTGGATCTGAGCCCAAGGTCTGACTCAAATCTGAGCTTAACCAGTCTCCTCTCTTGCCCACGCAGGGCGAAGTCCTGGTTTCCAGGGACTAGTAGAGGCAACAGCTTCCTTCTTGTGTAACTTTGTGGAAACATGGCGATCTTAAGGGACTCAACAAATACATGCCTGAAAACTTTGGCCCCTATCTTGGGGAGAAGACTGGGAATGAGAGGGCAGAAGAGAAGTGACAAGAAGCCACCTAAGCAATGGCTCCTGGGCAGCTTATAACCAGATGGAACAAAATGGGCATTTCTTAAAACATCTCACTACGTATAGTTTTCCAATGGATTGATTTTTCCTTTAGTCTCACCCTAAGCTGTAGATTAAAGGAATTATTACTTTTACTCTTTTAATAAGAACTTAAATATGTTCCAATTTTACTATCATTTTAGTTTCAGAATCATGGTTTTATTAAAATACAGAGTAATATTTCCTCTGATAATCTCCTACCCAGCCAAATAAAATGAAAATTTATAAGAATTATTCATAAAAATCAGAATAATCATATGAAGGTCTCAAACACATTAAAAGACTAAGATCAGTGTGCATTATTTCATGTTTTTAAATTTTTTTTTACTTTTTTTTCTTTTGAGATAGGGTCTCACTCTGTCACCCAAGCTGCAGTGCAGTGGTACAATCATAGCTCACTGCAGTTTCAGTCTCTTGGGCTCAAGAAATCCTCCCGACTCAGCCTGGTAGCTGAGTAGCTTCAGTAGCTGGGACTACAGGCGTGTGCCAACATGCTCGGCCAACTTTTTTATTTTATGTAGAGCCCATGCTGGTCGTGAACTTCTGGCCTCAAGTGATCCTCCTGCCTCAGCCTCCCAAAGTGCTGGCATTACAGGCATGGGCCACCACACACAGCCAATAAAAGTTAATTTTAACATAGTTACATGTAGAAAGATTTTTGAAAAGGGTTCATCTACACAAGGTAATACTGCATGCATGGTATACAGAATTGCTGATACCTATCCCAAGGATACAGGGCATAAATGCCTTCTGATAAATTATTGCTATGTTTTGTTTCTTCTTTCTCCTGGTCATATTATAAATCAAACAAGTAAACTCTTCTTCTGTGTGAGAAATAAAGAACTGAAGAACATGAGCCTAAGACAACCATTAGAGCTTCAATAAGTAGAACCATTTTCTAGCTGTAAACCAAAAAGCATTTTGCCAATTAGAACCCTTTTAAATTTAAACCCACATACTCAGAGTTATGAAAAGATCCCTTAGGAAAAGAGAAGCAGTGGGGGAAAAAAAAGTAAACGCCATTAAAAAGCAAAATGCTTATTCAGAAATGAAAGTTATTTTTATACTTGGAATCTATCCTCTCTTAAACTTGCTTATTAAACACGCCTGTAATTCCAGCACTTTGGGAGGCCGAGGCAGGCAGATCACCTGAGGTCAGGAGTTCAAGAACAGCCTGGCCAACATGGTGAAACCCTGTCTCTACTGAAAAAAAAAAAAAAGCCAGGCATGATGGCACATGCCTGTAATCCCAGCTATTCTGGAGGCTGAGGCAGGAGAATCGCTTGAACCCGGGACGTGGAGGTTGCAGAGAGACGAGATCACGCCACTGCACTCCAGCTTGGGTGACAGAGCGAGACTCCTTCTCAAAAAATAAATGAATAATTACAAGAAGAGAAAGACAGCAGAAATAAAATCCATCATTTTCTTGGGGATACTTTCACTGTATCTACAGCGCCAACTCAAGTACTATGGTATGTGTCACTCTTCACATAATTTATGCATCTAATCAATATCCACTGCCATCCAAGTCAGCAAAACTATAAAAATCGTACACATTTTTTTAGATTGCTGGGAATATTTATAGGTGAGAGCAGATTTTGTAAATTCATCATATGCTGCCATTAAAGAAATCTTCTTTGCGGTCAGACTTCTCCATATGATGAAGCTAATGATATCGGTTTATATGTTAACACCTTTGAAATGTAAAAATAAAACTTCCGGTAAATTTTAACCTAAAGATAGTGTCTGAAAGTTATTCTAGTAAAAAAAAAAACTCAAAATAAACACAGCAAGAAGAGTCAATCTTTAAAATTTTGAGTTGAGCTCAGAATAGCAGATTCTAAAAAAGAGGACAGTGGTTATACAAGTAGACGGATGCTGCCACTCTGCTCCAGAAAGCAGTGAAATCACAAATGCTCAGGCCACCTATGAGTGTGTGCACTGTTCTTATGCCATATTCTGTAAAAAGGGATTATACTGTTAACCTTTTCTTTTTTCATAATGGAAATTAAGCCATTTACCACAAGAACCACTTAAAAGGAACTTCTGCCGGTGCCCTGGCTTTCGGCACATACCAGAATTGTTAATAAATTATCTTTCAGAATGTTCTATTTCGACTAGGGCTGTGACTACCTTTCCTTCCAAAACTTCAAACCTGAATCCTCTGGCTTGAAGACCATGTCTGTTACTAAGGCACGTGAAAGGACATTGAAAATTCTACGTAAAACCTGGCCACTGGAGAGGGACATGTTTATGGTTTACAATTTTAGAAAGTCCCAAAAAGATTTAAAAGGTGCCAACTGAAAGATCTTATAACCTTGGGATATTTTAGTTGAGACCTTGGAAGTCCTCAATCGAGGAAACACTCAAAATAGCTCCACAGCGTTCTGTGTCTGTTGTCCAAAGTTTTGGACACAGTTCAACCACATGGCTCTCTCCACCACAAACCAAATTAGCGACAGAAAGGTACATATGGTTGAACGGAAGGCTATGAAGAGTGCACACATGGAGGTAAGGTGGTGTTATAAGGCCAAAATTATAACATTCTTTTTTTTTTGAGATGGAGTCTTGCTCTGTTGCCAGGCTGCAGTGCAGTGGCGTGATCTCGGCTCACTGCAACCTCCACCTCCTGGGTTCAAGCGATTCTCCTGCCTCAGCCTCCTGTATAACATTCTCTGCACAAATATTTCCCAACTCTAAAACTCCCCAAAAGCAAAAGTGATGAGTTATGAAACGATGACTTGCTTTACTCACTCACATTTCCCCAGGGGTGCACCATCCTGGTAAGGAACTCCAGCTACAGAAACACAATTCCAGCTTTTCCTTGAACACATTTTTCTATGAAGTGAAAAATCTACCGAATGGTAAAGATGACTCTAGCCCATCTTGCACTTCGTTGCCAAGGTTGTTGCTTTCATTTTTCTTCATACATTACATATATTCTTAAAACATTTTAAATAAGATTGCCATCAAATGATCTCTCATTTGGAAAGATCTTTCACAGCAAACATTTTAATTAGTATTCAAGTACCAGGTATAGATCACTAACTCTTACCCACCAGCTTTCTAAAAACAGAAAAACTATGATTTACTACAACTTACATTAGTAAAAAACTAGAAAACCCGGTAAAACAGAGATCATAATTTCTTTAAATGTCTTCTTAACTAGAAAATAAACTGAACCTGAGTGCACAAAGCTTGAGAACTCTTACAGTCATCCCTCCTTGCAGGAGGCAAAGGAAAAAATAAACTTACCAAAGTAAATTAAAATGAAAAATAATAAAATAAATGTGCCGACATTTAATAAGAAATGCAGCTAAGCTCTCAACCAAAAATCTCTTTTAAAACTTTTAGCACTCCCAACATAAGTTTATTATTAATGGAAAACAGCACAAAACAGATTCTTCTCTGGCAAAGGGAAAGCTATTTTTCACTTCTCCTGTAACTATCTTTAGTACTTTACACTGTTGGAAACTAGGAATGTGCATATGGATTTATTGTGAGGCAACACGCAATTATCTAATTTCAGCGATGGGGGTGGGGAAGCCTATGAAATCAATGCAAATGAAATCCTAAGGCATGACAGGCATCAATATAGGCATTGAAGTCTGGTGACAAAGGCCTTATGATCCCTAAAACTTTCACGGCCTAGGCCTTCCTGATTCGAGCCAGTGGGCTCTTCACATCTCTGTATTCTAGAAAGGAATTGATAGAAAACAGAAAAGCTCTGGCCCTTGCACGAAAAATATTCAAAGTGCCTATAGCCCGTGGTGGCTGAATTCTGAAATTAACTGCTCTGCCATAGCGGCAAATCTAAAATAATGCGAATGAATATTTTGGATGGGGTTTCTGGCCAACTCTTCATAAAAATGCAAAACAGGCTAAAGCCAGGGTAAGAGGGGCAAGGGTCATATATATACCTTAGGATTACAATCAAGTTTAAGCAAACTTCAGTGGTGATGGTGGTGGGTTGTAGCTCTGAACAGCATGACCAGAGGTTGGCATGGGTGTTGGCAGAGAGTCAGCTAGCAAAATATACAGGATAAATCAACTGCTTCAAAAAACTGCATTGCTGACTAGCCTATCATCACCTACGCCTCCCAGCCAAAAGAGAAGTCACTCTTCAGAACTTCTGGAAGACTGTGCTCTGAGAGGAGGAAGCATATGGTATTTCTGGCCCTAGGTCTAACAAAGACAGGCTGAATTTATTTGTGAGCCATCTATGAAGAAATAGTTTGGTAAGAAGTTAGCAATACAAATGTGTACATGGCATCTCAAATCTGAGTGCACACACATGAGTGTGATTTTGTTTTATTTATTTATTTATATATATTTTATGAGACAGAGTCTCACTCTATTGCCCAGGCTGGAGTGCAGTCCTGTGATCTTGGCTCACTACAACCTCTGCCTCCTGGGTTCAAAAGATTCTCTTGCCTTAGCCTCCCAAGTAGCTGGGACTATTGGCACAGGCCACCACATCTGGCTAATTTTTTATTGTATTTTTGTAGAGATGGGGTTTCACCACGTTGGCCTGGATGGTCTCGAACTCCTGACCTCAGGTAATCCGCCTGCCTCAGCCTCCCAAAGTGCTGGGATTACAGGCGTGAGCCACTATGACTGCCACATGGGTGTGATTCTAACCTCTGCTCTAAAGCATTAACTGTCAGAACAGGACCTGTCTCTTTCTCCTTTACTTTTATAACTCAAGCATCTAGCACAATGCCTGCTATATAGCAAGGGCTCTATAAATGCCTCCCAAATGAACAGAGAAATGCTGAAGAGAATGAAATGTTCCAACTATTAAGAAGAACCCATTTCATTCTCACAATTTATATCCAGGTAATGGTTCTGACTAGCCCTCTGAAAGGGGTCTCATAAACCAATGCTTAATAATGCTTTCTTAGCAGCTTATTCTAAATGCTTGATAATACTTATATTAACTTTCTCCTAAACAAGACAAGCTCCTCTCTTTGAAGTCTAAGTGGGTGAGCTTTTACTACAGTCCTGTTTCTCTGAATGGACAAAGTCTTTTAACCTTTCCCTTGACTCAGATGCTATTAATCAGGGCAGTATACAGTGAGTCTGATACTAAGGGACCCAGTATGGACAACTGAGTCTTTGTTTTCTCCCCCACGTTGGGTTTGAATTGGTCCTGAGTTACTGTATTTATTCCTCATGATCCTTTAGGTTCATGATTTACATCTACATTATGTTAGACTTTAGGACTTGAGGATTAGAGACCCAAAAAGGCACATTGAAAACCATGGACACGGCTCTTTTGATTACCTCATCGTCCCAGGACACATTGCTGGCTGGCCTATGACACATTTATTATTATAAACGGTAATGTCTCAGTCACTTTCACAGAAAAGTAAACCAGACAGGGCTTTCAAATTCATAATCCTTTGTTTTTTAGCTGCAATGGAAATCTGGTGCTTGATTCAGGAAACTGGGAGATGATGGAAGGATTATATTTATTTCTGATAAACCGCCATTTGTTGCTTAGATACTAAAAAAGATAAAGATTGAATCTGTAGTTGCAAGACATAAAACATGCTTTTAAAGCAGCCAGGAAGAATGAATGTTCAGGCCAGGTGCGGTGGCTCACGCCTATAATCCCAGGACTTTGGTAGGCCGAGGCAGGTGAATCACCTGTCAAAGGTTCGAGACCAGCCTGGCCAACATGGCGAAACCCTATCTCTACTGAAAATAGAAAAATTAGCTTGGCATGGTGGCGCATGCCTGTAATCCCAGCTAATCGGGACACTGAAGCAGGACAATTGCTTGCACCCAGGAGGCAGAAGTTGCACTGAGCCAAGAAGTTGCAGTGAGCCGACATCACGCCACTGCACTCCAGCCTGGGCGACAGAGTGAGACTCCATCTCAACAACAACAACAACAACAACAACAACAACAACAACAGAATGAATGTTCAAATATAATGCTCTTGAAATATTTCTGTAGGAGCTGGACATTGGAGAGACAAAGAATACAGTCTTCCTTGCCCAAGGGGGTCACTATTTCCAAGGAGGCTGAAATATGTACAATCAATTTTGATATTCTAGGATAACTGTTTAAGTTTGATCTATAAAGCCAGTTTAACAAAAGCATATAATAGGAAGCAATAAATACGCTTGAGGATGGGAAGGAAAGTTTCAGAGAGGAAGGAACAGCTGGACTCCACCTTGAAAAACTCAGATTTTCACCAGGAAAAATTTGGAGGAAAACATTTTAGATAAAGAAAATTATGTGAGTTAAAGTGCAGAAGAATGAAAAGTACAAGGTTTGTTCAGTCATGCATATGAGGTCCAATATGTCTGGCATAGAGGGTATTGGGTGTGGAGATAGAATATGAGATTTAAGAAATTGATTAAAGCCAGATCACATAGAATTTTAAGTGTGCCAAGAAGTGTGGAATTTATCTTATAGAAATGGAAAACCATCAGCCTTTTCAAAATATAATTGCAAGAAAAGACGGATGTTTTAGAAAGGTGATTGGTTGTATGGAACACAGATAGGAAAAGACAAGACTGAAGACAGGGAGATGGGGTTGTTTCCAAATTTTAAGGGTAAGATAACCTAATAAACAAAACAAAACTATGTAATACATGAAAAGAGGTAATTCCTTTTGTTTCTGCTCCACACATTGTGAAGGCGACACCTTAAAATGTCTTTATGAGGCCGGGCGCAGTGGTGCACGCCTGTAATCGCACTGTTTTGGTCATATTGAAACAGTATGAATAATATAAGGTATGTAAGATGGAAAGGAAAAAGTTAAATTATTATTATTATTATTTTTTGCAGAACACATGATCTTGTTTTCTTGTTTTTTTATTTTTATTTTAATTTTTTTATTTTGACACAGGATGGGGTGCAATGGTAAAATCACAGCTCACTGCTTCCTTGGCCTTCTGGGCTCAAGCGATCCTCCCACCTCAGCCTCCTGAAGACATAATCTTATATATAGAAAACCCTAATACTACGTGTGCCACCCCCCCCCGCCCACACACAGCCTACATAACTAATAAATTCAGCAAAGTGACAGGATAGAATATCAACACATGAAAATCCACTGCATTTTTATACAGTAGCAATGAACAACTTGAAAAAAATTTAAAAAGCATTGTCATTTACGATAACATCAAAAAGAATAAAATATTTAGAAATAAACTTAATTAAAGAAGCAAGACTTATATACTGAAAACTGCAAAATACTGCTGAAAAAAATTAATGAAGACATAAATAAATGGAAAGATACCCTATGTTCATTGACTGGAAGATTTCATATAGTTAAAATGACATTACCCAAGTCAATCTAAAGATTCAATGCAATTCCTATCAAAATCCCAATGATATATTTTTCAAAAATAGAAAAGCTCAAACTAAGATTAATGTGGAATCTCAAGGAACCTTTAAATATATATAAAAAAAAAACCTTAAAAAACAAGAACAAAATTGGAGGTGTCATACTTCCTAATTTCAAAACGTACTATAAAGTTATGGTAATCAAAACAGCATGGTACTAGCAAAATGACAGAGATAGTCCAAAGGAACAAAATAGCCCAGAAATACATCATCACATATGTGATCAATTAATTTTCAAAAAGTATGCCATGACCATAAAATGAGGAAAGGATAGTCTTTTCAACAAACGGTTCTGGGAAAACTGGATATCCACATGCAAATGAATGAAGTTGCACCCATACATCTCATCATATACAAATATTAACTCAAAACAGGTCAAAAACCTAAACCTAAAGGCTAAAACTATGAAACCCTTAGAAAAAAACAGAGGGCAACATCTTCATGATATTAGATTTGGCTATGATTTTTTGGATATGACACCAAAAGTACAGGCAACAAAAAAACAAATAGACACACTAGATTTCAAAATTTAAAAGTGTGTGCATCAAGGACACTATCAAGAGAGCTAAAAGGTAACCCACAGAGTTGGAGGAAATATTTACAAATCATATATCTGATAAGGGATTAATATCCAAAAAATAGAAAGAACCCCTGCAACCTAACAATAGCAGCAAAACAACATAACTGAAGACCAGGCAAAAGACTTCGACATTTCTACCAAGATGATACGCAAATGGCCAATGAACATACAAAAGATGCTTGAGGGAAATGCAAATCAAAATCATGATGAGATACCATTTCACACCATTAGGATAATTATTATCAAAAAATTATAATAACAAGTGTTGATGAGAAAGTAAAGAATTTGGAACCTTTGTAAATTGTTGGCAAGAAGGTAAAACGATACATCTACTGTGAAAAAAAAATATGGCGGTTCCTCAAAAAGGTAAATACAGAATTACTATATGATCCAGAAATTCTACTCCTAGGTATGTGCTGGGTATGTGCAAAAGAATTGAAAGCAGAGACTCTGAGATATTTGTACACCAGTGTTCATAGCAACATTGTTCATAATGGCTAAAAGCTGGAAGCAACCTAAGTGTCCATTAACAGATGAATGTACGAACAAAATGTGGTATACACATAAAGTGGAATATTATTTATCCATAAAAAGGGATGATGTTCTGATACATGCTGCAGCATGGATGAACCTTGAAGGAATTATGCTAGGTGAAATAAAGCAGACACACAAAGACAAATATTGTATAATTCCACTTATATGAGCTACTGAGAGTAGTCAAATTCACAGGGACAGAAAGTAGAACAGTGGCTGCCAGGGGCAGGGTGTGTGTGGAGGTGGGTGAGGCAGGGGTGAAGGGAGAGTTATTGTTTAATCAGAACAGACTTTCTGTTTGAAATGATGAAAAACTTCTGGAAATAAATTATGATGCTGGTTGCACAGCAATGTGAATGTACCTAATGATCAATATCATTAACAGTATCAGTATCACCAAACACTTTAAAATAGCTGATATGGTAAATGTCATGTTACATATACTTTACTGCAATAAAAAATAAATAAAAAACAAACCCCCAGCATGATAACACTATGTGGACTGTAGCTGAGTCTCTGTCAGGTAGAGAAAATAAGCAATCTATATGAACAGACACTTCTTTGCAGACCCAGGTGCGAGTTGGAAGTTGCGAAAAGAAATCCAAAGTCTAAAATGGTGAAGACTGTCCCTTATCAGTATAGGTGATCAAGATGTCAAAGACATGGTAAACTCACATTGCAGTTTGATGAGCCATCAAATGTTGGGTAAGAACCATCTGGCCAGTCGGCAGGGTCCAGGGCAGCCGACTGCCGGTGCTGGGCCTCGTATTCCTTGAGCTGCAACAAGAAGAAATGGATACTGAAATGGAAAGAATGGCCAGACACTGGCCAGACCTTTCACAAGGAAATGACTCAAATAATACATCTAGGTTCCTGGTTCACAATCTTGTACTCAAGCAGCAGAGAGATGACTTTGGGTACCTTCTTCATGACAGTGTTGGTAACTAAGTGCCAGCCAAAGACACCTTTCCCAAAACCAAGAAGAAGATAACCACCCTGCCCTATGAGTTTTCATCTAAGTCAAATCAACAGGCAAAATGGACTCTTTGTATCCTGTGTTCCAGAAAGAATTTTCACTTTCCCCCTCCAACATCAACACTTATGTTTCCTCAGCTTGATTATAAGGAAATTGTCTGTAGTTTGGCCTCTGAATTACCTTCCCAAGTATGTAAGTCAAAACCATGCACGTCCTTTTTAGGAAGAGAAAATGATAGACTACAGACATTTTAGTGAAATGGGGTCAAACTCTGAAACATTTTATATATATTTGTTGTTGTTGTTGAGACAGGGTTTCACTCTGTTACCCAGGCTACAGTGCAGTGGTGCAATCATGGCTCACTGCAGACTTGACCTCCCAGGCTCAAACAATCCCACCTCAGCATCCCAGGTAGCTGGGACTACAGGCGTGCACCATCATGCCCACCTAGTATTTTTCTTTCTTTTTTTTTTTTTTTTTTTTTTCCCAGGTAGCTGGGACTACAGGCGTGCACCATCATGCCCACCTAGTATTTTTCTTTTTTTTTTTTTTTTTTTTTTTTGTAGAGATGGGGTTTTGCCATGTTGCCCAGGCTGGTCTCAGAATCTTGAGCTCAAGTGTTCCACCCCTTCAGCCTCCCAAAATGATGGGGTTACAGGTATGAGCCACTACACCCGACCCTGAAACAGTTTTAAAAATCACATGTTTGTCTTGTTCAAAATGGCTTCAAGTTGCTAGTCCAATGTTATAACCTAACAAACATTATGGGGTTATTGGAGACCTTTGAGGATGGTCTCTCTCTATTGAGATCTTAGAGATACTGAAAGTTTAGGTTCAGAAACAAGGTTTCTAGTTTTTGAAAAACACAGAAAGACAATTGAAATCCTATAGCAGGCCAGGCGCAGTAGCTCACACCTGTAATCCCAGAACTTTGGGGAGGCCAAGGCGGGTTGGTTAACCTGAGGTCAGGAGTTCGAGACCAGCCTGGCCAAGATGGTGAAACCCTGTCTCTACTAAAAATACAAAAATTAGCTGGGTGTGGCGGCGCACACCCAGTACTGAGTACTGAGTAATCTCAGCTACTCAGGAGGCTGAGGCAGGAGAATCGCTTGAACCTGAGGAGCAGAGGTTGCTGTGAGCTGAGATCATGCCACTGCACTCCAACCTGGGTGACAAGAGCGAAATTCTATCTCAAAAAAAAAAAAAGGAGGAAGGAAAGAAGGAAGGCAGGAAGGCAGGCAGGCAAGCTATAGCAAAGTGAGCAGATTTACTTTAAAAAAATTTTTATAACTTCTTTTACCATATTTCCCAAATAAGTGAGCAAATTTAACTTAGCAATATGAGATCTTTCAGAATGGCATAGTGAGAGTCCAGGTGTCACACAGAAATTGAGCTCTGGGATTCAAAACAATTGTCACTGCATTCAAATCCTATTACAAAGCAGTGTGCACATATGAATTTAAGACAGTGATCAAATCATGTTCCATGAGCTAAGCAACTTAAAAACAGAAATAATTGAACCTGACAGCCCATGTGAGGGTGACTGGACAATCCCGAAGCCCTGGAGCTTGAGGATGTGGTAGCGCCACTACAATGACCATTATTCCTCTAGGAAAAAGCCACTTTCACAACTGTGACTTCAACCTATGAAATTCTTTTCTGCATATATGTGGGAGGAGGTAGGCAGTACTGATTATTGAGTAAGAGCTTGAATGCAGAACCAAATACCAGCTGGGAGCCCTGGGGACAAATTATTTAACCCCTCTATGTTTCGGTTCCTCCACCTGGAAAACAGGCATGACAATAAATCTGTCTTACAGAGCTGTTACCAGAACTAACTAAGATAATGCAGCAAAACTCTCAGCACACCATATCAAAGAAATAGGGTTATTATAATACTATTATTATTACCACTGTGCTTTCAGAGAAAAGAAAGCTCAAAGTTCACATTAACTTGACATGTTCAAACTTTTGGGTATTAGGGGTATTAATCATTGTAATCTTTCTGTTACATTAGGGACACTTAGATTGTTCCAGTCTTTATATTATGTTATCCACTAGGATGTTCTCTCCATTTTGATATATTGGCTTGTGAAATGCTACATTCTCCCTGTATGATTGAGAGTATCTGCCCGTTGGAAAATGGGATTATCATGAGATTATCAGGTCTCCAGTTCTCTAGTCCATGTTTATACCCAACCTTAGCTGCATCTCCTAGGAGCCACTAAATAACTTTCAGCTTTAAGGAAAACAGGTACAAATTTCTTCTTTTTTTTTTTTTTGAGACGGAGTCTCGCTCTGTCCCCCAGGCTAGAGTGCTGTGGCGCTATCCCTGCTCACTCTAAGCTCTGCCTCCTGGGTTCACGCCATTCTCCTGCCTCAGCCTCCTGAGTAGCTGGGACTACAGGCGCCCACCACCGCGCCTGGCTAATTTTTTGTATTTTTAGTAGAGACAGGGTTTCACCGTGGTCTCGATCTCCTGACCTTGTGATCCGCCCGCCTCGGCCACCCAAAGTGTTGGGATTACAGGCGTGAGCCACCGCGCCCGGCCCAAATTTCTAACTAGTCAATCACATATGATGATTTTTTTTTTTCCTGCTGTATGCTCATCTCTGCTATCTACTTTGGGGCCTAAAAGTATGTGTGCTGTTCTGATACAGATTTTAATTCTATGCCCTATCCAAACTTTGCTACTCAACTGGCTTTTTGGTTTGTTTTCTGTAACAGGCTTTTGCTCTGTTGCCCAGGCTGGAGTGCAGTAGGGCAATCACGGCTCATTGCAACCTTGATCTCCCTGATTCGAGCAATCCTCCCATCTCAGCTTCCCGAGTAGCTGGGACTACAGGGGCATGGCACCACATCCAGCTAATTATTTTGTATCTTTTTGTAGAGATGAGGTTTCATCATGATGCCCAGGCTGGTGTCGAACTCCTGGGCTCAAGTGATCTGCCTGCCTTCGCCTCTCAAAGTGCTGAGATTAGAGGCGTGAGCCACTGCACCTGCAAACTGTTTTTTTAATTATCCTAATTACACAATTCTAAGTGTTTTAAAGTTACAAAACAAGATCTCTTTTTTTTTTAAGTGCACTGCACAGGAAAAAAAAAATCATGTAATTACACAGGTTATTACATTGATAATTACCTGTTATAATTACATTTTTATATTCCACTTTGGTTCAAGAAGTTTTGGTTTAATTATAATTTCATGAAGGCATGACCATTTGTAATTTCATTAAAGAATGCATACCTTTTAAAGCAAATCTGTAGCGTTTTACATTAATTCCAGGAGTTATAAAATAATGACATTTTAAGGTATGTGTATGTGTGTGTGTCTTAAGCAAAAACATTCCCTCACATCCTGTGATCCCAAATCTCACTGTTTTCTCACAGCTGAAGTCCATGACATGATTTTTTAGAATGATGGCCATCTTTAAAAGAGTAATGTTCATTCCATCTTGGAGACCTTTAAGGAGAGATATATCATAATGTTCCAATTTCTACCAGTACTTACTATAAAGAGCATTTATGTTATATTAAACCGAAATCCACTCCAGCTGCTTTTTAAATTCATTTCTTTCTAATCTGTCCTCAGTAGAGATTTTAAAAACAAACAAACAATCAAACATTCTCCAGGACATCCGAAAGATGTACTCTTTAACAACCCTCAGACATTCGAAGACTGTGATTAAGTTCTTTTCTGCTTCTTTTGAGATAAATCCCTTCCAACTTCTCCCCATGGGATCAATTTTTTAAAAACCTCCTATGGACTCTATATGTGTCCAAATCTCTGTGATTTGATGCACAATAGCTTTTACAAGGAAATGACTCAATAATACATCTAGGTTCCTAGTTCATAATCTTGTGCTCTGGTATACCAGATGCCCAGATTACCTTAATGACTTTATAAGAATGTCCGGTAGGTATAAATTCACACACCCTGCTCTAGAGAACATGACTAAGAGAAGCTGTCTCCACAAAGATATCTAGATGGCTGCTCCCCAACCGCAATCAGCTTTCAGACATCTTATCACTGGCATGACTAACTCTACAATGCCAGTCACCCTCCAGGGCTCCCCACTCCATTTGGAATCAGGCTGAGTGAGGCTAGACTCCTCCTGAAATCACATCTCTGTCCAACTTCATCCTTCTCCCTCACTTAGAGGTTTCTCTTTAAAGCCTTCTTTCAATAAGCCACTTGCACAATGCTATATATAGTTTGGATGTCTCTTTCCCCAAACCTCATACTGAAATTGAATTCCAATACTGGGGAAGGGGGCCTAAAGAGAGATGTTTGGGGCCATGAGGGAGGATCCCTTAAGAATAGTTTCATACCCTGTGGAGGGGTGGAGAAGGTGATTTCTCACTCTATTTGTTCCCCAAAGAGCAGTTGTTATAAAAGAGCCAGGCACCTCCCTTCTCCCTCTTGTTTCTTCTTACCAAGTGATCTCTGCACACACTGCCTTCCACCGTAAGTGGAAGCAGCCTGAGGTTTTCACTAGATGACTACTCTCCCAGCAGGTAGAATCATGAGCCAAATAAACCCCTTTTCTTTGTAAGTTACCCAGTCTCAGGTATTCCTTTATAGCAACACTAAATAGACTAAGATACACAAGAGTCCCTGTCTCAGGCTGTGCTTCCGGGGAATCAGATGTATGACACCCGGAATGAAGAAAAGTTTGGACTAGGCACGGTGGCTCACGCCTGTAATCCCACCACTTTGGGAGGCCAAGGCAGGTGGATCATTTGAGGTCGGGAGTTCGAGACTAGCCTGGCCAACATGGTGAAACCCCGTCTCTACGAAAAATCCAAAAATTAGCTGGGCCTGGTGGCGTGTGCCTGGAGTCCCAGCTGCTTGGGAGGCTGAAGCAGAAGAATTGCTTGAACCTGGGAGGTGGAGTTGCAGTGAGCCGAGATTGCACCACTACACCCCAGCCTGGGCGACAGAGCAAGACTCTGTCTCAAAAAAATAAATAAATAAATAAATTAGCCAGGTGTGGTAGCACGTGCCTACCTAGAGTCCCAGCTATTAAGGAAGCTGAGGCATGAGAACCGCTTGAGCCTGGGAGGTCGAGGCTGCAGTGAACCATGATCACGCCAGTGTACTCTAGCCTGGGCTACAGAGCGAGACCCTGTCTCAAAAAAAAAAAAAGTTCATGATGCCAAAACATCAGTGACAGTCAATGACAAACTTTAAGTGCTCTTTTCTTAATCTCCAAAGGACTTTATTTCTGACTTTCACACAGATACAGTCTTGTTGGAATCAGAAACATACATTAACAGATCAATGTGTAATACTTAATGATTAGATCACATTGACTTGAGCAGTCTTCAGTATAAATAATTATTTTTAAGGAAATGTGATTATTAAATCATGGTCATAGATCTCTCTCAATTTCCTATAGACAGTGCTTCCAGTTAAAATTGCAAAGGACATATTTTTCTACAATATCACTCATCAATGCTGAGTATTATCATTCCAAGAAATTTACTACTATTCTCTTTTATACAAGGCTTTAAATGTGAGTGTATTCCCTTCCCTCTTCACCCCACAACAAAAAAATTACTCACATAAACGAATAACCTATAGCTTCCAAGTATGGGCTTTCTACATCTTACGGAATTAGTAAAAGATTTGAATGTCCTAAACTTATTTGCCAAGAGCTATGTAAGGCCTTAAAATTGGTACAGGCACACCTCATTTTACTAAGTTTGACTTTACTGCATATCACAGAAACTGCGTTTTACAAATTGAAAGTTTGTGGTAGCCCTGCATCGAAGAAGTTTATCAGTGCCACTTTTCTAACAATATGAGCTCATTCTGAGTCCCTGCTGTCACATTTTGGTAATTCCTACAGTATTTCAAACTTTTTCATTCTTATTACATCTGTTATGGTGACCTGTGATCTGTGACCTCGGATGTTAATATTGTAATTGTTTTGGGGAGCCATGAACCTAAACATATAAGATATGAACTTAATGGATAATGTGTGTGTTCTGACGGCTCCACTGACGGGCCATTCTCCCATCTCTCTCCCTCCTGCTCAAGCCTCCCTATTTCCTGAGACACAACATATTTAAATTAGGCCAATTAATAACCCTGCAATTGCCTCTGTGTATTTAATTGAAAGGAAGAGTAGCATGCTTCTCACTTTAAATCAAAAGCTAGGAATGAATGATTAAGCTTAGTGAGGAAGGCATGTTGAAAGCCAGGGTAAGCTAAAAGCTAGGCCTTTTGCATCAAACAGTTAAGTTGGCAATGCAAAGGAAAAGTTATTGAAGGAAATGAAAAGTGCTACTCCAGTGAACACACAAATGATGAGAAAATGGAACAGCCTTATTGCTGACATGGAGAAAGTTTGAGTGGTCTGGGTAGAAGATCATAGCAGACACAACACTCTCGTAAGCCAACGCCGAATCCAGAGCAAGGCCCTAACTCTTTTCAGTTCTATGAAGAGATAAGGAGGTGTGTCTTATAATAAATCCAGCAACTGTTTTTTTGAGAACACCAACAAATTTATGTGACTCACTTTACTGCAATATTCCCTTTACTGCAGTGGTCTGATATCAAACCTGCAATAGCTCTGAGGTATCCTGGTGCACAGAAATTGTTATTTAAAATCTGCCAATGACCTAGATCTCCCTAAGCAACTTTTTTACTAATGAGCTTGACTTCCTTAAAGCACGTGTTAATTATCCATCATACAGCTATTAGAAAATGTCTGTTAATGCCACTAGATGGGAGGAAAGCATTCAGTAAATAAAATATTGAAATCCTAAATTAAGCTATATTTTAAAATTACACTAAAAAAGATAGTACACTGAGGTTTGTTTTGTAAATTTCATTCTTTTCAAATGATTTCAGCTTACAGTAATGTTTCACATATTAGTTCTTTGTAGCCTTTTTCATTTTGATCTTCATTTGTATGTGATATCTGGGTTTTTAGGGGCGTGATGAATCATGGTTTTATAATTTACAGTGGGAAAAGATCCATCAATGAAATCAAATTCATGCAAATGAAACAGAGTGGACCAAATTGTCTTGATCTGAACATGGGCAAAATTTTTCCCAATATGATGACGCCCACCTCCAAATGGCACATAGACAATCTTCTCTCCTGTTGAGTTGTCCTGTAATCACTGATCAGGATTCAGATCCACAAGCTCCACCCAAGTGTCTTGAAATTCTTGATTGACAGTGGGAGATAAACCTGTTTGGTGGCCTGGAGGAATGGTACGTCCTATCACACCCTCTGAGGCAGTTTAGCCATTCTCAGTATAGTCAATACAGGAAGTCTAAGTCTTAACTCTCTCTATACAGTCATTATACAAGTTTCAATCTTTTTTTTTTTTTTAGATGGAGTTTTGCTCTTTTTGCCCTGGCTGGAGTGCAATAGCGAGATCTCGGCTCACTGCAACCTCTGCCTCTGCAATTCCCCTGCCTCAGCCTCCCATGTAGCTGGGGTTACACGCGCGTGCCACCACGCCTGGCTAATTTTGTATTTTTATTAGAGACAGGGTTTCACCATGTTGGCCAGACTGGTCTTGAACTCTTGACCTCATCAGCTGATCCGCCTGCCTTGGCCTCCCAAAGTGCTGGGGAGGTTCAATCTTGAGCCGGTCATAAGTTAAAGAAGGTAGATAGCCGGGCGCGGTGGCTCAAGCCTGTAATCCCAGCACTTTGGGAGGCCGAGACGGGCGGATCACGAGGTCAGGAGATCGAGACCATCCTGGCTAACACGGTGAAACCCCGTCTCTACTAAAAAATACAAAAAACTAGCCGGGCGAGGTGGCGGGCGCCTGTAGTCCCAGCTACTCGGGAGGCTGAGGCAGGAGAATGGCGTAAACCCGGGAGGCGGAGCTTGCAGTGAGCTGAGATCTGTCTCTTATACACATCTAGATGTGTATAAGAGACAGCTACACTCCAGCCTGGGCGACAGAGCAAGACTCCGTCTCAAAAAAAAAAAAAGAAGGTAGATCCTCTCCATGGACAGTTTTCTGCTTCAAATAACATTTTTCATGACATGTTTCATCTCTGGCTATAAAGCAGCTCATTTAGGAACCAGTAGTTGAGGATGTATGTGACCCTGAGAACAGTCTAATAAGCAGTCCTATGATTTCTTCATCTGCCGATAGGCACTCACTCTTGTCTGTAGAATCCAGCAAAGTTTGGAGAATGCTTTGGATTTTTTCTTCTGGTTTCTGTGTTTCTGGGTTGCCTTATAGACAACAGTCGTGCTCTCAGTGAGCTTTGTAGCTGCTTCTGCAACCACGCAGAGGCGGCCAAGGTGGCTGCAGCCAGGCCAAAGGCCCGAAGCCACCACTCACATATGCACACAGCTGTGCCACCTCTCGCTGAGTTGACTTCTGATTTCCTTTCCATGTAAACCATGGCTAGCTATCAAATTATGACCTCAGAAAGAGCTTCACACGATTTTTTTTCTCCACTTTCTCCCCAACTTGAAAGTATTCCTTTCTTTTTCAGTTATAGAAACTTGCTGTCTGAAGTGGGCTACATTAAGGCTACTTTTTAACATTTTCTCTTGCCCCAAGAACATTGGATTAGGCATATCACATTCAACTCCCTTCCCAAACACAGGTGCCCTGAGATGACTGTAGACATCTTCTGCATTCAGATCTTTGGTTTTACTATTAAAAAATGGTGCAGTCAGCTGGATGCAGTGGCTCATGCCTGTAATCCTAGTACTTTGGGAGACCGAGGCAGGTAGATCACATGAGGTCAGGAGTTCGAGACCAGCCTGGCCAACATGGTAAAACCCTGTCTCTACTAAAAATACAAAAATTAGCCGGGCGTGGTGACAGGTGCCTATAATCCCAGCTACTCAGGAAGCTGAGGCAGAAGTATCACTTGAACCCGGGAGGTGGAGGTTGCAGTGAGCCGAGATCATGCTACCTCACTTCAGCTTGGGCAAACCTCCATCTCAGAAAATAAAATAAAATAAAATATTAAAAAAAGTAGTGGTGCAGTCACATCTCTCTCCAGGAGCAAATGTCTTGCTTATCACAGAAAAACTAAATACGGTCCATACTTCCCATATGCCCGTACTTCTCATATGCACTTTCTAGAAACTCAATTGAACTTTTCCCAAATGTATGGCATGCCCAAGGAATGGAATGGGAGAGAAAACATACGATGAGCATTTTGCACCAGCCGGCAGCTGGGCTAGGTGGTTACTGTTGTGGCAAAGCAGACCAGGCTGAGGATGAAGGTGCAGGAGATGAGCAGCATGGACAGGAGGCTGTCACTTTCACCTGCCACCCACTCTACCACCTGCCCCAGCACCGACCTGCTCATCTGCATTCCAATTATAATCTTTTAGTTATTTTTAAATGTACAACAAATTATTGTTGACTGTAGTCACCCTGTTGTGCTAGCAAATCCTGGATGCTATTCATTCTTCATTCGTCATTCATTTCATACCCATTAACCATCCATACTTCCCCTCACCTCCTCACTACCATCCCCAGGCTCTCGTAACCATCATTCTACTCTCTATCTCCATCAGTTCAATTGTTTTAATTTTTACCTCCCACAAATGCGTGAGAACTTGTGCAGTTTGACTTTCTGTGCCTGGCTTATTTCACTTAACATAATGTCCTCCACTTCCATCCATGTTGTTGTAAATGACAGAAACTCACTCTTTTTTATGGCTGTGTAGTGTTCCACTGTGTATATGTATCACATTTTTTTAATCCATTCATCTGTTGATGGACACTTAGGTTGCTTCCAAGTCTTGGCTATTGTCAACAGCACTGCAATAAAACATGACAGAGCACATAGCTCTATGCTAACTTCCCTTCTTTTGGATAGATACTAGCAGTGGGATTGCTGCATCATACGGTAGTTCTATTTTTTGTATCATGAGGAACCTCCATACTGTTCTCCATAGTGGCTGTAATAATTTATATTCTCATCAACAATATATGAGGGTCCCCCTTTCTCCATATCCTTAACAGCATTTGTTATTGCCTGTCTTTTGGATAAAAGCCATTTTAGGCCAGGCGCAGTGACTCACACCTGTAATCGCAACACTTTGGGACGCCAAGGCAGGTGGATCACCTGAGGTCAGGAGTTCGAGACCAGCCTGGCCAACACGGTGAAACACTGTCTCTACTAAAAATACAAAAATTAGCTAGGCATGGTAGTGGGCACCTGTAATCCCAGCTACTCAGGAGGTTGAGGCAGGAGAATTGTTGGAACCTGGGATGTGGAGGTTGCAGTGAGCCAAGATTGTGCCGCACTCCAACCTGGGTGACAGAGCGAGACTGCATCTCAAAAAAAAAAAAAAAAAAAAAAAAAAATTAGCCAGATGTGGTGGCAGGCACCTGTGATCCCAGCTTTTAAGGGAGGCTGAGGCAGGAGAATCCCTTGAACCCACTGAGCCAAAATCTCGCCACTGCATTCCAGCCTGGGTGACAGAGTGAGACTCTGTACCACAAAGCCATTTTAATTGGGGTGAGATGATATCTTATTGTAGTTTTGATTTGCATTTCTCTGATGACCAATAATGTTGAGCACCTTTTCACATGTCTGTTTTCCCTTTGTACGTCTTCTGAGAAATGTCTATTCAGATATTTTCTCCATTTTTTAAATTAGATTATTGGATTTTTTCCTATTGAGTTGTTTGAGTTCCACATATATTGTTTATTAATCCTTTGTCCGACAGGTAGTTTGCGAATATTTTCTCCCAGTATGTGGGTTGTCTTTTCACTTTGCTGATTGCTTTGTTTGCTGTGCAGAAGCATTTTAACATGATGTGATCCCATTTGTCCATTTTTGTTTTAGCTGCCTGTACTTTTAGGGTATCACTCAAGACATTTTTGCCCAGTCCAATATCCTGGAGAATTTCCTCAATGTTTTCTTTTACTAGTTTCATAGTTGAGTCTTAAAGATTTGTCTTTAATCCATTTTGATTAGATTTTTCTATATGGCAAGAGAGAGGGGTCTAGTTTCATTCTTCTGCATATGAATATCCAATTTTCCCAGCACCATTTATTGAAGAGATTGTTCTTTCCCCAATGTATATTCTTGGTACCTTTGTTGAAAGTGAGTTCACTGTAGATGGATGGGTTTATTTCCGGGCTTCCTATTCTAGTCCATTGGTCTATATGTCTGATTTATGCCAGGACCATGCTGTTTGGTTACTACAGCTCCACAGTATAGATTTGAAGTCAGTTAATGTCATTCCCCCAGTTTTGTTCTTTTTGCTCAGGATGGCTTTGGCTATTCTATGTATTCTGTGGTTCAATATACATTTTAAGATTATTTTTTCTTCTTTCTTTTTCTTTGGGGGGTGGGGGTGGATGGATTCTCACTCTCTCACCCAGGCTGGAGTTCAATGGAACGATCTTGGCTCATTGTCTCCACCTCCCCGATTCAAGCCATTCTTCTGCCTCAGCCTCCCAAGTAGCTTGCTACAGACAGGCACCACCACGCCTGGCTAATTTTTGTATTTTTAGTAGAGACGGGCTTTCACCATGTTGGCCAGGTTGGTCCCGAACTCCTGATCTCGAATGATCTGCCCACCTCGGCCTCCCAAAGTGTAAGTTTATTTCTTCTAATTCTGTGAAGCATGTCATTGGTATTTTGATATGGATTGCACTGAATCTGTAGATTGCTTTGGACAGTATAGCCATTTTAATGATACTGATCCTTCTAATCCATGAACATGGAATAGTTTTCCTTTTTTCTTTTTTCTTTTTTCTTTTTGGTGTCCTTTTCTTGCATCAATGTTTTACTGTTTTCATTATAATGAAAGCTTTCACAATGACAGCTTTCACTTCTTTGGTTGAGTTTATTCTTAGGTATTTTATTTGTAGCTATTATAAATGGGATTACTTTCTTGATTTCTTTTCAGATTATGTATTGCTGGCATATAGAAATGCTACTGATTTTTATGTGTTGATTTTGTAGCCTGCAACTTTACTTAATTTATCAGTTCTAATAGTTTTTCAGTGGAGTCTTTGGTTCTCTTTTATTTCTTTCTCTTGCCTGATTGCTATAGCTAGGACTTCCAGTACTATGTTGAAAAACAGTGGTGAAAATGGACATCTTTGTCACATAACTTTTATTACAGGATACTGTTATAATTGTTCTATTTTATTTTTAGTTATTGTTGTTAATTTCTTATTATGTCTAATTTATAGATTAAGCTCTACCATGGACATGTATGCATAGGAACATAAGAAAAAACATACACAGTATGTATAGGGTTTGGTACCATCTGCAGTTTCAGGCATTCACTGGGGGTCTTAGAACACATCCCTTGCATGTAAGAGGGAACTACTGTATATTAAACTAAACTGAGTACATGTGTGCCACTGTTTCAAGGTTTCAGACCTTTAAGATTCCACTCAATGGTTGCTATAGGTTGAATATTATGGTTTCTACCTGTTGAATGTTTGTCTCTCCCCAAGCTGATGGTGAGAATTTGGTAGCTGGTGTGGTGGTATTAAGAGATGAAACTTTGGGAGGTGATAGGGTAGTATTACTGTTATTATAAATGGGCAAGTTTGCCCCCTTTAGCTTCCTGGCATTCCTCCTTCTGGCTTATAAGCATCCAGCCTTCCTCCCCTGCAGATGACATGGTACACAAGGCGTCATCATAGGAGAGCATAGTCTCACCAGACATCAAACCTGCTGGGGCCCCTTGACATTAGATTTCCCAGCCTCCGGAACTGTGTGCCAATAAATTCCTGTTCTTGATGAATTATGCAATCTGTGGTATTCTGTTACAGCAGCACAAAATGGAACAAGACAATGGTAAAGTCTTAACTCATTCAATGTTTCCTTGGTGGTTTGAAGGTTTTTGTCAATTTCCAAACCTGTTTATTTGGGACTTATCTGCACAGTACTGAACCAGCTGTTCAAAGTGAAAATTCAAGAATCAATGGGTTTGTTTTTCAACAACAAAGCAGGGAATCTCTTAATAAATTGCTGCCTTACTAGTATAACTGCTGCTCTAGTATCCTAAAGGTTAATTAGGCTTCTTGTAGTGCCTAACTTAACTCAGAGGGAAATAAAAATAAAAACAAAAAACAAACACAACAAATTATAATTAATATTTACTTAGATATGAAAGTAAGTATAACCTTTAGATTATTCAAAATTCAGTTTGTGAAGGCATCTTATAGAACTGATATTTATAGGCCAGGTGTGCTTGCTTATACCTGTAATTCTAACATGTTGGGAGGCCGAAGGGAGAGTATCACTTGAGCCCACAGGTTTGAGACCAGCCTGGGCAACATGAGGAGACTCTGTCTCTGTAAAAAATTTAAAAATTAGCTGGGTGTGGTGTCACACACTTGTGGTCCCAGCTACTCAGGAGGCTGACATGGGAGGATTGCTTGGGCCCAGGAGGTTGAGGCTGCAGTGAGTTGTGATCGCACCACTGCACTACAGTCTGGGAAATACAGTGAGATCCTATCTCAAACAACAACAACAACAACAACAACAACAACAACAACAAAACCAAACCTGATGTTTGCAATGTTTTTAGCATATTTGATTTTTATTTAATAATTAATCTTTTACCACTGATTATGTTCTTTTCAAAAGGCTTGTGAATTTTTCCCGTTAATGTGGTCCACAGATCAAATATATCTGCCATTCATTCATTCGTTCATGTTTTCATTGACTATAGAAGTTTCACCTCGCAAAGTAGAATGCTTGTATCAAGTAAACAGAATAAATATTTTATCTGACAACACGGGTACCTGATAACTATACCCCTTGATGGCCCCAAACATTTTTACACTTCAGGAAGTCAAGTCCTCACAAATATAAACCAGGTATCTGCATGCTTACCCTGGCAAGTGCTTCCTCAATCGTGATCATCTTTTCCTTGACCATCATCATTAGCTGAATCCGCTCCTCATCGCTCATTGTTATTTCACTGGCAACGTAACCAACATCTTCTCCTGGAGATTGAGGACAAAGAATAACAGGAGTGAAAACAAGAACAGCGAAACAGAACGTCAATGCTGAATATCTGCTGTCTTAGGCGAGGGAAGAATGTTGCTCAGGACACTATGTATGTTGAACGTTACTGATGAAGCAAAGGGTGGGAAAAATATGCTGCTTTTAAAGAAGCGAATAAGCACCTCTGATTGAGAAACAGGCTTGCAGAACATGTGGATCTCACCATGTCACCCTAGAAACAAATCCTTCAAGATGATCAGAGCCTTTGAGATGGTGTGCCCAGTGGACGGGTTTTGGAGGAAAGTAAGAGAGAGCTCCTCACTATAGGTGGAGTAAAGATCTAATTTATACACCCAACTGGATCATACAAGCATTCCAAGGCTCCTTCAGCTGTGGGTTCTCTGTGTCCTTTCATTTGAATATAAATGAGAAGAAAATATTTTTGCAAAGAAGTAAGAAAGAACCCTAGGTCATGACAGAGGAAGGAAGGTCACAGAGTCCAGACCCACAGCCTGGCAAAACCTTCCAATCCTACTAAGCTATTTCACTGTTATTATTCCTTGAAACTAAGTGCACCCGGGCGAAGAGGTTCATTCTTGTAATCCCAGCACTTTGGGAGGCCAAGGCAGGTGGACCACTTGAGGTCAGGAGTTCGAGACCAGCCTGGCCAACAAGGTGAAACCCCGTCTCCACTAAAAATACAGAAATTAGCCAGGTGTGGTGGCAGGTACCTGTAATACCAGCTACTCAGGAGATTGAAGCAGGAGAATTGCTTTGAACCCAGGAGGTGAAGGTTGCAGTGAGCTGAGATCACACCACTGCACTCCAGCCTAGGTGACAGAGCAAGACTCCATCTGAAGACAAAAAAAAAAAAAAAAAAAAAGCCAAGTGCAAATCACAGACATGAAGCATGTTCAGTTAATCAGAAGAAGGGTGCCATATAGGTCTGTATCTGAAAGTATTATTGTCATAAATTGGTTTCCAAACTGCGGGAAAATCAACTTCCAACTCACACCTGAAGGCAGCTAGAACTGCAGAGATGAGAATGTTCTGTTAGATTCCAAAGATTTTCCTACAGAGCAAACAGACTGCTATTGCCTCTAGTATATCTGAGCCACACTGGGCAATGGTGCCTCCGGTCAGCGTGTGGGGAAGGACATGTTAGTGAACATGAGCTGTAACATCCCCACTCCAGTCCCGCACCCTGCTCTCCTCCCCATCTTTCTCATTCAATCTTTTTACCAGCTTCCAATACCGTTAGGATGCCCAGCTGTGGCTTAATTTGCCTTTGGTGTAAAGGACAGAGGGAAAGAGTCTGCCTGTAGACTTGCAGGAAACCATTTCAGGCACAGCTGACTTTGGAATTTATGTTGCCCTGTATTTCCATCTCATTTCCATTTAGTAATCAATCAATCCAAAAATACTCCTCAAGTTCCCTTTGCTACTTTCACAGGGAGAATAACAGTGTGTGCTGGGTGAAGACAGAAGCCTGCTGGTTTGATTCATTTTACTGTCTGTGTCACCTCAAATGGCAGAGAGGGTGATGGGAAATTGGTTGGGTTCTTTAAAAATTCACGATAGCTGGTAAACTGTTGGCTTCCTCCTTCCCTCCCTCTTGTACCTCTCCCTTTCTCCTTAGCTTTCTTTCTAAATTAGACTTTTTTTTTTTAGAATCCAAGGTTTATTTTGAATCACAAGTGATGCTGGGTGAATACAAAAAACTGGGAATGCTTAAAAGTAGGACAACTTGAGGAAAAAAAACCATGTGGAATGTTGCCAAGGAACCCAGGTGTGCTGTGACGTGTCTACTGTTCACATCCATTTTTCTCATTTCCACGTATACAGGTAATTAGATAGACGTTCCACACAGCGCAGGACACTAAGGTTTGTAAAGCAAAACAAGTAGTGTCACTGGTGATCAAGGAAAATTTTATATCTACTGATAACCTCATTCAGTTGGACTGGAATCTGGAAGTGGATTTGCTCCGGTTTCTTCTCTGAATACTGGGGAAACATAAATTATGTAACTGAGCCTCAAAGGGATGACATATTTACTTACTATATAAACAACAACAAAAGACACAGCCAAGAGTAGGGCAGAACTCCCTTCACAAAGCCGCCCAGGCAAATTCCCATGATGTCAGACCACTGGAGTTTCCAGGGGCAACACCCCATAACCGTCCAGCTGCAGGAGAGCATCAGAAGTTCAGAAGAATGCAGAGGCCCTCAGTGGGAGCGCGGACAGGAGAGCCCCAAACCAACACATGCGAGGGCTCTCTAGGCCCTTTCAGGCTAGATCTTGACGAGAGAAAAGATCTTTCTGAGGTTGGTGCGACTGAGAAAACTAAAGATTCGGCCTCTGCTCTCAGATCTACGAAAGGGAAGAACTGTGAACTTGTCCCCTTTTGGTTTTTTTTTTTTTTTTTTTTGACTTAAAGAAAAGAAAATCACTGGGACAAAGTCTTAAAGTAACAACAGGAATGTCAGAAAAGTTGAACATCTTATGGGCACATGCGGTGAGTTACGCTAACTTACAGCATCCACTGAGATTAACAGCACAGGCTTCTCCACATGTTAGAGCTGAAAGGACCTACTGTCTGCCAGCTGCATTGCAGTACCTTTTGAAGTCTGTCTCATTATTCCTTTCTGGTTCTTTCGGAAGTTCTGCCAGAAATACTTATTTTTCTTCTTCCAGTCTCCTTTTCCTTTTAAAAAAAAAAAAAGGAAGAAAAAGCACAAGCAATAAATTCATTAATAACAAAAGTAGCCTCTTCCTTATAATTCAAAGCTGGTAAGAATACTTTGATTTCACAAAAGGACAGTTTTTTCTTTCAGTTTGTGAAAGAATGGGAGATGGCTATAAAGTTGTTTAAAAGAAATGCAAATTTCCTAGTAGCAAGATATGGTGCAGTGAGGTTAAGATGAAAAACAGAAACATCAAAAAGGCAGGCAAAACATGCATTCTTGTGTTTACTTTGATGTTTGTTTAACTAGTATGCCTAATTTGGCCTCGTCTTGCAGTGTATATCCCCCCTTTGGTCTTAGCCACAATTATTTCAACTACACCACAAATAGGGTATTTTAAGAAGCTCACTTTGTTTTGTTGTTATTTCTGTTGTTGATCTACCCTTGGTTTATTTCTGTTACTCCAGATTTAACGACAAGAACAGAATGGTTGGTATGTCCTGGGCCCACAGGTCAGGGGAGGTGGTCCCCTGGGTCTGTGGGTCTGGCCCCCACTGTTATTCTCAGAAGTGTGGTCTGCATGGGTCTCGCTATGGCATGCATATGGCACTCCCTGGCATTCAGGCTACCTGGTGACCCACTTACAGCTTACCCAGGGCACAAAGAA
This sequence comes from Mandrillus leucophaeus, assembly GCF_000951045.1. NCBI lineage: Eukaryota > Metazoa > Chordata > Mammalia > Primates > Cercopithecidae > Mandrillus > Mandrillus leucophaeus. The sequence continues at coordinate 405,675 of NW_012107675.1, forward strand.
AAGAAAGCCTGCAATCCAGCCGTGACATCTCCCAAATGGGTCTCTCTCTACCCGCCCCGCCCCCCATCCTTTCCAGACTACTGCGGTGACTTTCAAGTGAAAACAAACTCGCTGCTAGAGCTAGACATTTTTAATATGTGGTAGGGTTCTGATCATCAATAACATGTAATACCTTTTTAAAAGCAAAGCGAAAGGGGAGAGTAAGTAAAATGAGTGGGTAGAGCAGTCCTTTATTCTTTACAAATAAAAAGCAGCAGCAGTGGTGTCTGCCATCGTGCTGACGTGGCACATTCAAAGTAGCAGCTCTGTCACCACTTGTTGTCTGTCTGGTTGCTCCATGGCCACTGGAAATAGGACCCAGCGAAGTGATGGGTTTCCCCAGTCTAGACGGGTGGTGCCAAGCAATGAAGCAGACATGTGGGAACCATGTCTATGGTGCTCCCAGGCTAGAAAGGGCGTCGTCTGTCAAAACAGGATGCCCGCACATTTAAGTTTTGACAGCCCCCAGAGCTGTGGGAATGAAACCGGAGCCTTTCCACCAAAGACAGAGCTCCATGGCAAGTTTTGTATCACCCACTGCCTTTGGGCTTAACACTGAAGCAAATGTCAGACATGCAGGGTTAAAGCTGACTAGTTATTATTAACTCAACCTTGCTCTTGGAGAGTTCAGGAATATTTCTTTTCTTTCTTCTTTTTCTTTTCTTTTTTTTTTTTTTTTTTTGGTTGAGACGAAGTCTTGCTCTGTCGCCCAGGCTGGAGTGCAGTGGTGCAATCTTGGCTCACTACAACTTCTGCCTCCTGAGTGCAGGTGATTCTCCTGCCTCAGCCTCCTGAGTAGCTGGGATTATACGCACAAGCTACCACGCCCGGCTAATTTTTGTATTTTTAGTAGAGATGGGGTTTCATCATATTGGCGCAGCTGGTCTTGAACTCCTGACGTCATGACCCGCCTTGGCCTCCCAAAGTGCTGGGATTACAGATGTGAGCCACCATATCCAGCCTATTTATTTTCCTTTTAAGAGACATGGTCTCTTCATCCAAGCTGGAGTGCAGTGGTGCAATCACAGCTTACTGTAGCCTCAAACTCTTGGGCTCAAGGGATCCGCCCATCTCAGCCTCCCAAGTAGCTGGGACTACAGGTGCATACTGCCATGCCCAGCTAATTTTTAAATTTTTGGTAGAGAGCACATCTTGCTATGTTGCTCAGGTCAGTCTGTAACTCCTGGGCTCAAGCAATTCTCCCTCGTTGGCCTCCCAAATTCCTGGGATAAGAGAAGTGAGCCACTGAACAGGCTGAGAATATATTTCTTTAACTATAAGCTATATTCCCTTCTTCCTTCTCCCATTTTCAAGTTTCTGAAACAGAGATACAGCCTAATAAATGGTAATAGCTAACATTTATTCAGCTACTATATCCAGGCACTTTGCTATCTAATGGCAAATTTCATTTAATACTCAATTATATGATGCATCATTGTTCCCACCTAGCAGATGAGAAAACTGAGGCTTGGTGCAAGCGAGCTGCACAAAGTAATAGCTATTGAGTTGGCAGATTCAAAGGCAGGCAGCCAGGTTTGATTGAGTACTTATGTCCCTAATCACTACCAGCCACCCACCCTCTGACCCAAACAGAATAGCTGTTACTAAACCAAGAGTGAATTTGATAATCAAGAATATATAAAATATGCAATGCCTTAATTATGCATAATCTTGGATCCAAAAAATTCCCAATTGAAAGATGTATCCTAAGGACATTATTAGGGACACAGACCCCAGGATTTTTAGAGCAGCAGTAAATTTTTAAGTCTGCGTAATATTCCACCATATTGGATGTGCCATAAGTTAATTAACCAACTCGTTCTTTGCTGGATATTTAGGTTGCTTCTAATTTTTTCTCTATTAACATAGAGAATATTCAGTCATGGGAAAATGCTCATAACGTATTCAACTTAAAAACTATAAAACAGTATGCAGAATATGATCACAATTATGTTTTTTTAAAATCCCCTAGAAAAAGGAGAATAAAGATGTACATCAAAATCGTAACAGTGTTTATTTCTGAGTAGAAGGATTATTGTGGGTTTTGTATTTTCACATGTTCATGTTTTCTATAAAGTATTAAAATAATTAAATAGGTAAACCAAGAAAAGTGGTACTGACCTACAGAGTTGTCTTCCGAGTTTGATTTATGAAGAGGGTTCCTAGAAAAGAAAAACAAATCAGATTACCAGGGAGCCTTGCTTTCATGGGAGAACTGAAAATCCTCCTAACTAGTTTGACCCAGCATCAATACTACTTAATACAGCCAGGGAAACTGTTACAGGCTATTTACCACTGGCTTTTTCTACCCGTCTGCTGACTTCCTAGAAATAGACTCAGGTGCCATTTGCCGACATTTATTAAAGACTCACTCGAAGGTGAGACCTGTAACATTAAATGAAGAAGACAGACTTCACTAGATCGTGGAAGTGCCTTTCATTCTGTGAACTATTAATACAGTGAAGTTACTGCCATTGGGAAGTCTCTTGTGGAAGAGGAAAAGAGAAAGCAAATAATAATGAAAACATAAACTCAGCACCACAAATGCCACTTGGGCCTGCAGATAAGCACAGTGGTTGGCTCTAGGAAAATGAAGGGGGCAGGGAGGCGGGTGAGAGACCCACAACAAGGATATTGAGTGCCCTTAATAGAGGGGGTGGCCAGTACATAGTTCCTCCAGTTGGTTGCTGCCAGTTGGCAAGTGCAATGTCTATCCTGCTGAATCTTCCAATGTTCAAAGAGAAGCCAGAAATCTGCATTTTGTTTTTGTTTTTGTTTTTGAGACAGAGTCTTGCTCTATTGCCCAGGCTGGAGTACAGTGGCATGATCTCAGCTCATTGCAACCTCCGCCTCCTTGGGTTCAAGCGATTCTCCTGTCTCAGCCTCCCAAGTAGCTGAGATTATAGGTATGCACCATCACGCCTGGCTAATTTTTATATTTTTAGTAGAGATGGGGTTTCACCATGTTGACCAGACTGGTCTGGAACTCCTGACCTCATGCAATCCTCCTGCCTCGGCCCCCCAAAGTGCTGGGATTACAGGTGTGAGCCATTGTGCCCGGCCAGAAATCTGTATTTTTATATGAGAGCTCTAACATTTTTAAGTGATGGCAAATAAACCAATATTTTAAAAAATGTGTCCAAATCAATCAATACATGTCTGGGCATCAAATTTGGACCCCCCTCCCCCCCGCCACCCCAACACCTTTGGCTGCCAGTTTGTGAAGGCAGATACAGACTAACCCAAATAATCTGAAAAGTGTACACAGCCCAAAACCAGTTCATTAAACATTTCTCCAGAAAAAAACTTAAGATAAACAAAATTTAAAGAAAGAAAGCGGGAAAACCAAAGAAAGTTAAAACTGGTTGTATCAAAAAGGGAACGAGGGGGGCGGATCACTTGAGGTCAGGAGTTTGAGACCAGACTGGACAACATGGCAAAGCCCCATGTCTACTAAAAATACAAAAATTAGCTAGGCTTGGTGGCACAGGTTCATAATCCCAGCTACTTGGGAAGCTGAGGCAGGAGAATTGCTCGAATCTGGGAGGCAGAGGTTGAAGTGAGCCAAGATCGCGCCACTGCACTCCAGACTGGGCGACAGAGTGAAACTGTGTCTCTCAAAAAAAAAAAAAAAAAAAAGGGGGGGGAAACAGTAGAGGGTGGAACAAAATCTTTCATTAGGTGTGTCCAAATCCCAGAAGGAAAATACAGTATCCTTGGGCTTGCAGCCAAGGGAAACCAGAAAGAAGGCACCTGCATCAGAACAGACTCAGACACTTGGGGGATTTAAACCTGAATCTTCAGTACAAGTTCACCGCCAGGAAGGAAGATGGAAGAGGTGATTTTTGCATCTGAAGGTTTGGGAAGATAAGAAAGTGGGAGGCCAGGTATGAGTCACACTGAAAACATTAGAGGAAAGGCTGAGACAGTAGGAGAGCAGACTGGGCAACATAGTGAGATATCATCTCTTAAAAAAAATTTTTTTTTTTTTAAGTTTAACTGGGCATAGTGACATGCACCTATAGTTCTAGTTCTAGCTACTCAGGAGGCTGCAGCAGGAGGACTACTTGAGCCCAGGAGTTCGAGGTTGTAGTCAGCTATGATCATACCACTGACCTCCAAACTGGGTGACTGAAATGAGACTGTCTCATTCAGAGGAAGAAGAATTGAACATCCTAATCACCTAAAGTGATTTTCTGCCTACCTTTTGGATAAAAGGACCTTGAGAATCTAAGGTGACCAGAGAGAGGGGAGGGAGGCTTTTTCATGCAGAGCCGCCTTTAATAAGCCACCATCCTTTGGTGTAGCTGCACTGGTGTGGGCTGACCACTGGGTGCCATTTCTGAGTGGCAGGCCCATGCCCAGCAAGCACCACCATTCTCCACATGTGAGTGCAGAGAACTGTTGGTGACCAGCACAAAAATCTGAAAGCTTTCTATTGTAAACTAAGGGAGAATCAGAGCTAAGAACAGAATCAGGGGAGAAACCGCTGCAAAGGACAAGAGCTAGATTTGAATTCTAGTTATTTCCCCTTATTCCTGAGCTGTGAATACAGAACACGTAAGGAAAATCTCATCACCAAATTGTGCCAAAACATGGCTAGGACCTACTCTCCTTCCTCCTATCCACACAAAAATGAAAATACCTGTATTTACCTGCAAGGCTTTTAGGAGGTAGCCATTTCAAAATTTAAATCATTCAGCCAAAATGTACTGAACAACAGCACAAGTAAGGTACATGGATGCACAGGAAGAAAGGGGACCCACAGGTGAGGGATGGAGGAAGACAGGAACAAAAAAGCTGGGGGAGGGGAGAAGGAGAAGAATGAGGAAGAGAAGCAGCAAATGTAACGTGCTCAGGGCCATGGGAGAAGTGGGAGCAAAATAAGAACAAGTTAGTTGGCTGGGACTGAGGCAGGAAATCCTTTAGAAAGAAAAAAGGGTTTCTGCTCAGTTTAGATTCTTAATTTTTAAAAAAAATCTTACTGTGTTGTACTTTGCATTTCAAGTCATGGGACTCAGCTGCCCACCTAACTTCAGTGGGCCGGGGTCTGCAGCTGGTTAAACATGTTTTCTGTAAGGGGCCACCAGAGGCACAGGGAGCCCCATATGTATTTTTCTCCTCACCCTAAGGACTAGAGATGTCCTTTTTATTTGGACACAGAGTCTCTCTCTATTGCCCAGGCTAGAGTGTAGTGGTTCGATCTCGGCTCACTGCAACCTCCGCCTCCCAAGTTCAAGCGATTCTCCTGCATCACCCTCCTGGGACTACACCTGGATGTGTCACTACACCTGGCTAATTTCTGTATTTTTAGTAGAGATGGGGTTTCACCATGTTGGCCAGGCTGGACTTGAACTCCTGGCCTCAGGTGATCTACCTGCCTTGGCCTCCCAAAGTGCTGGGATTATAGGCATGAGCCACCATGCCTGGCCGGGACTAGAGAAGTCTTGACCTAATTGCTATGGACCAAATATCACTACCTCAGGATACAACTGATGATGTAATAAGTGAAAACATAAATTGTGAAATTTTACTTTCCCTGAAAGTCATCAAAATACTTCAAAAAGTACACTGCAGAAAAATGTATGCTCCCACTGCTACACCATTATCCCAAAATGTAATTGCATTTTCCTCTCTGAAATGATGACTGACAATATTTTCATTATTTTTAATCTACTGTCTTTAAACTATCACACACTTTGATACAATTTTATCCTCTGGTTTGGACTTGGCCCAGGCAGTGCTTGAATTTCCCCAGGATGCCAGCAGATGGCACTGTAGTTTCTTTATTCATCTTGCTGTGGTGAGTGGGATTTTGTTTTTAAAATTTCACAAGTTCACCACCTAGATGCTGGCCAAAGAATAACAAGCCCATGTTTCATAAGAGCGAGGCTCCCCAACTCATCAAATTTGCAAAGGAGGAAAATGACACCATACAAATTTGGATGCAGTGACTTTCTCCCCGCAAACAGAAGCTGGCATAGAAGCAATGCAAAATGCCATCTCCTTTCTCCCTGAGACTGATTATTAAAATTCATCCAGCAGGAGCAAAAATCAATGATATAACCCAAGTCCAAATGTGGATGGCAGCAGGTGGAAGGGGCCATTTACTGATCTCCTGGTGGAAGAAATAATGCTCAGGCGTCAGCTCCAAAGAGGCCTCCCGGTAGTACCTCCTTCCTCCAGCCAGATGCCCCAGGCCTGAGGACAGTGGGTGCTGGAGGTGGATCTGCTCTTTGGACTCATCTTTTTCATTGTCAGTGGGCAAAAAGGATGAGAACTTCAGCATGAATTTTGATGACCAGGGAGCAATAATTAATATTCTGCTGTGCTTTAAAAATCCATTTAAACATAATTATCATCAAGTATTGGATTTAACATCTCAGAACTGAACCTTAGCAAAAATACTTGTTCATCAGTAACTCCTACTATTAACACCCCAAACCTGCTTAAGTGTCAACATTTTTCTTCAAGATCCCTAGACTGCTTTAGCTGTTCCTGAAGGCAAAATTCACTTAAGAAAATTCCTACATTAAGGAATTTATCAATCCCATTAAAAATTAATAATTTAAGAGACAGTATTCTCAGAACTGAACTAGTTTCTTTCCTCCTACCTCTGTCTTTAACAAATTCTTTGCTAAATTGCTTTGTTATTCATTTTCACTCATTCTTTCATTCAGTATTTATTTATTCACCTCTCAGTAGGAGTCATGCATCCTCTGAGGTCCTGAGAACATAGCAATAAACAAGACAGATTCAAGGAGGGTGACTGCAGAGTCAAGGAGTGAGGAGAAATTGAGGTGATGGGACAGAAAAGGTTTATCTGAGCAGAAACCTAAATAATGAAATAACATTCACTTCCCCAGATGGGGAAAGCTGGGCAGGGGAACAGCAGGGGAGGGAACAAGAGGTCCCCTTTGGACATGCTAAGTGTGCGGTGCTTATTAAACATCCCTGTGGAGACAGTAAAGAAACAGTTGGAAATGCGCGTCTAGAGCTGCAGATAAGAATTTGTAAGTGACTCGCATACTCTAAGCTCTGAGCCTGGCTGAACACTCTGAAGACTGAGCTCTGGGCCAACCCGATTTTTAGGGGTCAGAAAGAGAAGGTGAGGCCCAGCAATGAGACTTAGGACGAACAGCCAGTGGGAGAAGGAAAAGCAGGCAGAATGTTCCTTTACCTTTCTGGCTAGAATATTATTACACTCCATTTTACAAAAATTATATTGCAGCTGGGCACAGTGGCTCACGCCTGTAATCCCAGCACTTTGAGGCTGAGACGGGAGGATCACCTGAGGTCAGGAGTTTGAGTCCAGCCTGGCCAACATGGTGAAACCTCATGTCTACAAAAAATACAAGAATTAGCTGGGCGTGGTGTAATCGCGGCTACTCAGGAGGCTGAGGCAGGAGAATCGCTTGAACCCAGGAGGTGGAGGTTGCAGTGAGCTGAGATCGCACCACTGCACTCCAGCCTGGGTGACAAAGTAAGACTCCATCTTAAAAAAAAAAAAAAAAAATTATATTGCAGCCTCACACTCCACACAGTGGAAACTCTAGGTTGCCATATTTTCTTTCCCAGTGAGCCTACTGCATTACAGTGGAGATCCTCGTAAGACCATAGAGTAGGAGGAGGAACACACACAGGTCAACATGAAATTCTTTACACTTGTATGGAATTCCACCTCTCAAATGCAAAACTTTCATTACCCCCCCCCCATCACAGAATAGGACTATCAGTGAGACTGAGACGGGAGTGATGACATGCTTGAGGTCCAATCGTGCTGGGCAACGGCATAACTGGGCTTGGTGGCCACGTCTCTGACTCCTGAGTCCAACAACTCACCCTCTTCCCCAGACTCCTTCTCATTTGTATAACAGAATTCCAAACTGTATACATTCTTTAACAGGATGCCTCTTTTCTATTATTTAAGGGATAGACAGAAAGGGGATACCATTATATACTGGCCCAGCTCTTAAGTAAATTGCTAAAATGATACTCAGAAGAACTTGCAAAAATAGAAAGTTTTCAACACCAAATCTGACCATGGTCTATGGAAGTGTCAGAACTAAAAGTTCCAAGAACACTTTTTAGGAATTGACTATCTGGCTATTGCAAGACCCCCCTATCTGCTTCTAGAAGGAAAGGAGGCCAAATACCATGGCTCAAACTCATTTTTCTTCTTCTGTTTATATACAAATAGTCTAAGTTACATCCAGACAAAGATAACTCTATCTCATTTCTACATACTGAGTCCAGTACACTAGAAAAGTGCAATGAATGGTCAAGCATAAAGAAATTCCTAAAATACACTTCATGTTTTGGCTTTGGTGAGCTGTCCAGAAATTTCATTATAATCCAGAAAAAAAAAAAGAAGAAGAAGAAGAAAAGGAAAGGAAAGGAAAGTGGTTATAACCTAATTTCCAAGAAAGGAACATATGCTATATGTTACTGGAAAACCTGTACTTAAGGGATTTTCAGAGTTCCTTAATCTTGAGTCTCAGGAAATCAACTTCTCCATTAGTTGATTTCCTGCTGAATTTGGAATCTGGGCTTTTGCTATGTCTGGGTCTTTTCCTGCATCATCCCAGGCCTGCCAAGGCAGTCCCAAAAGCCAGTAGCAGCCTTTTCTCCACCATTTCAAAAAAAGAGCCTGACACATCTGTGCTACTGAATTGTGTGTATACAGGGGGAGGCAGGGGAAGGTTAAAGGGTTGAAGGACTTATGTTAATAAGTAGTTAAGATTTTCATTTTCTTTATGTCCTACTTAAGTAGGATAACTCTGTACCTTCATATTTTGCTTCTTTCATGACAAATCATTTCATGTTAAAGAAGTAATTTCTCAATTTAATATTTCTTTCTATCCTTTGGGTATCAAAGATATTTTTAGCATACAAACCTATCTCTCTGTTTAAGAGAAATAGATAAGAAACAAAATTCACTAGTTGCCATAAAAACTCAAGAGTCACCCTTTCTCCAGCCACAGGGCCAGGACTTGGATGATGCCAGAGAGACACAGCTGTAAGACGTACTCACTCTCAGAATCCGGCAGGTGCAGGGAGTGAGTTGCCTCCTTAAATTCCACGCCCTATGCACCTCTCTTGCTTGGCCCCATGATTTAGCTTGTGAATTCACTGGCTGAGACAGAAAAGCAATTCTATTGCCCAAATCTGGCATATTGTTAGAACTCCAGGAATATTCAGTATCAATGACAATGTGGGTGACATTTTGTCAAGCCGGTCAAAACAATCCCCATACAGGTTTTTTCTTTCATTTCACAGTCTATTCCAAGCCTGGACTTGCTGACTTTTTGTTATAAGGTCACCTTTATAAATGATTAAGGCAGGTGTCTGCAGTACCAAATCCAAGACAGTGGCCTGACCCGGCACACACACTCAGGAGTCAGGCAGAACTAGGGGTAAATGACAGTGCTGCCACCAATGTAAGCCTTGACTGGCTTTCTAAGAGCAGTTGTGATGATAAAAACAGTACCCCTTAATGGATTGTTAAGAGGATCACATGAAACAGTGAATGTTAAGAGCTTTGCACAGTGTCTGGCACTGGGGAAGCTCCAAGGAAATGTTACTTCTTGTAACTATTCACAGAGTGGTCCCAAACTGACAAACTGTCTTAGTCTTCTCCATCGGACTCGCTGTTCTCATCCCACCAAGCATTGCCATGATGTATCTCCTATTCTAGATTCTAAGTTTCCAAATCATTAAGGTTCCTCCTTGTAAATTATTTTATCATTAACCTCTCTCAAATAATTGAGATGGACACAAGGATTTCTCTTTTACTTCCCACTTTATAAAAGCAATTTGTATGTTTTTTAGAATTACAAAAAACAACACGCATAACGATTGAGCGTGATGTCAAAATCTCTCTATCCAATGGATTTTCAGCACATTATTTCCATTATTCCCATGTTATTATCCTACTGTTTTCCTTAAGCAGTATTTAGCTTACTGTGTATGGCACATTGTCTACTAAATAATTTTTCATTGATGCTGCAGAGCTTTTCAGTATAGGCACTTATATCAAGGGAAATGGCTTGGGTCCATCAATTACCTCAATTATCATTAACTCTCCAAAAGAAATGGCAGGATTTTCAGCTATGAAGTGTGGATGTTGTCTCTAAACAGTAATACCATCTAATCTTTAATTCTGGTTCAAAGAGGACTTTTTGCCCCATAATCCAAATTCTCACACTTGAAGGTGCTAAAAGGACATTGAAAGATCTGAATTTTCCAACCGTGAGTTGAAGAATTTTTAATTTTTCTACCCCACCCTCTTTGTATATCTTTGATTTACAACTGCCATCAGAACCACTTTAAGTCAGCCTATTCCTTCTATATAAGATGTCTCAAAAGGGCATCTTGCTCAGAAAAATAAGGAGAAAGACAGCTAATTTAGACATGCAGCATTAGTTCTAATGACAATCACCTTTGTTATCCTTCAATCCCCTGCTAATTGTATTAGACATATGGAAGTTGTAGGTAACTAAACATTATCTTTCCTGCTACAAATCAAGCCTGACTCCTTTTGTTCTGTCTGTGATAGAGATCATGAGCAGCTGACTGGTACCTCCATGTGAAGGATGTCTCAAATGCTGTCATAAGGCCACTACCCAGGAAGTGGCACCGCACAATGAATGGCTCAGAACGTGGGTTCAGGAGTCCAAATGCCAGCATTCAAAGCCAAGCTCTACCCGCTACTGATTACTAACTCTGGGCATGTTACTTAGTCCCACTGATTCCCAGTTTCCTGTTACGCAAAATAGAGACAATAATGTTACCGATCACATAGAATTTTTAGAGTTTTCTGTGAGTTGTGACTTTTACTGTACTTACTACATGCCTACACATGCTAAGCACTAAACAAATTAAATAAAATAAGTTAGTTGTTATTAGCGGCCTTTTTTCCAACCGCTCTACTTATGAGCCAGGGCATCCTCAGTCCTTCTCCAAATGTACTTCCATTTCTTAACTTGTAAGGGGTTGGTTCTCTGGCACCTCGGGAATGGCCAACACGCTCTCCAGGCCAAGGACAGGGCCCACTCCTGTTGACTCTAAAAATCCCTCACAAAGGTGCAGTGAAAGACATTTGTGTCCTTTCATTCACCAACTGGTGACTTGTACTGAAAGTTAATGATGCGGGTCACTGGCAGAAACTTAAAGAGTTTCACGTCTGAAAAGCAGCCAAATACCATCTCTCCACAGGGGAGGCCCATGGCCTGGTTGTGTCTGGGCCACGGCCTCACTAAGGCCAGGACTATCCAAGTCCAGCAGCGATGTGGGCTCGAAGTAGGGAGAATCAGATCTGGGATGGGATTCAGTCATCCTCTGAGGTTTCCAAAAACCCCTCAGTGGGTCTTCTCTTTTCCATCTGGACCATATTCTTCTTCGTTTGTGGCTTCATGGGTCTGAACTGTCTAAGAGGTTGAGATAAAATTGCTCCATGAATGCCAGCTTTGATACTAACAACACTATTGATAGTAACAGCATCTATTCCAGCACTATAAAGTTATAAATGCCTCCCCAATTCCTTCAAAGTTAATAACTAATGTTCAGAATAACCCCATGACATATGCTAGAGGGCGTGTGTGTGTGTGTCTGTGTATGTGTGTGTGTGTGTGTGTGTGTGTGTGTGTGTGTGTATATATATATATAATTTTTTTTTTGGAGACAGTTTCTTGCTCTATCACCTAGGCTAGAGTGCAGTGGCACAATCATGGCTCGCTGCAGCCTCTACCCCGTGGAGTCAAGCAATCTTCCTGCTTTGGCCTTCCAAGCAGCTGGGACTCCAGTTGCATGCCATTGCGCCCGACTAATCTTGATTTTTTGTTTTTTGTAAAGACATCTCATTATGTAGTCCAGGCTGGGCTTGAACTTCTGGCCTCAAGAAATTCTCCCAGCTTGGCCTCCCTAAGTGCTGGGATTACAGGTGTGAGCCCCCATTTTTTTTTTATTTTTTTGCAATGAAAGGTCATACAAAAAGGAATCAGCAACTGACCAGTTTCATACACAATCAATGATTCATTGTTTGCTTGGTATAGATAATAAAGCTCTATGCCAATGGATGAGGAAACTGCACACAACATGGCCCATACCTTCCAGGTGTTTACAAAACTCAAGAAGATCTTACTGAAATATAAAAATAGTCAAGCTAGTTGCCTCCCATGTCAATATCCAGTTCATTTTCTTTCTTACTTACAGAGTCCCAATTTTGTTTGGGGTAGCAGTATACCTTGCTAAAATACTCACTTCCTCGGACTCCCTTGCAGTTAGTTGAGGCCAAGTGTCAGTGTCTGGCAGGCAAGAAATACTAGAACTTTATGGTGAGATGTTTCTAAGAAAGCTAGTGTTTCTATGACAAAAAGGATTTACTCCATCTATATGCCTTTTGCCCGGCTCTTCCCATTATCCCTCCTGGAACAGACATCATTTTATCGTAAGGAAGAAAGTTCCATACTAAGGATGGTAGAGTAGGAGAGGGAATAATTCCCAGAGCAGCTGCTCAAGCCTTGGAAAGCCCAACTCCAGACTCCCTGCTATATGAGAAGATGTCCCCATTGTCTAAACACTGAAGTCAGGTGTCAGTTACATGCAGGTGAATATAATTGTAACAGCTTGATATTGTTTGGCTCTGTGTCCCCTACAGGGGTGGGACCTGGTTGGAGGTAATTTAATCATGGGGGCGGTTACCCTCATGCTGTTCTCGCGATAGTGAGTGAGTTCTCCTGAGAGCTGATGGTTTTATAAGGGGCTTCCACCTTTGCTGGGCACTCACCCTTCTCCTTCTTGTCATCATGTGAAGAAGGACATGTTTGTTTCCCCTTCTGCTATGATTGCAAGTTTCCTGAGGTCTCCCCAGCCATGTGGAACTGTGAGTCAATTAAACCTCTTTCCTTTATAAACTACCCAGTCTCAGGTATGTCTTTATTAGTAGCATAAAAATGGATGAATATGCAGTTAGTGGTTAAGAAACGAAAATTACTAACTTCCACAAAGCATTGGTCTGGCTTACCAAAGTATATTCATAAATCTCATTGTATTTCAGGCTCACGGAAACCCTGAAAAAAACTAGCCTTGCTGTATGTACGAAGAGACTCTGGCCTAGAGTCTTTATGTAAGTGACTTGTCCAGGGTCACACAATTAGCCATTGTAAGTCACAGAGCTGGAGATTAAACTCAGCTCTTCAGACACCCAAACCAATGTTTTTCCCACTAAAACTTGAGCTCCGTGGAGTCAAGGGGTTCACCAGTCTTACTGATCACGGTACTCACAGTACCTGGTGCAATACTGTGAGCCCAAAGCCAAAACTGCAGTGTCTCTAATTACTGGTATTGAAAGTGCAATTTAAGTTTGAAATGTGGCCCCTGGAGTCTGTGGCTTCAGATCAAATTCTGACTTTTGATGATTCTTCAGTAGGCATACAAATTAAGGAGTGAAAAAACGGGGGGTGAGGGGGCTTGAAATTCTGCTTTTTCTTCTGGTTTTGATCTAACCAGTAAAAACAAATGCCTTCACTTTATAGCCTCACTGTGAATTTTAAATTTTACTTAGGTCTTTTTTTCATCTTAAGAATTACTAAATTATTGTCAAAAGTAAAATAAAATAAAACAAAACAGGGTTGCAGCCTACTAAAAAGAAAGTACCTTTGTTTACATTATATTATTATTATTATTGTTATGAGACACTCTGGGTCTCACTCTGCCAGGCTGGAATGAAGTGATGTGATTACAGCTCACCGCAGCCTCAACCTCCCCAGGCTCAGGTGATCCTCCCACCTCCTCAGCCCCCAGATAGCTGCGACTACAGGCATGCACCACCATGTCCAGCTAATTTTTGTATTTGTTTTTGTAGAGACAGGATTTTGCCATGTTGCCCAGGCTGGTCTCGAACTCCTGGGCTCAAGCAATCCACCAGCCTCTGCCTCCCAAAGTGCTTGGATTACAGGCGTGAGTCACTGCGCCTGGACAGTTTACGCTATTAAATGGCTTCCAATTATTTTGTAAATGGGGCAAAATTATTCGTTTGCTCTATTTCCTTTATTAAAATTTCCTGCATATGTGTAATAAATATAGGGTCCAAGAGAGGCTTTTCTGCAGAGAACTGTGGCTAAGGCTGGAGGGGGGCCCTCTGGAAGGCCCTCTGGCTCTCTGTTTGCGTGAGGCAGACCCAGGTTAAGAGCTGCTGTGAGAATGGGCTGCCACACACTGGGGTAGCGTGTATATGGGGTCACTGATCCCCACTGATATGGGCAGGGAGGGTCCCCTGCTTTATTTTCACCAAATGTGCAGGAACCTAGGGGGAAAGTGAGGCAGCAGGGGGCTGGTCCTCACCAGCCTCAGCCTGGGGTGGGGAAGGGAGTGGGGCAGATGGGGAGGAAAGAGGCTCCATTCAAGGACCTCCTCCTTGCGTTTCCATGGCAATGGCTCCGGAAGCAGGTCAGGACTTTCTCAGTGGAAACAAACAGTGGCTCCTATTCACCACCCCTGAGGCCTGCTGGCCATGCAGGCCATTGTGCAGCCTGGACACAGAGGACCCCGGAGGGATGTGGGGCCTGCGGCTGCCGCTTTTCTTCTGCCAGCTGCCCTGGGGGCAGCAGGGGAGTCCAGGGGAAGCAGGCCTGAAGGCCAAGGCTGCAGGCACTGCAGGCATGGAGGGCCCTTCCTCTCCCTGCAGAGCTCAGTGACCAGCAACCCCTCCAGACCACTGCTGTGGGAGCCACCCACCTGCCCTACTTCTCCCAGTGGGCAGCATGGACATGTGGCAGCCCTGAATCTGCGTCCAACCAGTGGCAACCACTTCAGCCTTCCCCTGCCCCACTTCTAATTTTTTCACAGACATGGCTGATGGAACATTTTTATGTGTTATAAATACTATGAAAATGGAAACTCAAGTTTTCCCATCTTCTCAGATCTCATTTTTAAATTCCCAAGCATCTCTGTCACTTCCATGTGCCCTCCACACCTGGACTCACTCCAAGTGGACCCTGTCCTCTCATTCTTGATCACTCCACTCGCTGATCTCACCCTGCCCTCAGATTACTTCACGTCCTTCCCCTTCGGGTGCTGTGAGCGCACCAGCACCTGCTGGAAATGATTCAGACACCAGGAAGCTTTCCAAGGTCACCGTGATGATGAAATGACCTCTACCAACATCAGCTGAACAGCCCCCAACTCGACCTGTGCTTACGATGCGGAGTAGAAGCCAAGAGCTTAAAGCTGACAAGACACTGATCTGGGTGGCGATGAATAAAGCCAAGCTGGCTGCTTAAGAGTCTCCTGGGAAACTTCTTAGAAGCCTCCAGGGTTCCACATCTGGAGATTGAATGCATTAGGTCTGGGCAAGGCCTGAGGATCTGTCTCTCCAACAAGCTCTCCAGGTAATTGTGATGTGCAGATATGCTTGGAACCACTGGCTTAGCCTAGGAGAGGCCGGGGATCAGAGTGCCCATCTTCATTATCCATTCCCTCCTTGTATCCAACACCTCCAAAATAAAATAAGCAACACTGCAAGTGAGATGTTCAGAAAAGAATACGGAGTAATACAATAAAACAAGTGGCCAATACTTTTCAAGCATTATCCTGACTTGTAAGGTTTTATTTGGGCAAAGCTTTTAGATGAGAGACTGGGGACTGCGTTGTCTCGACCACCAAGCATTCCCGACCTGAAGGAGACACTCCCTGAAGATTCGACGAAGTAATGAATCAGCCGGTGGATAAAAGAATTCAGAAAGTGGAAGCGGAATAAAGAAAGGCTTGACAAGGCCTTTAGACCTTCCAGATCTCTCCCTCCCTTCACAGTTCTCCCTGCCTCCTGGGAGGCGCAAAGCTCACCTCCTCATGCTGAGAGTGATCCATCTAAAATACAAAGCCCATCACCAGGAAATGCCTGAGCTGGCTCTGAAGGCCTTCCACCAGCTAGGCCTGGGGCTCCACCACCTATTCCCCCAAGATGCTGTGCTCCCATGGCTTTGCACACCCTTTCTTCCGCCAGGAACTTCCTTCCTCTCTGCTTCTGCCGAAGAGAATCCCCAGTCAGCCCTCAGGTGCTCACTCCTATGGGAACCTGTGGCGATTTGGAGTCTTGACACTTTAGAACAGCCGGATTACATTTCCCAGAATTCTCTTCCCTGCATAGTTCCAGGTTAGCCTAGACCACAAGAGAGATTTTACATGAAACGCAGAAAGTAGCTCTTTTCTTTCCATGCTTCATGACCACTGTGGGCATGGGGCCCTGCTCTAGCTGTTATTGTTGGTCCTCTGGGTCAGGGGGTGGCATGGGGCAGTAGCTGGGCCCACACGCTCACATTCCTGCTGGGTCTCCTCCTCAGCTCCTCAGTCCTGGGCCTGTGATGTGCGGAGCTCCTGAGGAAGGATGCCAGCAACTCCTGCAGGCCCTCTGCACCTGCAAAGCTGAAGCCTTGCTTGGAGACGGTGACTGATGGCATGGGTGTCAGCCCGCCCTGGCAGGCTGGACTTTGTCCTTGCTCTCTTCACTTTGCAGGCATTGTTTTTGCTGAACTGCCCACCCTGCTGACTTCAGGCTGTACCACTTGACACAGAAGGAACAGCCTCACCTGGCCTGTGCAGCCAGCATGGGCTGTGATGCATGAGGTCAAAAGCTCATAATAAAGTCCTTATTCTATCTTAACATTCTACTTCTCAAATAGAACCCTGACTGATGCCAAAATACAGGGTCCTCAGCACCATGCCTATCCCCCAAGTGGGGTTCACCATCCCTCCTTCTTCAGTTCCCCTGCCCTGATAGTTTTCACATTGCATTATAAGCATCTTCCCATGTCTTCAGATTGTAAGAGGACAGCTACCTTTTCTATCTTACTCATCTTTCCAGGGCTTACTACTGGATAAACGCTTATTAAATTAAACTTCCTGAGCTGCCTGGTCCATCACCAGTCTCTCTGAGCACACCAGTCTTTGATTGTACCTGTACCTGGGTAGATGAGAAGCGGTCTGGCCCTTGCAGATAAACAGAGCTGGATTCAAAATCCAGCTCTGCCTGACTCAAGGTCTGTGATCTTGCTAAGTCACTGACCTTTCTAAACTTTGGTTTCCTTAACTGTAGAATGCCATCTGCATTATAGACTTGGTAGGAGAATTAATAAGATATGCAGGGAGCACTCACTAAGCTGTAGGTGTGAGTCTCCCCATCTTCCTGCCAGTATAGGAATGATACTTATTTACTGATAGCCTCCAACCACCACCCTATCCTTGGCCTAATATTCTGTTTCTTCTTATGCAAGAGAGAGAATAAACAGCAGTCACCTCCATATATTAAACAATTCCTGGCAGCAGCACCTGTCCCCAGCCATCCCAGCAAGAACAAACACAGCCTGCCACCAGCAAAGGACACAAGACAGACGTGCGGACTCAAGCTGTGTCCGGGTCGGCTGGTGGCTCCCTCACCAGACAGAGGGAAGGGCAATGGAGTTTCCAGTTGGGAACAGCTGAGGAGAAGGATTCTGGACCAGCTGCTCCTACCCCAAGCTCCTGCATTCTGGAATGCTGAGCCCCTCAAATATGCTGTGCAATGGTGCACGCGTGCACACACACGTGTGGACACGGTTAGACCTGCACAAACACATACTTCAGCACATTGCTACCACAAAGGCTCTATGAAAATAGCTGTTGTTTCCCTGCTGCCCCCGTGTGAGGCATCACAAAAGAAACTAAAGGTCATGTGGGAAGGGCATATTTTAGGGAACCATGGTCACTGATGAGCTCTGTGTGTATGGCACGGTCTACTGAGCCTGAGAAGAGACACCAGACTCACTGCCCTCACCAGGGGCAGCACCGCACATTACAGAGCGGGTGAGGGAGGGAACGGCAGAATGTGGGCACTGCCAGGCTGTGTGCTGGGCATTTCACAGCACCACCCTTGAAAACAGCTGTTTTTGTGCCTGCTTTATTGAATAGAAACTTGTTCCCAATTCCGCAACTAGCAGAGCATAAACTCACGCTCAGATTCTGTCCAGCTCCAGAGCCTACACCAGCTACAACATAGTGGGACATGCAGAGTCCAAGCTACATTGATCGGTGCAGGGCATGCTTTAGACTGGAGCAGAAAACGAAAGATGGCCTGAGCTAGAAGGACCCTGGAGACCACCTGACTCACACTCCTCACCATGCCCACGAGGGAGCTGAATGAAGCCCAGAGGATGAAGTGGCAGAGAGGACGAGTCACAGATGGACGAGCCTCCTGGCCAGTGACCTGGCCCTCATGCCCTCAGCCTCTACTGATTAAGGCAGAAGGGTACCTACTCTCATAATAACACCTGGCTCTTGGGCCAGTCCATTTGTTTTGTGAAACCTAAGTTTGCTGTTTTGCCTATGCTTCCCACCCTGGTGCGCCTGAAGAAAACAAATAATGGTGGCTCCAGTTGCCTTTGGTTATCTTGGTGATGCTCTAACAGCCCATGAGGACTAGGAGGACGCCAGGCACAGAGTGAGGGCACATCCACCTCCGTGGGGCAGAAGCACCCCGAGACCCACTCTGAAGGGCATGTCTCTGCGTGACGTCCTCACTCCCATATACAGACAAAAGCCCCAGGTGCAGGGCGCACACACACATTCCCCAGGGGAAAACATGGGTGTCCCCACCCTACACCATAGCCCCGCCACAAACAGGATGTGGAGACAGAATGCATTCATGTCAGCACCAGGGGACGTGGCTTGACCTGGATTTCCTAAACTCACAGACCTCATCGGCCCTTTTCACTGAATCTGGTCTACTTCCAAAGGAGGACTGATAATTCCACAGCATGATTTTCTAAATCACAATATTATGTATGAGTTTCTCGGTATTGTACCTTCAACTGAAGGTATTATGTAGTCTGTTCTTTCTTCCTTTCTTTCTCTTTTTCTTTTAAGAGACAGGGTCTTGCTGTGTTGCCCAGGTTAGTCTCGAACTCCTGAGCTCAAGCAATCTTCCTGCATCAGCCTCCCGAGTAGCTAGGACTATAGGTGCAGGTCACCATGCCCAGCAGTTGTTTCTATTTTAGAAAAGGAAAATCTAGGGAGACTTGAAGCAGACTATGAAACAGAATCCAGTAAGAAAATGGGGGCAAGCCTCAGAAAAAGATTTGGCAATTTATGGAAGCTACTATTCTGTTAAATGTTTATTTACAGGTGTCTTTATAATGTTAATATTTACAAGCGGAAAGCACTTTTTATTCATGCTATCAGTCTGGGGAGACACTGACACATGTTGGGTAACAAGTAAGCTCAAGGTAGCTTCTCTGAAATTCCAGTCCTGGGAACAATCCTTCTGTAGCCCTATTTCAAAGAACTAGGGGCATTCAATGAATTCAGTGCAAGTACTAAATGAGCACTTGCTCTGTGCAAACCACTATCCTGGACACTGAAGAAAATCGGAAGACTGAGCTCTCAGCCTCAGGGCTCATGGCTATGTTGGTTCTTCTGGGATTAGAGAAATATACAAGTGGCTCAAGCCACAGGAAAGGCATGAATGTGGGCCAGACAAGATAGATAACAGACAAGATTACCAGGCGCTTACTACGCTCTTTATGGCTTAGTAAGTGAGGTAAGCACTACAATTATCACCTTCATTTTATAATTGTGGAAACTATAGATAGAAAGGTCAAGTGACTTGCCCAAGAGTTGCAGAGCTGGTAAGATAGACAACCTGGATTTGAACCCAGAGAGTCTGGTACCAGGCAGGGCATCTTAATTCCAAGGCTATAATGACACTCAGAATGGATTGAGATGTGTGTCTCTAGCTCTGGGAATTTAGGCAAGCTAATGAGTCTCAAATACAATATATACCTCAATGAGTTTATACAAAAAACAACAAAAAAGAGATAACATATCATGAGAGATTCGCACAGTACCCAATATATAGACATCACCCGAGAAACCATGTTATGATGATGTTGACAACAATGATGATATGATACGTGTTACGGTATGTTAAGAGACATCAGATCCATGGAAAATACTACTGGAGTCCAAGGAGAGGAGAGGATACAGACAGTGAAGAGACTGAGAAAGCACTCAAGGAGAAACAGCCTTTCAAATAGGACCTGAAGGAAGGAAATGCTTCCAAGGCATGAAATTCAGACAGCCAAGGGGGCATTTGGGTAATCATAATATCTAGCTGGGCTGGAGTAGGGGTTATATGAAGGTATGAGGTTATTGCTGGGGAGACCCAGCAATAAAGAAGGGTCAGGGATGTATGTAGGGGCACTGGTTACCAAGGTGAAAACCTAGACAGGTCCTAATTTATAGATGTCACTGGGGAGAGCTGGGCATCCCCTCAATGAGACGTGACCTGAGTGTATTTTAGGGAGATAAATCCAAAAGCAATTTCTGGAATGCTCTTTAGTTCATGAAAAGAGCACTAAGGGTCTCACTTGGAACAATACAGATTAAAAATACACAGAGGGTGCTATAGTCTAGGTATGGTCTTTCTGTCCCCACTGAAACTCATGATGAAATTTGATTTCCCGTGCGGTGATGTTGGGAGGTGGGGCCTAGCAGGAGGTGTTGGGTCACAGGAGCAGATCCCTCATGAATGGTTTACTGCCATGCTTGCAGTAGTGAGTTCTCACTCTCGAGGGCCTGGATTAATTCCCGTGGAAATGGATCGGTTCCTGAGAGAGTGGGCTGTTACGAAGTGAGGTTATTCTTCTTGTTTGGTCCTGGCTCTTCACAGCTGTCCACTTCCCCTTTGGCTTTTTTCACCATGTTATGACCCCACAGGAAGGCCCTCCCCGGAAGCCAGGGCCATGCTCTTGAACTTCCCAGGCTGCAGAACCCTGAGCTGAATAAACATTTTTTCTTTAGAAATTAGCCAGTCTTGGGCCGGGCACAGTGGCTCACACCTATAATCCCAGCACTTTGGGAGGCTGAGGCGGGTGGATCACCTGAGGTCGGGAGTTCCAGACCAGGCTGACCAACATCGAGAAACCCCCATCTCTGCTAAAAATACAAAATTAGCCGGGCTTGGTGGCACACGCCTGTAATCCCAGCTACTCGGGAGGCTGATGCAGGAGAATCACTTAAACCTGGTGGGTGGAGGTTGCAGTGAGCCAAGATTGCACCATTGCACTCCAGCCTGGGCAACAAGAGCAAAACTCCATGTCAGAAAAAAAAAAAAAAGAAAGAAAGAAAGAAAAGAAAGAAGGAAATTAGCCAGTCTCGGCCAGGCACGGTGGCTCACACCTGTAATCCTAGCACTTTAGGGGGCTGAGGCGGGTGGATCACTTGAGGTCAGGAGTTCATAACAAGCCTGGCCAACATGGTGAAACCCTGTCTCTACTAAAAATAAAAAAATTAGTTGGGCGTGGTGGCACATGCCTGTAGTTCCAGCTACTAGAGAGGCTGAGGCAGGAGAATCACTTGAACTCAGGAGGTGGAGGTTGCAGTGAGCCAAGACTGTGCCACCACACTCCAGCCTGGGTGACAGAGCAAGACTCTGTCTCAAAAAAAAGAAAAGAAAAGAAATGAAATTAACCAGTCTCAGGTATTCTACTATAGCAACACAAAATGGACTAAAACAGAGGGAAACAAAGGAAAAGTTATAGAAGTTGAAAAACAGGATTTGGCAGTTGACAATCTGGGGTCAAGGAAAAAAAGCAGGACATCACGATGAAAAACCCCGGGTGAAGGGCAGAAAAGTTACTCAAGGATACAGAGAAGGAAGTATGGACAAAGAGCAGGTGGTTAGAGAAGGGTCAAGAGGAAGTGGTGAATTATGTTATATGAATGGGCAGTTTGGGTGGCTGAGATGTTAGTGAGCAGGCATTTTTCAGCAAGAGGCTGTAATAGGCAAGCTACCAGATTGCAAAGGTCAGAGCTAGAGAGTTAAATCTACAATGGGTACCTAAAGAGCTCAAAGCCATGGGCACAGGTAAGAGCCTTTGGAGAGCTCACAGGCTGGGTAAAAAGCCTGGGGTGCACTCACAGTAAGGGGTGGGCAGAGCTGCACAGAGTGCACATAAAGGAGGAAAAACTCGAAACTTGGTGGCAAAGTCGCAGCCACCAAGGGAGATGAGAGAAATGCGACCTGAGGAAAAGTCAGCAGGACCCAATGCAACAGGGACTGCACGTGGGGAGAGGTCTCTGGTTAGGTTCCTATAAAGCCATTGGCCTCTGAAATAACATTTCATCAGGGAATGAAGACTGGAGCCGGGCTTCATGGGAGAAGTTTAGCAATTAGGGAAAGAGAGAAACAGAAATAGAGTCTGGAAGAATGGCAAGAAGATTTTTCTAGAGTAAAGAAGACCTAAGCATGTTTGTGCATGCTCAGTCACTCAATTGATTCATTCAACATTATGGAATATCTTCTGTCTGTCAGGAGAAAAGCAAAAGATCTAGGGCTCCAGAAGTTCAGGGTGGAAGGTGACAAAACACACACACACACACACACACACACACACACACACACACACACACACACACTCTCTCTCTCTCTCTCTCCACTGCAACAGGAGCAGGAGAGTCCAAGGGGTATAGAGGCCAAGTAGCAGGCCACTTCACCTCAAGTCTATGGATTAGGGGAGAATTCTGGGAGAGGCCAACTCCAGAGCTGAGGTCTTAAGATTGAGTGGAGCTTGCCCAGGGAAAGGTCAGAGGGCGGGCGGTGGGGGATGATGGTGAGAGAGTGGGAGACAGAGCATCCCACTGAAGGAGCAGCATTTCCGAGGCTCAGCATGCCATGGGAGAATAGGGCCTGTTGAGAAACTGCAGCAGCTTTTGCTCTGCCTAGGGAGCATGTAGCAAGGGCTAAGATGGCCAGGTAGGTGGATGGCAGACCACAGAGGAGGAGGAGGATGAGGAGGATGAGGAGGAGGAGGAGAGGAAGAGGAGGAGGACAAAGAGGAAGAAGAGGAGGAAGAAGAAGAGGAAGAAGAGAAGGAGTAGGAGGAGGAAGAGGAGGAGGAGGAGGAGGAGAAGATCAGATCAGAGATGCAAGCAATCCAGAGAGCAGCAGATGATCCAAAACAGGGAGTTGGAGGGACTGCAACAGGCACGTGTGTGCTGGGGCTTCTTCCCTGCAGTCAGAGGAAAGAGGGTGAAGACAAAGATCTTTGAGAGGGAAAAAAGGAAAGCTGACATAATCAAAAGAGTAATCAGCTTGCCAGATAAAACATACCTGAGAGTAAAGCATTGTCCAAGGAGAGTTAAGTGTCCGCATAGAACATTTATAAACTATATTCGATCCTCTTTATTTAACCACAGAACACTGCTCTATTAGCCTTCTCTCCTTTTATTTACCTTCCTTTTCCATCATGCTATACATTTTTGGACTTTTTCACCATAAAATAGTTCAAGTGTAGCCACAGATAATGAAAAAAAGTGAAACTAAATCAGTGACTGTTCAACTCCAGTGAAAGACTTAGTAGAAAAGACGTTATAAATATTGGCTAAGGTGAAGTTTTGAGATTTATTTTGGACCTTCCTGCCTCTACAGATAAATAACCAGGACCCAGCTTATATCTGGATGAGGGTAGAATTTGCTCCTATTTTCAAGGGAACTCTGAAGGGTAGGTTTTAACTGCTGCTATTTATTTGACGCTAACGAACACGATTTGCCACTAGCCTCTGTATTTGCATAAGCAACGCATTCTAAGGACTTCGGAATTATAGCTCTGTGGTTAGGGTTATGGGTTCTGAACCGGGACCAAATCTGTGTACTGCTCCTTAGTAACTGTGTGGTCCTGGGCAACTTACCTCTGTCCTTTAGTTTTGCATTTGTAAATGGGAATCATTCCATTTGTCATCTCATAGGGTTTTTGTATTAAATGCATCAATGTTAAGTGCTTAGCTCAGTTCCTGGCACTTAATAAGAACTCAATAAACATCACCTACTATTATCTGCTTATGCCTTTTCAATTTTTAGTCTATATAAACTACCCCATGAAGATTTCCTCCATAAACATATTACGAAATAGCCAGGTGGCCCTCCCTACAGTTGGCTTCCTTGGATGTAATGACAATAAAAAATCTTGACACACAGCTTATTTGTCAGACATCTAGGCAATTTTCAGATTCCTTTGTTTACATGTATACAAATAAAAGTTTAACTTTTCGTAGAAAATACTGCTAGTCTCCTATACAATGTCTATTCACCCTCTTCCCTTAAGAAAAGAACACTGAGCGGGGCACAGTGGCTCACGCCTGTAATCCCAGCACTTTGGGAGGCCAAGGCGGGCAGATCACGAGGTCGGGAGATCGAGATCATCCTGGCTAACACGGTGAAACTCCGTCTCTACTAAAAATACAAAAAAATTAGCCAGGCGTGGTGGTGGGCACCTGCAGTCCCAGCTACTCGGGAGGCTGAGGCAGGAGAATGGTGTGAACCTGGGAGGCAGAGCTTGCAATGAGCCAAGATGCGCCATTGCACTCCAGCCTGGGCAACAGAGCGAGATGCCATCTCAAAAAAAAAAAAAAGAAAAGAAAAGAAAAGAACCCTGGCCGGGCGCGGTGGCTCACGCCTGTAATCCCAACACTTTGGGAGGCTGAGGCGGGCAGATCATGAGGTCAGGAGATCAAGACCATCCTGGCTAACACAGTGAAACCTGTCTCTACTAAAAATACAAAAAATTAGCCGGGCATGGTGGCAGGCGCCTGTAGTCCCAGCTACTAGGGAGGCTGAGGCAGGAGAATGGCGTGAACCCGGGAGGCGGAGCTTGCAGTGAGCCGAGATCGCGCCACTGCACTCCAGCCTGGGCTACAGAGCAAGACTCCGTCTCAAAAAAAAAAAAACAAAAAAAGAATCCTATGTTGTTTAGGACAGCAATGTGCTCCATTAAAAATGCTCACTTCTCTAAACTCCCTTATAGCTATGGTGGTCAAGTGACCCAATTCTGGGTCCCCCTTCTTTGCTTTATTTTTATCTGTACCACGACTTTAAATATGTAATTTTTGTTCTAGTATATCCCCCTGCCTTCAAACGTAAGCTGCATATAAGCTTGTGACAGCTCTGTCCATCACTATATCCTGGGCCCCCTGAAGGCTGCCTTCAACAACAGGTTGGTCAGTAAACAGCTGCTGCATGAGCAAATGAGTGGCACACACTGGAATGTGGTGGACAGGGTTTCTAGGAAAGCTCTGCAAAGCACATGGTTTAACCTTGGGACCTACTGCCTTCTTCCCTGCCTTTACCCTGCTTTTTCTTCCCACCTAGAAGATGCAGCAGCCACTTTAAGGCTATGACGGCAACGAAAAAGAAAGAAGAAAAAAAGAAAGCAATCCAGCCATCTGGGTTTCTGAAGGCCGACTTGAGTCATGGAGCCAGCCCTGGACCCATTCATGGAACGCAGATGTGTCTAAGGAATCACTATTTGTCAGGTTTTCTGCGACTCGTAGCTAAACTTATTTGTCATAGTTATAAAGCTATTTCCCAGCACTCTCAAAAAAAGCCTTACTCTCTAAATATTCTTGAAAGTCTCTGGTAATAGAAAATTAGTTAATTTTACCTGTTCAGCCAGTTGACACAAATCCAAGATTGAGTAATAAAGCACGTATGTCAGAGGCATTTGAACCAGAGCACTTCCACCTTCAACTGGGGCTGGGTAAAATAAGGCTGAGACCTGTTGGGCTGCATTTCCAGAAGGCTAGGCATTCTTATGACAGAATGAGATAGAACATTGGCAGGACTGGTATCACAAGATACAGGTCAAAGATCCTGCCGATAAAACAGGATGCAGTAAAGAAGATGGCCAAAACCCAACAAATCCAAGATGGTGATGAAAAAGTGACCTCTGGTCACCCTCACTGGTCATTATATGTGAATTATAATGCATTAGCATGCCAAAAGACACTCCTACCAGGACCATGACAGTTTACAGGTGCCATGGCAACATCTGGAAGTTACCCTATATGATCTGAAAAGGGAAGGACCCTCAGTTCTGGGAACTGCCTGCCCCTTCCCCAGAAAACTCATAAATAATTCACCCCTTGTTTAACATATAATCAAAAATCAACTGTACGTCTACTCAGTCGAGCAGCCCATGCCACTGCTCTGCCTCTGGAGTAGCCATTCTTTGGTTTCTTTACTTCTCTAACAAACTTGCTTTCACTTTACGGACTTGCCCTGAATCCTTTCTTGCACGAGGTCCAAGAATCCTCTCTTGGGGTCTAGATTAGGACCCCTTTCCAGTAACAGACAGTCTCATCAATAAACAATGTAGATAGATATAAACAGAAGAGGCTCAAATGAAAGCTCTCTTGGCCTTCATTATGAAGTAAGAAAACAAGGATGAATGGGGACCCCACCAAACTCATGACAAGGTAGGGAGGGTCTGTTCTTTCTTTCCCCCACCTACTTACCTATCACCTACCTACCAACCTACCTCTTGTATACGCAGGTCAAGCACATCTAGAGGCCAGCAGCCCCACTTGGCAGGGGCATCTATAATAGATGCTGAGATGCCAGGTATGTCGAAAATCTCACTGTTTGTCTCTCTCCCTCCCCACCTTCTGGGTCAGAGCTAACTTCCTGTAACTTGAGACTTTAAACCCTGTTAAATGCTAAATACTGCCGAGAAAAGTGATGTTATTTTTCAGAAACAGACATTTGAAGCATAATTAAGGCCAGATATCTCCCTTGGAATAGGTTTTAGCTGGGCGAGGAGGAGGGAGGCGCGCGCACTGGGGGTGCCTGAGACAAGTTGGGAGACTGGATCTGCGAGGCAGGAGTCGCAGGAGCAGTGCTCAGCTTCCACACTGCCTCCTTCTCTGCATTTCTGCTTCTAAGGGTGGGCCCCTGCAGGTCTTGCCCACATGTGTTTTCTAAGTTCTCTTGTTTTTGTAATAAAAAGCAGAGAAAACTTCTGCCCATAGAATACCACTCTGACGCAGAATGATATTTTGGTTGGCAGAGACTTTTGCAGACACCAACCAGACACAGCCAACTGGTTCGCCAGGTCACCCTTTGAGGCTCCCATACTCAACGGCAAGGCTCCCAGCAAGCATTTTGATGTAAGGGAATAGTGAGATTGTCTATTTGCATCTTCAAATACAATTAATAAATTATTCAATAGAGACAAGGCATCGAACCTACTCAAAATATAATCTGACCTAAGATTTTCAGAGTGATATATCTTTAAAGGCAAATGAAATTTAAACACAAAATCTCTTGGGAGATTTTATACAAAATAATCATCAATACAAGAATAAGTATCACCCTTTTGCAACCATCACAGCAACACTGATTCAGGCAAGAATCATGGAAAGAATCTAAAACCATTAGGTAAAAGTTTGATGATGATAGTTTCATGGTCTCAGATTATCACCTCACAATATATACATATATATTCACTACAAAGAAGAAATCGTAACTTCTCAAAGAAAACCTGGCAGATACCACCTTAACTGAATGACCGAAATTAATATCACTAATAATGAAACAAATGGACATCACGGGCCCCCTGATGTAATGCACTGTGGAGCAAAAAAAATCAAAAAACAAAACCAAATAAATGCTAAACAAACACTTCACCAAACAACTAGCTTACACTCTGAAAAATGTCATTATTGTCAAAGATAAAAGAAGGCTAAGAAACCCTTTCAGATTAAATGTGACAAAAGACATGACACCAACATGCCGTGAGTGATTTTTTTTTTTTTTTTTCTAAAAAGTGCTGGATTGGAAAAACAGTGCTATAAGAGACATTATTGCAACGATTAGAAAAACAAATAGGGCCAGGCACAGTGGTTCATCCCTGTAATCCCAGCACTCTGAGAGGCCAGGCGGGCACGCCATTTGAGGTCAGGAGTTCGAGACCAGTCTGACCAACATGGTGAAACACCTTCTCTACTAAAATACAAAAAAAAGTTAGCCAGGTGTGGTGGCGGCTGCTTGTAATCTCAGCTACTCAAAGAGGCTGAGGCAGAATAGCTTGAACCCAAGAGGTGGAGGTTGCAGTGAGCCGACATGACGCCAGTGCACTCCAGCCTGGGTGACAGAGCGATACTCCCTCTCAAAAAACAAAAAACAAAAAAAAAAAAAAGAAAAGAAAAAGAAAAACTTGAATAGAAACTGTATATTAGAAAAAGTTATTAAGTTTCCTGTATTTGGTCATTATACTATATTATTCTGTAACAGAATGTTGTCCTTAGGAAATATTTGCTTAAGCATTTAGGGGTGACAGTCGTGATGTCTACCATTTATTCTCAAACAGGCCAGCAGTAATAATAATTAGTGGTGGTGGTGGTGGTGGGGTGTGTGTGTGTGTGTGTGTGCGTGAGAGAGAGAGAGAGAGAGAGACAGAGAGAAAGCTCAGGAGTGTGCAAATGTCAACAACTGGTGGCCTACGTGAAGATTACATGAACATTCACTGCACAATTCTCAATCCTTGAAACTTTACTGTAAGTTTAAATTTATTTTATTACTTTTTTCTTTTGAGATGGGGTCTTGTTCTGTCACCCAAGCATGATCACAGCTCACTGCAACCTTAACTTCCTGGGCTCAGGGGACCCACCTGCCTCAGCCTCCCGAGTAGCTGGGACTACAGGTGGGCACCACCACACTTGGCTAATTTTGGGGGGCTGGGGGCAGGGGCGTGGTGTGGATCAGAGACGGTCTTACTATGTTGCCCAGGCTGATCTCAAACTCCTGGCCTCAAGTGATCCTCCCACTTCAGCCTCCCAAAGTGCTGGAATTACAGGCCTGAGCCACTGCACCCAGCCATAAAAATTTTTAAAAGACAGTGTTTTTAAGTTAAAAGCAAAGGGTAGCATAGTTTTCAAAAGCCATTAACAGAGAAATAAAGGACAAAATGTTTTTAAACTTTCAAATTGTTTAGAAGCACATTAAGTTTGAACCACTTAAAATTACAGAGGCAAGATGACAATATTACAAAAGAGGACAGTGGGTGTGTGTTTGAATTTTTTCGTTAACCTCAGAGGAGGCCATCAGTCTCTCTCGGCCCCAAGAGCCATGCCACATTTTACTAAGTAAAGGATATAAACACGGAAAGAATGACTCTCCACAATTGAGGGGAAGAAGTACTACCCAGCCTAACTAAGGTTAGTACAAATTTGGTGAGTCACTTCCTCTTAGGAGGAAGAGCAAACATTTCTTGTTTCCTGAAGGATTCAGAGATTCTGAGGGAACACCTGAGCTCTCAGCCTGAATCATGCTACATAAGTAATAAACTAGGGCAGGAAAAGCTACAGCCCATTCACTCGATGCTTCTACCCCTACCACAGTACCTCCAAGTTCAAAGTCAATGTCAACTTGAGTCTTTTTTGTCTATTTCAGCCTCCACATTGCCAGGTTCCTGGGAAGAGGCAAGGTAAGCAAAACAAAAAAAAGTTGATGGATGTGCACAGTTATCCTCGCACCATGAGTGGGCAGTGGCCTTGGTTTGCTGTGGGACATCACCCGCAACGTTCCTCAGTCCAGAACCAAACCCACAAAGCCTCTTAAGTTTAGAATTATAGCTTTCTGGCAAAGCAGCCCTCCTCCCTGAACCGCCTGTGCCAGCAGCACACACACGTGGATGGATTAGGCAAAGCTGTGCTCTAAAGCACACACACGCTCTCCCCAACGTGTGCTTTGCATTCCAGAAATACTTGATGCCTAAACCACTTCTATGCCTCCCTTGGCATGAACGTACAAGTGGCTCCATGCCAAAGGAAGCGTCTGTTTAGAGATGCGGACTTTCTTTAAATTTAACATGGAAGATCACAAATAGAACATTCTAGCATAATGATGATGCAATAAAGTAGAAAAAGAAAAGGTTTTAGAAAAAAGATTCTCTTTGTTTTTTGTCTTATTTATGTTGCCTAAAAGAAATACTGAAAACATAACATGAAACATAAAATTAGCTTCTATGAAAGCAGAAATTACAGGGCCCAAGTTGGGTCAAGGAAGCAAAAACATTTCCTTTAACAGGAAAGGCTAGGGATCATTTGCCATTTTTTTACACACACGTTCATTGCTGTTTTAAGGTCACCTACCAAAATGAGGTGCAGAAGATGGGTTTTTAATCATTGGTTTATTCTGGAACATAGTACATTTTATTTTTGTATCTTGCTTCTTGATAACTTTTATCCTATATTAAAAATTAATGTAAAAGATGAAAATCCATCTTGGTTAATGCACCTATCCTTTCCCTTTCTCTTTTATTTCCGGAGATTTATTTAGGGTGTATTCACAATAGGCAGTGTAAAATCAGTAACTCTTCACAAAATCCTTAGACATCACCAACTGCATTACAAAACACGTTCTTAGCCACCTAGATACATACACATGCATGCAACATGTTAAGGAAAATGACATCCAAGTCCATAGTACATACGCACACGATCGCCTGTTTGATTTCCGTCAGCATGGACCTAAAAGACACCTTCTTGGAAAGTGATCCTGGGCAGAGGGAGAAAGACTTACTTTCTTTCCACTTCTGGTGTTGACACGGCGCTACAGAAACCAAGCGACTCCTACGAGAGAAGATTCGTATAGTCAGTGTGGTCAGAGCAGCAGGCTTCATCTGATTTGTACAGAGTGTCACTTAAAACAAAAAAAAAAAGGCAGAAGCAAAACTAGATGATTAAAGTCATCGTGCTTACTTCGATCTGGGACCGCAGCTGAAGTGACGTGGGGCTAGCGTCGGGTTTCTCCTAAAACAGAACAGATGCCGGTTTAACGGGACTTCCAAACATGTCACACACGAGAAAGACAAATAGACATGTAAGAAGAGAGGGGAGGATTCGGGAAAGGTTAGGGTATAGAGTGGGAGGAGATGGCAGAGATAAGAAGATTTTCTGGGAAAACTAAATACTTTTAAAATGAGAGCTCTGGTCCCCTAAGATTGAACTATTTTCCAAACTTTGCTGCCAGACTCTGCTGACAATTTCATTGCAGAAGAAAAAAAAAGCACAATTTCAGTCAAGGGGACTGATAGTTCATGGTGAAATAATTCTGTGGATATACTTAGTTGGTCACTAGGACACTGAATTTACTGCCACCCACTTGAGTTTAGCTGTTTTCTAAAGACACTAGAGTTCCAATCCAATTTTTTTTTTTTTTTTTTTTTTTTTTGAGACGGAGTCTAGCTCTGTCACCAGGCTGGACGCTGGAGTGCAGTGGCGCGACCTCAGCTCACTGCAACCTCCGCCTTCTGGGTTCAAACGATTCTCCTGCCTTAGCTTCCCGAGTAGCTGGGATTACAGGCAGGCGCCACCATGCTCAGCTCATTTTTGTATTTTTAGTAGAGACGGGATTTCACCATGTTAGCCAGGATGGTCTCGATCTCTTGACCTTGTGATCTGCCCGCCTCGGCTTCCCAAAGTGCTGGGATTACAGGCATGAGCCACCGCACCCAGCCCCAATCCAATTTTAAAGTTCTAAACGTATTCAGAGTACTTAGTAGCTTAGGAGAAGTTGTTAATGTCTTTAGGAAGTTGGGAAGCTAACTGAATGTTATCTTGCAGCCTTAAAAATCACTATACTTCCCTAACACAAATGAACTGACCTATCTGGAAATTTAAAAACAAACACTCTTGGTATTGATTTGATAAATGAAATATAAATACTTGATATTAAGATGCACTGAGGCTGGCACAGTGACTCACGCCTGTAATCCCAACACTTTGGGAGGCTGAGGTAGGTGGATCACGAGGTCAGGAGATCGAGACCATTCTGGTCAACATGGTGAAACCCCGTCTCTACTAAAAATACAAAAAAAAAAAAAAAAATCAGCCAGGTGTGGTGGCATGTGCCTGTAGTCCCAGCTACTCGGGAGGCTGAGACAGAAGAATGGCGTGAACCCAGGAGGCAGAGCTTGCAGTGAGCACAGATCACTCCACTGCACTCCAGCCTGGGTAACAGAAAGAGACTCCGTCTCAAAAACAAAAAAAAAAAAGAA
The DNA here is from genome assembly GCF_000951045.1 of Mandrillus leucophaeus. NCBI lineage: Eukaryota > Metazoa > Chordata > Mammalia > Primates > Cercopithecidae > Mandrillus > Mandrillus leucophaeus. The sequence goes on from NW_012107675.1 coordinate 437,579, forward strand.
TATCATTAAATCGTGAGAGGCAGAAGAATCAAAGAATATTATAGATAAAACCATATACTATAATGCCCTCATTTCATAGTTCAAGGAGGCTGCATCTCCTTTGAAAGTAAGATAATGAAGAGAGATAAATTACCTGCGATAAAACTAATTATACAAATTATGCATTTTCACATGCATCTAATTGTTCAATTGTCCTTTTCACCATTAACACAATTATAAAACAACACCAATACTGAAAAACTTTTGTTGAAGTATAAAAGTAGCAATAAAGTATGAAAATAAGTATAACTCAGAGCAAAGTTATACTTTTAAACAAGGAACAGGAATCCAGTATGAATATAGAGTATCAAAATGAATGCGCTTTCATGCAGGATTGTGGAGGAGTGTTCCGAGAATCTGTTGCTCAACAACATGCATGTGGCTGATAATACTGCACCGCACACTTGGGGAAACTGTTGGGAGTGTGAATTTTACGTTATGTGGGTTCTTTTTTTTGTTTGTTTTGTTTTGCTTTTTTGCCACAATGAAAAAAAAAGAAAGAATGTGCTGGGATGAGTACATCTGAGAATGGGATGATTGTTGACAAGCAGCCAGAAAGAGAAATGGGATTTAATGGACAAGAATTTAATGAACTGGCAACTCACTCATCCCCTAATCTCAGGCCCTTGTTTGTTATAAAAAGATATCACAGTGGAGTAAAAGCTCCACAGAACTCTCATTAACATCCTCCTGGTTTTTACTGCCACTGTTGTTCATAACAGACATATTTCTGTACCAAATTTGATACACCATTCTACCAAAAAGTATATGGACAATATTCCAAGTGTGAATGGTAGGATGTCAGGCTCAGACACCGTTAACAAAGGGGATACATACTTTTGTACATTTCTGGTGCTTACACACCAACCACAATTTCCCAGGACCTAACCTTTCAGTCTCACATAGAGAAATTTACAAATTTAAACAGCAGGAGGTAAGCAAAAGTATCATCAGTGATTTTTTAATCCCAAATCTTCCTTTCTATTCAGGAGTTGGTACAAAGAACTCAGAGTGATGATGAAACAAAACTGTTAGTTCCTCTGAAATTTTCTCTGAAATTGCCCCGTTAACACCCAATTGCAGCCAATGACCTTCTAAAACCACCAGCAAAAGTGACTGGTTCAGTTCACCTCCACTCCTCCATTTTTACCTTTTCTTCAAGCTGTTCATTTCTACCTCACTAGTAATAGTCATGCTAGGAAACGATCTTCTTTTGTTATAACCATTTATCTGCATTTTTTGAATAGATTTTATTTGCTAAGTGCATCATTTGCCATGTCATATCACAAATGTAACGTATATGGTGTGTATGTATGTTGTGGTATGTATGTTACAAATGTAACATATATGGCAAAACGTACCTGTCCCTGCATATACAAAGTAGTTGCTTATTAACAACCGTATTAAATGTTTGATGATAAGGAAGCAAAATTTTAATCATTTCATCTTAGCATGTTCATTTGTTACTTAAAATAGGCATTTGATTCTTTTAGCTATTTAAACAATTTTTTTTTTTTTAAAGAAACAGGGTCTTGCTATGTTGCCCACGCTGGAGTGTAGTGGCTATTCACGGGCGTGATCATCACGCACTGCCACCTTATGCCCAGAGCTCAAGCCATTCCTCAGCCTCCCAGGTGGCTAGAACTATAGTTCATGACCATGCCTAGCTTGTTTAGCTACTTTTCAGAAAATTGATTGGGGCTATAGTTTGACATATAATGTTAAAATCATGGAGACAGGTAATGTTTTCATGCAGAACATTTGTTTTATCAAAGGCAGCTTACTGATGTTGAACAGGAGATCTTGTATAGTGATATTTCTAGTGACTTATTTTTTTCAAGACCAAGCAAGAGAATAATTTTTTCAGGATGTCTTATTAATTTTATCCCCCAAGGATAAGAGATTACAGTCATCATTTAGACGCATGTCTTACAGCAAACACATTCTAAAGTAAAAATATTGCACAACTGAGGAGAAGCTTGTAAAGTTATCCACTAAGTTAAGGACCTATGAATGCTTGGAGAGAGAAAAATGGAATAAACTATTGGCAAAATTCCATTATCATAACACTGATGAGTGTCACATGATGTCAATGACAAAAGTGCCGAAGAGTAATTACTATAATGTGCCATGTGCCATGCACCTGACTGCTCAGCCACAACCCCTTTATTCAGAGAACAGCTGATGGTTTACAATACAGCTCCTGATCTGGATGTCTTAATGTAGACAGAAATAGTAAACATTGTGAACCTCATCAAAACAGTCATTGAGTATATGTGTAAATATGTGTAACTGTTGGGCGTGTTGTAAAAAGAAAGGATCACTGAGAAATAAGACCCTTCTCTCCTCCCCCAACATACGCCAACTGTTTCAGTTACTACTGCCATGTAACAAATCATCCCAAATGTAATGGCATAAACCAACAAGCTTCTTATGATCTTCACAGGTTCTGTGAATATGAATTCAGAAAGACAACAGCAGAAAAGGCTTGCTCTGCTCCACAGTGTTCGGAGCCTCTGCTGGGAACAGGCAAAAGCTGGGGACGACTTGATGGGTGGGTCGTAATCAACTGGAAAGCTTGCTCACTCCCATGTCTGGAAGCCAATGCTAGGGCTGCATGGGTTGCTGAGCCTTCCTCACAGCAGGATGCTGGGTTGTAAGAGTAAGCATATGGAGAAAGGCAGGCAGCAGCTGTATTGCCCCTTTGGTATTTTGGGGTTTTTTATTTTTATTTTTTTATTTTTTGAGACAGCATCTCATTCTGTTGCCCAGGCTGGAATTCAGTGGCGAGGTCATGGCTCATTGCAGCCTTGACCTTCCAGGCTCAAAGGATCCTCCCACCTCAGCCTCCCAGGTAGCTGGGACTACAGGCATACGCCACCATGCCCGGCTAATTTTTTTGTACTTTGTGTAGAGATGGGGTTTCACCATGTTGCGCAGGCTGGTCTCGAACTCCTGGGCTCAAGCAATCTGCCCACCTTGGCCTCCCAAAGTGCTGAGATTTGTATTGCCTCCTATAACAGCCTCCTATGGTAAGATATCTGCCAGAGTCACAAGCCCTCCCAGGTGTTAGAGGGTTCACGGCCCCCTCTCTCAGCTGGGGGAGTGCCAAAGCCACACCATGAGAGCAACATGGATGGCAGACATCGCTGTGGCCAGCTTTGGGAATTACAGTCCACCATGCTGACTATCAAGGAAATGGGCCTGCTCATGAGTTTTCAAAATGAGGAATGGGGTGCAACCATTTACTCATGACAATATCCGGAAGGATTATCTTGTGGCTTTCACAACATTTACTCGAGTATATCTTGGCAACAGTCAGCCTGAATTATCACTTCAGGTCAAAATATTGCACTGTATTAGGCTGCAATGATCATGTCTCTCATTTCAAACCTATAATTATAGAAAATTTTAAATACACAAAAGTAAAGAGAAGAGGACAGTAAACTCCCCAATTCCTACTACCCAGCTCCAACAATCAGCAGTTCAGAGTTGACTTTGTTTCCTCTATACCTTCACTCTTACTTCATGTTCATCTCATTTTACTTTGAAGAAAATCTCAGACATCAAATCATGAAATATCACCATTTTTAAGTTAAGAATTAGCTATCAGAGTTCCTTAACTGTTGCTCAATCTTGAGCATGTGGCTCTATCACCAAGAATTTCACTCTTTCCTAGCACTGGAAGACTTTCTTTGATCATAAGGAAAAATCATATTTATGAAATTTAGATACTCCATCTAAATGTTGCAAAGGGACATGAAGAAATGCATTCTAAAGTTGAATGTAACTTTAGAGTTTATTAGAAAAGTATTCACTATTGTTTCCTAAGTGTAAAGATAATATCCTTTATTTTATTTTATTTTATTTTTTTGAGTCAGAGTCTGGCTCTGTCTCCCAGGCTGGAGTGCAATCTTCGGCTCACTGCAACTTCCGCCTCCCAGGTTCAAGCGATTCTCCTGCCTCAGTCTCCCGAGTAGCAGGGAATACAGGTACCCACCACCACGCCCAGCTAATTTTTGTATTTTTAGTAGAGATGGGGTTTCACCATATTGGTCAGGCTGGTCTCTTGGCCAGCCTGGTCTCAAACTCCCGACCTCGTGATCCACCCCAGCTTGGCCTCCCAAAGTGTTAGGATTACAGGCATAAGCCACCATGCCCGACAATGCTTTTAATATTTTTTTCTTATTTCCTCTCCCCTCCAATAGCAACAAGGTCTCATGTTGCCCAGGCTGGTCTCAAACTCCTGGTCTCAAGCAATCCTTCCACCTCAGCCTCTGAAAGTGCTGGGATTACAGACATGAGCCACTGCACCTGGCTACATCCTTTAAAATTTCTGAATATGATATGTTCATAAACTTTGCTTGGAAAAAGCATATTCTAAGCAGAATTTAATGAGAAATTACTCCACGATATGGTCCATGTTCAACTAAAGGACTCAGAATGACCTGGGAGAGTCACACAACACTGACGGTTGAACTTGAACCTTATGTTAGGGCATTATAACTTAGTTTGAAATGTTTTAAATACGTTTAAAAAAGAAGTGAATTGTGAATTTTTTCTGTGGCTGATGAGGTGAGAAGATTTTGAAATTTGACCTATAGATTTAATTGCTCATCATTAAGTCACATATGGATACCTTAGTTAAAATGACAAATCTCATTAACATTACAAACTCTTAAAGAAACCCTCCCAAGTTGTGTGTGACAGTGAAAACTAAACACAAATATAAATATATCCCAATATGAATGCATGCATGTTATATGTGTACACATGGAGAAAAAAAAACGCTGAGAGTATATCTCACTGAATTTTTTTACCAGCATGTAGTCTTGCATTACTTTTTTCTAAAGATGAAAGATTACATCTTTAGAAAAGATGGGAGGCTGAAGCAGGCAGATCACAAGGTCGGGAGATCGAGACCATCGTGGCTAACATGGTAAAATCCCGTCTCTACTAAAAACACAAAAAATTAGCCCGGCCTGGTGGTGGGCACCTGTAGTCCCAGCTACTCAGGAGGCTGAGGCAGGAGAATGGCGTGAACTTGGGAAGCAGAGCTTGCAGTGAGGCAAGATTGTGCCACTGCACGCCAGCCTGGGCAACAGTGTGAGACTCTGTATCAAAAAAGAAAAAAAACTCCAGTTCCCCTATGTTTTTAAATTATCTACATGTGTATGTCTATAAATGCAGGAGAAAACATCTAAAAGAACTCTACACGCCAATGGTTACTTCTCAATTCATAACCTTTTTCAATTACTTTAATATATTTTTAAAACACAATAAAAGATAAATATAACAAATCCCTTTGTAATAAAAATATACATATACAAATTATTCACATATTTTTAAAAACATAATAAAAGTCCCCAAAGTTAACTTTGATAACAATTTAAGTTGTAGCCCAACAATTAAGCTAAAAAGCTACCTAAGAAATGTTAAAACAGGCTGGGCATGGTGGCTCACGCCTGTAATCCCAGCACTTTAGGAAGCCAAGGCGGGCAGATCACAAGATCAGTAGTTCGAGATCAGCCTGGCCAACATAGTGAAACCCTGTCTTAATACAAAAATAAGCCAGGTGTGATGGCACGTACCTGTAGTCCCAGCTACTCAGGAGGCTGAGGCACAAGAATGGCTTGAACTCAGAGGCAGGAGTTGCAGTGAGCAGAAATCGCACCACTGCACTCCAGCCTGGGTGACAGAGAGAGACTCCATCTCAAAAAAAAAAAAAAAAAAAAAAGAAAGAAACAAAGAGGCATTAATACTTTATTTATCAAGTTAGGTCATGGCTGGTATTAAAATATTTTCTTGATGTGTTAAAATTTGTATATTTTATTATTAATAGAGAAGGACCATGCTGAAATGATTTCATATTTATAGTTTGACTGAAAGAGGCTTCACTATAATATGGTATAGTTAAAAAGAAAAATGAATCAGGTGATCAAAAATCTTACTGGGCCGGGCGCGGTGGCTCAAGCCTGTAATCCCAGCACTTTGGGAGGCCGAGACGGGCGGATCAC
>NW_012107675.1:445136-448448 GCF_000951045.1 Mandrillus leucophaeus
CAAATGGGTCCACATGATCAGATTCAAGTAGGTTATTTCTCACCTTTTAAAGGAGGCCCCTTTCTCCATGTTTTAAACCTAAAAATACCATCACATCTTTATTTTTATTGAAAAAATCAAAGAGACTGTAACTATTTGCAAAGTTCTGGGAGTCCAAGCTTTGACTCTATGACCTGCTGGCTGCTGTTTAACCTCTCAGTCCTGGCTGACCTGTCTCAGATGAACCAGCCATCCCACTAGATGAGCTCCAGCAGTCAACACATGGATTAGTGCAGGGCAGTCAGGCATGTAGATCCCAGGGCAACCTGAACGTCAACATTCTCACCTTTGCCAGGAAATCATTCCACTCTTGTCTGACTTCTCTATTCCAGTCAATTCACGGAAAATGTGTCGATTTTACTAGGACTTAAAATTTCAACATTATCGGCCAGGCATGATGGCTCACACCTATAACGCAGCACTTTGGGAGGTCGAGGTGGGCAGATCATCTGAGGTCATGAGTTTGAAACCAGCCTGGCCAACATGGTGAAACCCTGTCTCTACTAAAAATACAATAATAATTAGCTGGGCGTGGAGGCAGGCGTCTGTAGTCCCAGCCACTAGGGAGGCTAAGGCAGGAGAATGGCTTGACCCTGGGAGGCGGAGGTTGCAGTGAGCCGAGATCGCGCCACTGTACTCCAGCCTGGGCGAGAGTGACTCCATCTCAAAAAAAAAAAAAAAAAAAAAAAAAAATCTATTGTCTTAGGAATCTTCTCACTCCCCACTAAATCAGCTGCCCAAAGCTACTGCTTTTCTCTTCCTGAGGTTTCTTGCATCCATCCAGTGAATCCATTCCACCTGTAGTCCTTTGCCTCACAGCTACCTGGGCTACCAGCGTATGGCTGCATGGAAAGTACTGTCAGCTGGGAGACTGGAGTCCAGTTCTGCTCCCCACTGCAGTGCAACCTTTAGAACCTGTTTTATTTTGTTTGGTTTGGTTTTTCCAATGGCAACAAAAGGCAAATGGACCACTTGATAATCTTTACGGTCCTTTTTACTCTAAAAGGACTGTGATAAGTGGTGCCATGCCCCTCTAATCACTATTGTCAACTCCATCTTCTGGAAATAGTACTCTGTGTCTCTGCTATTCAAAATACGATTTGTGGACCATCTGCATTAGCATCGCCTGGGAACCTGCTATACATCCAGTCGTGGTCCCATCCCAAACCTCCTGAATCAAAATCTGCAATTTGCCAAAATTCCCCAGTGATGTGTACTGTTTGAGAAACTCACTGCTTCTGTGTCACTTCTCTCTTCCAAATCCTTCATGGAGGCCGGGTGCAGTGGCTCACCCCTGTAATCCTAACACTCTGGGAGGCCGAGGCAGGTGGATTGCTTGAGGTCAGGAGTTCGAGACCAGCCTGGCCAACAGGGTGAAACCTCATCTCTACTAAAAATACAAAGATTAGCCGGGCATGGTGGCATGCGCCTATAATCCTAACTACTTGGGAGGCCGAGGCAGGAGAATTGCTTGAACCCAGGAGGCGAAGCCTGCAGTGAGCTGAGATGGCACCACTGCACTCCAGCCTGGGTGACAGAGAGAGACTCCATCTCAAAAAAAAAAAAAAAAAAAAAAGAAAGAAACAAAGAGGCATTAATACTTTATTTATCAAGTTAGGTCATGGCTGGTATTAAAATATTTTCTTGATGTGTTAAAATTTGTATATTTTATTATTAATAGAGAAGGACCATGCTGAAATGATTTCATATTTATAGTTTGACTGAAAGAGGCTTCACTATAATATGGTATAGTTAAAAAGAAAAATGAATCAGGTGATCAAAAATCTTACTGGGCCGGGCGCGGTGGCTCAAGCCTGTAATCCCAGCACTTTGGGAGGCCGAGACGGGCGGATCACGAGGTCAGGAGATCGAGACCATCCTGGCTAACACGGTGAAACCCCGTCTCTACTAAAAAATACAAGAAAAACTAGCCGGGCGAGGTGGCGGTCGCCTGTAGTCCCAGCTACTCAGGAGGCTGAGGCAGGAGAATGGCGGGAACCCGGGAGGCGGAGCTTGCAGTGAGCTGAGATCTGGCCACTGCACTCCAGCCTGGACGACACAGCAAGACTCCGCTCAAAAAAAAAAAAAAAAGTCTTACTGGGGAGAAAAACTTCAAATGCATTTATTGTCAGATTGGATAATTTGTAGAAACAATAGTTCCGCAAATGTTTATTGTATCTAACACAGAAGCTAAATAAATAAATCCAACAACAAAAGCAAAACCCAAGTATTGCAAGATGAAATCAGTAGTTTGCCAAAACCAAAGCCAAAACAAATGTGCACTTGTGTGTGCTTTTACCTGCTTGTGTATGTATATACACACACGTCTACAGTCACACTGAAAGGGACTAGGTGAAATACGAAACTAAGTCTCTGTCCCTAAACGATGACATTCTGGCTTTAGGACCTACATCCCATTGTGCAAAATACCAGATTCAAAAACCCACCCAGGGCAGCATTAGATCCTGGAAAACAAATATCATGCCCTTATCCCCACTCCCATTTGTCTCCACCTCTTGTGGAAATCCACGTTACTCCTCCCTTAATGCTGCCAAGGTTCCAAGCCAAATGAACTTTGCAGCTGGAAAAGCAGGAGGGACAAATCCCCCTTCTGTTCCAAAAACGGAGAGGAAGAATACCAGGCGCCCACCGGCTCAGCTCGGTGCCAAGTTCTCCTCCACACTAGGTACAGGAAGAAAGAGGTGGAAAAAGCCAGAGGCGATCGGATGCTTAGCCACATGCAGCTAAAAGTAAAATGCCACATGCTACTTCTGATGCATGCGATTAATGGAGGGATCCAAGCTCTGAACTGCTGGGGAAAGTTGCTGCCGGTCATAGATTTACATGGTTTCTAATGCTTTACAAGATGGCTGTAGAGTTGTGGTATCTCCCAGTTGGCAAACTATACTATATGTGTTTTTCACAGGAGAGATCCTTACCAAGTAACAGATAAAGTAGATGAACAGAAACTTCCAGGTAAACTCTACTTAAAAATGTATACATTTGGTCAGGCGTGGTGGCTCACACCTGTAATCCCAGCATTTTGGGAGGCCAAGGCGGGCAAATCACCTGAGGTTGGAAGTTTGAGACTAGCCTAACCAACATGGAGAAACTCCATCTCTACTAAAAATACAAAATTAGCCCAGCGTGCCTGTAATCCCAGCTGTTTGGGAGGCTGAGGCATGAGAATCGCTTGACCCTGGGAGGCAGATGTTGCAGTGAGCCAAGATTGCGCCATTGCACTCCACCTGGGCAACAACAGCAAAACTCAGT
>NW_012107675.1:449938-456469 GCF_000951045.1 Mandrillus leucophaeus
AATCCTAACTACTTGGGAGGCCGAGGCAGGAGAATTGCTTGAACCCAGGAGGCGAAGCCTGCAGTGAGCTGAGATGGCACCACTGCACTCCAGCCTGGGTGACAGAGCGAGACTCTGACTAAAACAAAACAAAACAAAATTCACAAAATCTTTCACGGAAACACAATACAGACAGGATGAAGTCCACGTTTTGGAAGAAGAAGGCCCTTCACCAAATAGCCTGATCATAAACCCTCTTAGTGAACAGTTACCATGTCCTCTGTTCTCTGAGTGCAGACTGAGCCTGGTGTCTCACTTCTGCTTATGCTACCTAGAATGTTTCTCCTTCCTATCCATCCAAATCTACTCATCCTTTAGCTCCAATTCCAATACACTCTCCTATTTAACCTTCTCTGCCCACTTGTGCCTTAAATGACATGCCTGAGTATGGACATGCCAATGACTAGCCACATCACACAATCGTTAAATTTACCTATAGGTAGCAACTCTTCTACTCACTTCCTGGTTTTCCTCAACTAGACTGTAAATGGCCTTCCAATGAATTCCTGTTGAAATTCATTGTGTGCCGCCACAATCCATCAAAATCTATTTACTTAGCATTTATTATCTGCCAGGACATCCCCTTGAGAATGTTACTTTCTACAGCCTTGCACAGGCTCTCTGTACAAGGGAGTACTACTGGGAATCTATTGGTTTGTTTTGTATTTTTTGTTTTTGTGTTTTTTAAAGAGATGGGATCTTGCTTTGTCGCCCAGGCTGGAGTACAGTGGTGTGACCATAGCTCACTACAGCTTTGACCTCCTAAACTCAAGTGATCCTCCTGCCTCAGGCTACCAAGTAGCTGGGGCTGTGCATACACACCACCACGCCTAATTTATTTTTTTTTGAGATGGGGTCTTGCTATGTTGGCCAGGCTGGTCTCAGACTCCTGGTCTCAAGCAAACCTCCCACCTCAGCCTACCAAAGTGGTGGGATTAGAAGTGTGAACAATTGTCCTAGTCCTGGTTTGTTCAAATGGGATCACTATGCCAATAAGCCTGACTCTTTTTCCATTCCTTTTTTTTTTTTTTAAAAGAGACATGGTCTTGCTCTATCACCCAGGCCTAGGTTGGAGTGCAGTCATAGTTCACTGCAGCCTTGACCTCCCAGGCTCAAGCAATCCTCCTGCCTCAGCCTCCTGGATAGCTGGGACTACAGGCATGGGCTACCATGCTCAGCTTCCTTCTTTTAATTTGTGTTTGTACTTTTATTGTATGGCACGTGTATTTTCATGTTTTTATTTAAGATTTACTTTGGGATTGCAGAGTTACACTAGGAAGTAAAAGTAATTCAACAAATATTTAAGATCTACGACTTAGATACATAAGAACTTAAAACAGAATGTTGTTATGTTTAATCACTTTTAGGTAAAAATCAGTAGTGGCCTGTCAGTTTCTTCATCCATATCTAACTCTTCAGCTTTTCATGTCTCATTTCACCAATATTACTTGAGGTATAACAGAATATGTTAGTCATTGTTCTGAACCCCCATAAGCTCTTGGCCTGGTATAAGAAATTTTCTTCTGAGCGAAACTGAAGGAAAAGTACTCTCATCCCACTATATCACAGAAGAAAGGTTCTAAGGGAAAAATTTTTATTTCACAGCTGAAGAATTCTATTCCACTAACTGCAACCTTAAAGTCTCACCATAATTAAGGGATCAGTGAATTTCTGTAAGCTTTCATAAGAAAGAAACCTGAAGTGGCAATTTCCACCCAGCCATTAATGCTCTGTGTTAAAATAATTGAGTATTTTGCTGTGTTAATTTATATACTTTTTTTTTCTTTTTTTTTTTTTTTGAGATAAAGTTTCACTCTTGTGGCCCCGACTGGAGTGCAGTGGCACCATCTCAACTCACTATAACCTCTGCCTCTCAGGTTCAAGCAATTCTCCTGCCTCAGCCTCCCAAGTAGCTGGGATTACAGTTGTGTACCACCACGCCAGTTAATTTTTGTATTTTTAGTAGAGATAGGGTTTCACCATGTTGGCCAGGCTGTCTCAAACTCTTAACCTCAAGTGATCAGCCTGCCTCGGCCTCCCCAAGTGCTGGGATTACAGGGATGAGCCACCACCCCCGGCCTGATAGTTTATATTCTGCAGTATTAGTTACTTATTTATTTAGGCCTCACCACATTCCAAAAAATGACTTAAGGTGGCTAAGTAAGTTAGTTCAGTGTCACATGATAAAAGTAAAAAGCTAAAGAGCTAATTAATTTCTATGATACAAATAGCAGAGGAAACAAGACTATAAAGTAGCGTAGGCCCAGGGATTCGGTTAGTTCATAAAAGGTGAGCCATGGGATGCCACAGTACAGACGGACCACATGCTCAGTTACAAGATGGATGTTACTATACTTTTATGTCTTAAGGTAGCCATAGGAATCTTTCTCCAAGTAAAAATTTCTCCTCTGGCTTCTGGCAGAGATAACACACTATTATTCTGAAAGATATCACATGGAAAATTCCGGAAGAAGTCACCTTGCTCTGGAAATGCTTTCACACTGGGCAAAGCTGAAATTAGGTCTGAGATCCCTGAGTGAAAGCAGAGGAGCATACCAAGCGGGCTTCCCTGAGGTTCACACTCCCCTACCCATTCAGAGGAGTCAAGAAGTACCCAGGGCAGGAGCAGAAATCAGTCTGGGAGGACAGGAGGGTGAGTTCCACCATCCTGAAGCATAGCTGTGCTAAAACACATCAGAGTTGAATTGGTTAAATTCAGGAGTAATTTGAATCTAAGAGGGTCAAGCTTGGTGCTCCCACACCTCATGTCAAACAAGGCGTATAATTCTTTAATGTCTAAACTGTCTTTGTTTAAAACTACGTATTAGATCGTTTAAGCTACAACTTTACCAGTGTTGAGTGCATACCACATACCAAGCATTTTGCATGGAGACAAGAATAAGATCTATATACCACAATGTGGCAATGGATCATTTCAATAAGATGTGGGTATTGTGTTAGAATAATGCACCTCTTACAGTGTACAAAACATTGGTTATATAAATGTAATCATTAAAAGGCACAGTGTCCATGAAGACATTTTAGTTATCCTAAAAAACGAACCCAATAAGTTCTATAATTCAATTTTTCACTCTACTAGCAGGACTTGGCATATCCACACTATAACCCACTCTCTGGGTGCATTTCCCAGGGGTACAGACCATGATATCTGGCCATTCTAGATGGTAGTGGCCATCCCCAGAATCCTCTCACCCTCTCTGTTCTCACCCCATGCTCCCTAAGTGATCTCCTTTGCTTTTTTTGAGACTCTGTCTCGCTCTGTTGCCCAGGCTGGAGTGCAGTGTGCAGTGGCACAATCTCAGTTCACTGCAACCACTGCCTCCTGGGTTCAAGTGATTCTCCTGCCTCAGCCACCCGAGTAGCTGGGATTATAGGCATGCACCATGCACACTGAGCTTTTATATATATATTGTATTTTTAGTAGAGATGGGGTTTTGCCATGTTGACCAGTCTGGTCTCGGACTCCTGGACTCAAGTGACCAGCCCGCCTCGGCCTCCCAAAGTGCTGGGATTACCGGCGTGAGCCACCATGCCCGACCACTAAGTAATCTTCTGGGTACATCTGGTTGCTCACTGGGATTGACAAACAAGAGACAAAAGTGACAGGAGGCCCTACATAAGCTCATTTCCTTTTGCTTTCTCTGTTTTTTTTTCCATCTCCTCCTTCATCTAATCATTCCATAATTTTAAAAAATATTTACTGAGCCCATAAGTCAACAAGGATAAAACAGTGAAAGAGACACACACTGCTTCCATCTAGGGGCTTCCATTTAGTGAATTCTAAAGTCACTTATTTTGCATTTCAACTCTTAAGCCACAGGTGCAACACTCCTTCTGTTCTGGCACCAGGTACATGACATCTGGGTAACTGTGCTTGGCTCTGCATGCCACATTTCCCGGGGACAATGGAAACCGGAGCACCTTCACTAGAATGGTGTCTGGAAATGGTGTCGAATACTCAGGATCAATTGGAGGAAGCAGGGCTGTTTACACAGAGAAGAGAGGAAAAATATAAACATGGGAAAGGCTTCCAGGGAGCAGGGAACTGCCCAGTGAAGAGCTGCCCAACCTCTTTCCCCACCGGTCCCCTGACAATGATAGCACACTGCACACTAGGAGAAACTGAGAAGATTTTAAATGGGAAAAAAAGTATTTTATTTATTTATTTATTCATTTATTTATTTATTTTGAGATGGAGTTTCACTCTTGTTGCCTAGGCTAAAAGAGTGCAGTGGCATGATCTCGGCTCACTGCAGCCTCCCTCTCCCGGGTTCAAGCCATTCTCTTGCCTCAGTCTCCCCAGTAGGTGGGATTAGAGGTGCCCGCCACCACACCCAGCTAATTTTTGTATTTTCAGTAGAGACGGGGTTTCACCATGTTGGCCACACTAGTCTTGAACTCCTGACTTCAGGTGATCTCCCCTCCTTGGCCTCCCAAAGTGCTGGGCTTACAGGTATGCGCCACCACACCTGGTCAAAAGTATTCTTTTAAAATAATATCTAATGACTATAGAGAAAATAAAATCAGGCCAGACACGGTGGCTCACAGAGGCTGAGAGAGGAGAATCACTTGAACCTGGGAGGCAGAGGTTGCAGTGAGCCAAGATCGTGCCACTGCACTCCAGCCTGGGGAACAAGAGAGAAATTCCTCAGGAAAAAAAAAAAAAAAAAAAAGGAGGAGGGAGAGAGAAGGAGAAGGGAGGGGAGCAGAGCGGAGGGGAGGGAAGAGAGAAAAGAAAATCAGAGTATTAGTGAAGATATTAAATACTGAATTGATGTAATACTTTCAAATAAATTATTTTCCAATTTTTTCAAGAACCTTGAGCTTACTTCTTTGAAAATAACTGTTTGAAGTAACTGTCTATATGCTTGAAAGAACTACACGCCATTCCAGATCAAGATGTTTAATGATGATTTCTTGATTAGTAACAAGAAGTTTTACTCAAACTAAGAGGTAAAAATTGTTTTAACCTTTTTTGCAACCATTTTAAATTTATTAAGCATTTTACAGCCAACAGAAATATGGCAATTTCTATTTCAAGAATGTAGCAGCACCTTATTTCATTAACAGACATAGTGAAATCTCTTATGAAAACATAACGTATTTTAAATCTAGTTTAATTTTTCGATGAGGTACTACAATATACTGACAAAGTTCTTTTGTACAGCCTTGTACATACAGTGTTCATCCTGAAGCTAGCTTGGCCGCGCTGGTCCAGAGCTGCCTCCCACCACACCTGACCACTGCACCTTGCACTCCATGTCTGAAGCTTCAATCCACCTCTTCCACGAGCTTCAGGGACCCTTGACTGTGATGGCCAAGTTTGCCACTGAAGTGTGTATCACCCATCCTGTGTACTGCTCATGGGAGTCACATACACTGCTCTGCCCTGGGACCATGCTCCCATAAGCCCTGTCAGTGGTTCTCAAACTTAGTGCCTTGCAAACCCTGGAGGGCTTCTTAAACACAGATTGCTGGGTCCTACCCAAGAGTTTAATCTGCATTTTTACCACGTTCCCAGGTGATGCTGATGCTGCAGGCTGGGGAACCACACTTTGAGAACTACTGGTCCAAAGAAGGCTGCTCAGAGCTGCTTCTAGTCAGATTCAGGGGCCTGCAGGTGAAGGGGTAGGTATATCTGGAGCCCCGCTTGAAGTCTGCCCTGGTTTTCAGTGCTCTAAAAGGGATGATCGAGACTAAGAATTTTAAAGTTAAAAGGAGGCTGGACTCAGTGGCTGACACTAGTAATCCCAGTGCTACAGGAGGCCCAGGCAGGAAGATCCTTAGAGGCCAGGAGTTAGAGGTTACAGTGAGCTATGATTGTACCACTGCACTGAGCCTGGGCACACAGAACAAAGCCCCGTCTGGCTGGACATGGTGGCTCGCCCCTGTAACCCCAGAACTTTGGGAGGCCGAGGCGGGCGGACAACTTGAGGTCAGGAATTCGAGACCAGCATGCCAACATGGTGAAACCCCGTCTCTACTAAAAATATAAAAATTAATCAGGCATGATAGCACATGCCTGTAATACCAAATACTCAGGAGGCTGAGGCAGGAGAATCAGTTGAACCCAGGAGATGGAGGCTGCAGTGAGCTGAGATTGTGCCACTGCACTCCAGCCCGGTCCCGTAAAAGGAAGAAGCAACAGAAGCAGAAGCAGAGGAAGAAGCAGCAGCAGCAGAAGCAGCAGAAGCAGAGGAAGAGGAAGAGGAAGAGGAAGGAGGAGGAGGAGGAGAAGGAGAAGGAGGAGAAGGAGAAGAAGGAGGAGGAGAAGGAGGAAGGAGGAGGAGAAGAAGGAGGAGAAGGAGAAGAAGGAGGAGAAGAAGAAGGAGGAGAAGGAGAAGGAGGAGGAGAAGGAGAAGGAGGAGAAGGAGAAGGAGGAAGGAGGAGGAGAAGAAGGAGGAGAAGGAGAAGAAGGAGGAGAAGGAGAAGGAGGAGGAGAAGGAGAAGGAGGAGAAGGAGAAGGAGGAG
>NW_012107675.1:456519-484963 GCF_000951045.1 Mandrillus leucophaeus
AGGAGAAGGAGGAGGAGAAGGAGAAGGAGGAGAAGGAGAAGGAGAAGAAGGAGAAGGAGAAGGAGGAGAAGGAGAAGGAGAAGCAGGAGAAGAAGAAGAAGAAGGAGAAGAAGGAGGAGGAGGAGGAGGAGGAGAAAAAGACACTATCTCTACAATAAAAAAAAAAAATTAAAAAGACAAAGATGGACTCACCACCATTTTATTAAAAATGATGGGGCAGGAGGGCAAGCAGAGCCAGGTGTCCAACAATAGAATAAATTACTTACAACACGTGGAAGCCACATCAATGGAGCATTCAAGCTTGACTGCAGGATTGTCTGCTGTCTGGGATGGAGAGTTTTTTTGTTTGTTTGTTTGTTTGTTTTTCAGAAACTGGTCAGACCTCTGACTGACTACTATAATTCCACTACTTGATTGGAGTGTAATCATTGGAAATAAAATTAAGTTATTGTGGTATGATTTATCTTTTACATGATTTTTTTTAATGGTAGAAGGAACTACAAGTTCTAGCCCAATGACTCAAACATTTGAAACAGATGACCTTCAGAATTTGGCAACAACCTATAACTGAACAAACATTTATGTCTTCATCTATTCAACCAGTGTTTCCTGACCAGTTTGTACTCAGTTGACGTGCTGGGTACTGGCAGTATAAAAAAATAGTCACTGACCTTCAGGAGCTCACAGTTAAGTAAGAGAAACAGTAACTGAGAATATAAAAAACGAAAGGCTCTCATGGTATCATATAAATAACGTTGGAACTTATTAGTATGCAGATTGGGTGACTGAATGGGGGATTTACAAAATTATGTAGCCTGATCAAACAGGAGGTGCTAAATTTGAATGGTTCCTCTAATAGATCAGCTCATATTTTGTCCTAATGAAGTGTCACTATTATTGTTGTCTTTGCTATTGTAAAATCAAGTGGTGCTATCATGACATTTAACCACTTTCCTTTCTCATTCTCTGAACCATATTTTTGAACCATCTTTAAATACTGTGTAACCATCTTTAAAAAACTCCAGAATCAATTGCAAGCCAATACATTTTGAAATCATCAGCCACAAACTTGCTTTTAAAATAAATAAACCTTTGAATTAGTCATGTTGTATAAAAAACACATGGGGCCGGGCGGGGTGGCTCATGCCTGTAATCCCAACACTTTGGGAGGCCGAGGCGGGTGGATCACAAGGTCAAGAGATTGAGACCATCCTGGCCAACGTGGTGAAACCCTGTCTCTAATAAAAATACAAAAATTATCTGGGTGTGGTGGTGCACACCTGTAGTCCCAGCTACTCAGGAGGCTGAGGCAGGAGAATTGCATGAACCGAGGAGGCAGAGGTTTCAGTGAGCCAAGATCACACCACTGCACTCCAGCCTGGGGACAAAGCAAGACTCCATCTCAAAACACAAACACACACACACACACACACACACACACACACACACAGAGAGATAGGTATCATATTATTTGAGAAAGAAAATATGTGAAAATTGGAATCTCAGTGACAAATGGCAAACTTTAGCCCAGGGCAAACTTTTTATTGGTCTATTATAAATGCTTGCAAAATCAGGTTTATAATGGAAACACAGGCAGACAAAGTCCCAATGTAATATACATAAATGACATGTTTCTGTTCTTGTATAGTGATTTTCCTCCCTTCTGAGCATTAATCTTTGAATGGCTTACTCTATAAATTATGAAACTTAGTTCAAAAGCAAATGAAATTTAAAATACCCATTTATTGAATGGCAAAAGTGCCATGTTGAAATTACTGTGATTTATCTGTGTCTGTAATGGTTACTATAGCAAACATACTTCATTGCTCAAAATTATTACCTTGTTTCATAGTTTACTCTGGTTTAAACATAAATTTATCCCGCTGTTCAAAACAGCAGCTGTTTGTCAGGGTCGTGTTCATTCATCCACAGCCACAAGGCCCAACCTTTTCTTTCTACAACTCTAAAGTGGCACACTGACGTATACACATAACACTCACTTTCTGGAAACCAATTAAATTCACACGGATCACTGACTACTAATATGGGAGGAGGGGACAAGGTGGAGTACTGTTTATCCAGAACAGAGTTCATCTCCATGCTCACATGCCTACTTGGACCCCACATGGTTCTGGCAGCTCAGGCAGAAAGCATAGATTGGCACTATAAAAGCAGCCCTGTCTGCAAAACAAATGGGATTCTTGGGCATTGGTGCTTGTGGGCACTGCTATCCCAGTGACTGAGTCATTGCTGCTGTGCCTAGGAAGAGAGATTCTGGTTGAAAAGTCAACCTTTCCTCCATACGAAGAGGAGGGCCCGCTCCTTTCCCTCCTCATCATTTACCTGGTAGAGAAGTTGTGCAAAAATGCATCCTCTCCGCCTGGGAGAAAATGTGCCACATTCATGATAATGGACTAAATGGCTCACTATATAAAAAGTGCTGATAAATAAACAAGAAAGGTATTACTTTAAATAGAAAAATGAGCAAATGACTTTAAGAGATGAGTCAGAAAAATAAGGATAGAAAAATATGTGTGTTCTTATAAATAACAAGAGAAATATAGCTTAAAAGCACAATAAGATTACTTTTCAAACTGGTAACTTTTTCTCCCTAAATACTGGGAAGTATAAAATAAGAACAGGGCAGGAGTGCTGCTGGCGGGAGTGCAGACTGTAGAATATTTCCAGGTGATCAACAGTGTTTCAAGAGTCTTTCACATGTTCCTACTTTTCACCCTGCTACACTCCTACCTAAAAATTGGCCCTGGCTGGGCAAGGTGGCTCATGCCTGTAATCCCAGCACTTTGGGTGGATCACCTGAGGTCAGCAGTTCAAGATCAGCCTGGCCAACATGGTCAAACGCCGTCTCTACTAAAAACACAAAAATTAGCTGGGCATGGTGGCACGAGTCTGTAGTCCCAGCTACAGGCTCTGTTTGGAGACAGAGTGAGACCCTGTCTCCAAAAAAAAAGAAAAAAGAAAAAATGAAAGAAGTGACCATGAACATCTTTAAATATATATCTTTATCTTAAGAGTTCACTGTCTTCCTAGGGCCAATTATTTTTATCGTTTATTATTATTATTTTTTCTGAGACGGAGTCTCGCTCTGTTACCTGGGAGTGCACTGGAGTGTAGTGGCAGAATCTCGACTCACCACAACCTCCGCCTCCCAGGTTCAAGTGATTCTCCTGCCTCAGCCACCCTGAGTAGCTGGGATTACAGCATGCGCCAACACGCTCAGCTAATTTTTTTGTATTTTTAGTAGAGGCGGGGTTTTGCCATGTTGGCCAGGCTGGTCTCGAACTCCTGACCTCAAATGATAAACCCACCTCGGCCACCCAAAGTGCTAGGATTACAGGTGTGAGCCACCGTGTCCGGCCACTTATTTCTATAATAACAAAAAATTGGAAATTGCCTAAATAGTTCAAATTAGGGGACACAAATTATGATAATACTCAAAGACAAAGGGTACATAATGATTTTTAAAAATATGGAACAATAATTCATAAGGGAAAGGTATTCCTTGGTGAAGGTTAAGGAACATGAACAAGCACACCATATACACAGCTTGAAGTCATTGCATATTTTGGTATATGGTGTACATATATAAACAGTGGCATGTAAACTCCCTGGGGAAGGAAATTTTGTATGTTTTTTTCACTGGTGTATCTTCAGAACCCAGCAGAGTGTCTAGCACTTAATAGATACTCAATATTTACAGAACAGATGTATATATAAGACAAAAGCATGTGGTTATATCTGAGTTGCATGTGTGAATGGGGACTTAAGTATCACCTTTATTTTTTTAGGCCTTCTGACTTTTCTACAACGTATATATACAAATTTTAAGTTGAAAGCAAAACAAAAATGTTTCTGCTTAAAATCGGTTTTTCTTAATGTTATTCCTTCTATAGACCCAGAGTCAGATTTGATCTAAAATTTACATACACAAACATGCACACTATCAAGACTCTACACAACTGAGATACAGAAGGTCCATGGCATAGAAGATCCATGTTAACTTTTTAAAATCACATATAACAAACTTCTTTTCCACACATAGATCTTTGCGGGGCACTTGTCATTTAAAGATACGTTATTCAATACGCACACACTTATTTTTTTACTGTATTATATTAATGAGGATTTTTGAAACATCAATAATGCAGAATTTTTCTCACAGAAATTTTGCTTTACTTTCCCTTTTTCTTAAAATGCCTTGTTGGCTCTCCTTTCCTGTAGCATGAAAAGGAAGAATTAAAGTATTTTCTTGTTGTCTCTTAACCGGCCTCAGTCAGTTAAATACCACCAGGGTGTTAATTACAAAACAGTTATTTCATATAAGGTTATGCATATTACTGCACAGAAAATCTCCATGTACACAAACTAAGCCAATTTCCCCCTAGCACATAGCATTTCTTTTTCTCAGGAAAAGCAAACAAGCAAAAACCCAGAAGAGTACAAACAGGAAACCTATTACGACCCGCTCTCCAAGGGCAGAAAACAGATGGATGGTCCTTTCCTAGCATCTGTAGCAGAGCAGATAAAAGCAGCGAGTCTGAACACAATGACTGATGTGGCTGAGAAACAGGACAGGAGGGCAGACTGCATCCCCAGTACTACATGGTCATCTAAAAAGGATGACGCAAACCTAGAGATATGATTGTTATTGAAAGAACAGAGACAATGAAGAGTCTTACATGAGTACTATCAGATCTGTTTTTTAAAGAGCCATAATCCCTATAGTGACATAGCATCAACCTCACAGTCATCCACATTTTCTCTGTCAAGCCCTAAAACAACGTATGCAAATTCAAAGCACTAACACTTGAATTAAAGAGAATCCAAAGAGGGTGCTCACCTTTGCCACAAAATCCCAAACTAGAATGAGAAACCATTAGCATCCCAGTACAGATTTTAAATATTCTACCTATACATTTTGAAAGTTGCTACGAACACTCTTTGAATATTCCAAATTTTAATCACCAAATGGCCTTCACAACTCATGAAAATGCTTATTACCCGAAAGAGAAAATGATCTTTGGAAATGGAGAGGATGTATCTGTTTTTGCCAGAAATTATTCACAGAGCAACAAGTAAATCTCTCAAATTTCACCAAAAATATTATAAAGCTGGGGTGAGCAATATGCCACGTGACAATGCCAGAATGGACAGGAGATGGCAGGGGAGTAAGTTTCAAGGACGATTCAATGTTGAGGAAAGGACTGGCTGTATCGAAACTGCAGAGGGCTTTCAAAGTTATCATCTGAGGACAGAAGAAGGGTTATGATTTGGAATCTGGAGATTAAGGTGTATTCTTCACAGAACTTTAGAGAAATTAAAGATGCTGCCTCCTCCTGATCACCTAACTGGCCTTAGGCCTTTCCTGATCCCCTAAGACTGGATGAGGTGCTTCCATTGGAATACTGCACCACACTATCTGTGTACTCAGACTTCAGTGTACCCTGGGCACAGGCTATAGGTTGCTCACTTTTAACATCTCAAGACCTAGTGAAGTGCCTGGTTCAGACTAAGTATCTAATAAATATTTGTATCGTGAATTCAAAAAGGAATAGAGCAGAGAAGACTGGAAGTAGAGACACCATCACACATAAAGCCCAGTGCCTATTTAAAGTCCTACTGTGTTTTTAGTTGCTGGTTACTAACATTGTATAATTTGACTGACAAAGCATGAGAAAGACAGTATGTTCAACAGTGATGCAAAACAATGATAGAAACATGTTCACAGAAGGACAGAAACCATGTTAAGTGCTATATATAACTTCTACCACAAGTGTCAAGGGTTTTGTCAGGGATCATGTAGACTGCCATTTGTCCTTGTTTATCCTGAGTAGGGAGCCAGGGAAAAGCTGAATGGCGTGGTAATGAAATACATAGAAGTAAATTAACTATTTTCTTGAAAATTCCCTCTTAAATAACTATATGCAAGTGGTAAACAAAAAAATTGAAATGATGGCTGATTCTGTTATTTACACCTAGATGTTGTCAAAATTAACTATAGAAAGAACAGTGACAAACACCTTTGGAGCTACCAAACATCTATGCACCTCATAAGCCCCAAGCATTCACTAAGTACCAACTAGGACCACCGGGTTTGTTTTCAGGTTGCATCCCACTTCCCCACCTTTTGTTAATCACAACATCTCCACCTATCAACTGAGTACATGTGCCAGGGCCAATCCTGGAGTTTCAGGTGCTTCTGTAGTGCTTTCTGGTTCATCATAACCATTATCATCATCAAAGTTATCATCATCAATGTGATTATCACCATCTTCATCTTCTTTGCTTCATTCCCATCATTGCCAACGTATATCTAATGCTAACTGGGTGCCCTACACCATTCTAAGCACTTTTTTTTCCATGTAATCTGAAAAAAACTTATAAGGTAGGAACTTTGCCTATTTCCAGTTTGTTTTGTTTTTTTTAAAACCAATGAGGAGGCCAGGCGCAGTGGCTCACGCCTGTAATCCCAGCACTTTGGGAGGCCGGGTGGATCACAAGGTCAGGAGATCAAGACCATCCTGGCGAACATGGTGAAACCCCGTCTCTACTGAAAATACAAAAAAATTAGCCGGGCGTGGTGGCGGGCGCCTGTAGTCCCAGCTTCTAGGGAGACTGAGGCAGGAGAATGGGAGGTGGCGGAGCTTGCAGTGAGTGGAGATCGCGCCACTGCACTCCAGCCTGGGCGACAGAGCGAGACTCCGTCTCAAAAAAAAAAACAAAAAACCAATGAGGAAACTGAGGCATGGAGAGACTAAATTATCTCGCCCAAGACCATGTCTGAAGGTGGCAGGCTCTATGGAGTCTATCTGATTTGACTACGGGATACACACTCTTTTTTTTGACAGAGTCTCATTCTATCGCCAGGCTTGAGTGCAGTGGCTCAATCTTGGCTCACTGCAACCTCCGCCTCCTGGGTTCAAGCGATTCTCCTGCCTCAGCCTCCTGAGTAGCTGGCACTACAGCTGTACGCCACCACACCCAGTTATTTTTTGTATTTTTAGTAGAGACGGGGTTTCACCATGTTGGCCAGGATGGTCTCAATCTCTTGACCTTATGATCCACCCACCTCGGCCTCCAAAAGTGTTGGGATTACAGGAGTGACCCACTATACCTGACCAGGGATACACACTCTTAACTGCTACCCTAAGATCTACTGCCCGCCCTGGTCAGTGCTCCAGGGCTGACCACAGGCTTCCTTTAGCTTCCTGAGTCTATGCCCTCCTCCCGTACTCTCTAGCCTGTACCCAAGTGTGTTTTCGTTTCTTCCTTGCAAGGCCTTGTTCTGGTAACTGCACAATAACCCTCGCCTTCTCCCAGGGCAGGAGTTCCGCCCCATCCATGTTCAGTGACTGAGTCTCTTCCACCTACTCACAGACCTAGCTATGAGCAGACACACAAATATGGGCTGTTCTCAGTTTCCCAGGGCCACCCCTATCCCATTATCTTGTCTTGAGGTTCCCCATCACCTGCTGCCCAGACTTCAACTACCTACTGGAGGACTGAGTCTCTCCAGTAACTCCCCAAAATGAGGTCTCCCCCAGTGGCTGGGTCTAAATTCAGGCTGGTCTCTCCTGCAAATTTCTGCTCAACTAACCATAATTGGACTTGTGTGGCCATAACTGGCAAAACCCAAAGTTGCTAAGAATGGTAATGAATCTCACTTAATGCTTCCCCATGTTCCAGGCAGATCCTGGGTTATTTATCTGTTTCTGTTGCAATCCAAGGAAGTCACATTCTCTCTAGAAGCAACACAACTCCAAGACACAGAGCCACTGTTCTGAGCAGGAGCCCCCTCTTCCTGCAGGCCTCTGAGAGGTCTGCCACCTGTCAGACATTGTGCAGTTAATTAGGTAACACTTGTGAAGGGTTTTGCGACACATAGCACACATGTCGTCCAGGATCTCACACATGGTGCTCCACGATGCAAAACTCTTTCTAACAGTCTATTTTTAAACTCTATCTAACAGTTGAGCAAAACTTAAGAGTGTCTCCTACTGCAGACCACTTTAAACTCATTACTCTTCCACTGAAAATTCCTCAAAAAGAGCATACAACTGGTGGGGATTATTAAATAGGATACAAAGGACACTTGAGGAAAAAAGAAAAGAAAAAAAACTTGTTGCAATCCATGCCAAGTTTTCAGGGACACCTCAAAGACTTTGCTTTTGTTTCATCTATTCTTTTGAAAACAAGCAATTCAAGAGGAACAGGAGGGAACAAATTGCATCTTGTCTGCCCAGATGTCATGTCCATATAGGTGAGTGAGTCACGGCGCTGGTGGGCCATCTGAGGGTACACTGAAGAGGCATCTGTGATGCCTGTAACCTGCTAAGACAAAGGCCAGCTTTTCTGAAGCCCTGGCCAGACTTGCTTGGGCAGTTAAGCCAAATGCCTTGATGGGTGTAGGCTTGAAGTGTGGGATCTCCTTTACCTCTCCACACTATAATTACACAAAGCGTTTCTGGCTTAGGGAAAAATAAAAGGTTTATTTTTAATTAATGAGGGCAGGTCCCTAATTCTCTCTTTAAAAGAGCTTCCTTTTGCCAAAGGGAATCCTCTGAATGAGTGGGTAGGTTTAAGGGACTGCCTTTGGCTAAGAGGTTTGAGGGTAGTTTCCCCAAAGAGTTAAACTCCAGTGACAGAGCCATGGATGTGGGCTTCCTCTTCTATGGCACTCCGTATCATGATGGCTCTGTGGTGACCTTCGTCCTGCTGGCTCTCAGAGGTGATTGCTATCAATCTTTAAATTCTTGAAGTTTGCAAGGGCAGGTGCTAGCATGTGTTCAAACCTATCTGTATTTATCTTTCAGATTTCTGTGCTCCCGGACAACACTGATGATCATACCAAGTTACTTAGTCAAACCTGAAGAGTGATCTTCCTCTGATTTAAGTGGTTTTCATTTTTTAAAGAAAACGGTCCTACAAAATTAATTTATATGTATTTCCTACAAATTAATATTAAGTATTGCTTTATCAATCTTGTCTTCACCCCAGATGTGTGACATAACCCAGGGAACCTTTAAAGAAAAGGTTGTGTCAAGCGAATGTCAGAAAAGTGATATTATTTCCTCGTGCTTACCATTTAATAGGAAGGAAAGAAAGCAACACAAACACATGAAAATCAGTGCCCAGGCCCCTTTAGAGTAATCAGGACTTCCTAGACAAACAAATAATTATCACTAATATCAGTATGTAAATTGTTCGGCTGGCATGCACACACCAATAGCACTAATTAATTTTTTCTCTCAAATTAAGAATACTCAATACAAAGTTCTAAACTCATTTGTCCATGAAAGCCCTACCCATTTGTCATCATAAAAATAAGAAAATACTGTGCACTCTGTGAGGTCGATGGGGGTGACTCACGTTGATTAAATGCACAGTCAGGCATTATACTTGGCACTCTAAAAATATTCCCTCTTGAGAAATGTATTAACTCTTCCTGGGCTCAGTAGAATGTAAGCTCCACGAGGCTGGACATGGTGGCTGATGCCTGCATTCCCAGCACTTTAGGAAGCCAAGGCAGGTGGATCACTTAAGGTCAGGAGTTCAAGACCAGCCTGGCCAAGAAAATACAAACAATTAGCTGGGCATGGTGGCAGACATCTGTAATCCCAGTTACTCAGGAGGCTGAGGCAAGAAAATAGCTTGAACCCAGGAGGCGGAGGTTGTGGTATGCCGAAATCACGCCACTGCACTCCAGTCTGGGCAACAGAGCGAGACCCTGTCTCAAAAAAAATTTTTTAAAAAGAATGTAAGCTCCACAAGAGCAGACACTTCACCCACTTCCCTCACTGCTGCAGCCCCAGGACCTAGACCATGCCTGGCACATTGTAGGCATTCCATAAATATGTGTTGGATAAACTTTTTAATATTATTTCCCATAGTTCTCACTGCAGCCTCCAAAGGTAGGTATGGTGTTTATCTCCTTCTTACAGAAGGAGAAACTGAAGCTCAGAGAGACAAAATCACTTGCTCACAATCGCACAGCTAATAAGTGGCAAAGCCAGGATTTCTACCCTGGTCTACCATCTTCCTGCACTCACCCTCGCCCTCACCCTGAACCATTCTGCTCGACTGCCTGAGTCTCTTACATTCAATTCTCTGCTAAGGACATCTGCATCCACAAAAGTGTCCACATGAATATACATATAGGAACACACTAGAAATTCTTACCATTATATTCTTTCTGACTGTGCCTTAAGACCTAATATTCAGCATGCCTTGGTTCTAGAACCTAATTATTTTAGTGCTTCTTTTATTTCCTTACATAATTATTTTTGTTTTTAGTAAATATCATACTGACAAAAGTACAGACACAACTTTTGTAGGACAACTTGCCCTTGCTGTAAATGTTACTGATGTGCTTCTGGCTAAGGAGGGACCCAGAAGTGACCCAAGCTTCCAGTGTTTTCTATTTTCCAAAAACGGATGGTCACCATTCTTCAATGATTTTTACACAGACTTCATAAAAGGGAGGAGCAATTCCCCATATATTTATTCTTTCTCTTTATTTTTTTATGCTTCATCATCATTCTTTTCTCTTCCCTTTGGCATGTTCATACAACCAGGTTCAACTCTCCCCATAGAAAGAAGAGGGGAGCAGAAGGAGAGGCCCGGGGAGGGAATAGGAGAGGGTAAGGGGAGAAGAGGGAGGAAGGAAGGTAGGGTGGTTCATTCTCTTCTCATCATTGCATCCATTCTTTCAGAGTCAAAAGTGCAAACCTCTTGAATAAATGTTCTACATACACCGCCTCCATTCACCTGGCATTGATTATTTCAGGCCACGCATCAAGCTAGGTGCTAAGAGCACAATGACGAATGAGCCTCGGATGCATTTCTCTCACTCCCGATGCTTCTCTTGAGCCCCCATTCCACAAGAATGTCCCAGTAGCACCTCAACTACCTATCATAAGATGAGCTCCTGATCTTTCCCACACATCCTGCTTCCTCCTCCTCTCTCTCCCCTGTTAACAGCCACACTTCCCTCCCAGCATCTTCAATTAGCACTAACCATTCCAATTTAGGTCAATCAAGACCTAAATTCCTCCAACAAAATGTTTCTTCTGTTCATTTCGTCATTTCCGTTTCTACTCTTAGTGTCTTTGCTCGGGCAGCAGCAATACCCTTTGGACTGCTCTTCCTCCTCCCAAGAGCATAATCCTCGGGTCATTCTCCCAATCAAAAGTTTTCCTATGTCCCCTCTTAACAACAGAACAATGTCATACTATTAAACTGGCATTTAAAGCTTCCACATTATGGATGGAACCTATTCTCCAAGTCACTTAGTCTCACTTTAATGTAACTGAAACTGAACTTCTCTAAGTTCCCTTGAGTATCCTAAACAAGATTCAAACTAATCAAATACTGAAGTAGCTCAAATTACTAAATCAAAAGTAAAGAGCTGTGCATTCAACAAATCAACACAAACACCAGGTTTACAGTTTCTAAAATGGTAAATATTTCCCTACAGTCTCATCATTAAAACTTCAGCAATATTCTGATACACCGAGTTGCTTTAAGGAACACTACTTTTCTTTTTTTCAATAGTAATGATTTTCCTATGACCCTTTCTCTGTATTCTTTATGACTTAGTATCCTAGTGATATAGTTTGGATGTCTGTCCCCCGCAAATCTCATGTTGAACTGTGCTCCCCAGTGGTGGAGGTGGGGCCTGGTGGGGGTTGTTTGGGTCTTGGGGGCAGATCCCTCATGAAGACCTTGGTGCCCTCCCCATGGTAATGATTGGGTTCTTGCTCTATTAGTTCACCAGAAGCCAAGTAGATGCTGGTGTTGTGCTTGCACGGCCTGAAGAACCCTGAGCCAAATACACTTTTCTTTAGAAATTACCCAGCCTCAGGTATTCCTTTACAGCAATGCAAGGTGGACTGATATGCAGAGCTTTTAGGGAACTCATTGCAAACTTAAGTAACTACGGTACAAATTCTAAGTTGAAAAACGAAACACTAAATGCTTTATCAAATCACTTTACATCATTTTCAAAGCAACTTTTTCTTTCATTCATGGATGCTGTAGGTGTAACTATAATTTATTAAAGAATTACTCTCTCAAAACACCACTGCCCATTTAGATACCTGCTACAATTACCAGGAATGGAATGAGGTACAAATTGAAATTTATGTAAAACAACAAACACTAGGTGCTAAACAAAAATAAAAAAAAATAAAAATGATTTATTAAGTGAACTGCAAATTTCTCAATCCTTATATCAAAATCTAGCCAAAACAATGCTTCTGATTTGCAAAAAAAAAAAAAATGGAACCATCTTAAACATCTTCAAATACATATATATATATTCCTTCAACATCTCAACTACAAGTTACAACGAGTCATGAGTGGCAACATTCAGTGTGGCTTCAGGCCATGAAAGGGTTATGCAACAACATAAATTATATCAAAATGGAGAGTATGTATTTGAAAATCTGATGAAAAATCTACCAAGAGTGAAACCTCCATAGAGACTTGGGCGAATATTCCCATTATGGTCTTTGGGAATAAATTTTCAAACAGCTGAGAATTTCAAGGGGGATTTTATGGTTCATATTAATTTCATCAAGTTGGCTGAGCACAGTGGCTCACGCCTGTAATCCCAGCACTTTGGGAGGCCGAGGAAGGCAAATCACTTGAGATCAGGAGTTCAAGACCAGCCCAGACAACATGGTGAAACCCCATCTCTACCAAAAATACAAAAGTGAGCTCGGAGTGGTGCTGTATGCCTATAATCCCAGCTACTTGGGAGGCCAAAGCACAAGAATCACTTGAACCCGGGAGGCAAAGGTTGCGGTGAGCCGATATCCCACCACTGCACTCCAGCCTGGGCAAGAGAGTAAAACTCTGTCTCAAAAAATAAAATAAAATAAAATAAAATAAAATAAAATAAAATAAAATATAAAAATTCATCAAGTTTTCCAAAGATAATTACTAAAAGGCCAAATGGCATTTTTGTTTTCTTTTATAAAGTTTAGATACAGCCTTGTACATGCTGAGGATTCAATATATGTTGACTGGATATAATTGCATAAGACTGAACTCCATAAATCTTGTCTTCTATGTTATGTGTGTTTGTTTAGTGGGGAAATATTTTTATATTGTATTTCTCTTGGTCCCCAGGGTAACTAGTAAGGCTCAATCAATATTTAGTGACTGATTGAATCACAGAATTATATATGTAACTAGAACTGATGAATGTAGATTAAACAAAAATACAGACCTGGAAGGCCTTTTTTTGGGGGGGAGATGGAGTTTCGCTCTCGTTGCCCAGGCTGGAGTGCAATGGCATGATCTCAGCTCACCACAACCTCTGCCTCCCGGGTTCAAGCCATTCTCCTGTCTCAGCCTCCCAAGTAGCTGGGACTATAGGCATATACCACCACACCTGGCTAATTTTGTATTTTTAGTAGAGATGGGGTTTCGCCATGTTGGTCAGGCTGGTCTCAAACTCTTGACCTCAGGTGGTCTACCCGCCTCAGTCTCCCAAAGTGCTGGGATTACAGGTGTGAGCCACTTTGCCCGGCCGCCTTTTATGTCTGTCACAGATGTGTGAGCAAAGGTTTTATATTCTACTACTGGGTAGCTTGTCACACTACAGCGTGTCAGTTCACAGTGAGGTCCTCCTTACAACTAACCCACCTTACACTGAACACTCATATCTAATGCAACATGATTGTTTATTTCCTTATGAAGTTTCGGTTTACTATGTAATGTCACTTTAAGTGTAACTTATATTTAAGCTTGTCCTATAGAGAAAATGTAATCCTAAAAATTATGATTCATTGGTTTACAGGAAAATATGGCTCTTGTCTCAAGAGAACTAATTCTGAGAACTTTAAGAACTTTCTGGAATAAGAAACATCTGCTCTAGATTACTAGTAATCTCTTTTGAGATTTGGATATGCAACCATTAAATGTATCGCTGTGAAGTACTGCCTTCCACAAATACTACCTTTTCCTTATAACAAAAACATACAGCTGCCCCAATATTTCAGCAGTTTCTTATGGGGAGGGTTCATCAGGACTGATCTGGAAAACACTCTAGTTCAATGTCCCTCTTGCACAGGTACCGTCACACCTTCTATTTTAAGAAGTATTCAAATTTGTGTCAAGATAAGAGCATGTTCCCTTATAGTCTGGGGTGAAAGTGATTCTCTTTTTTTGTTGTTTGTTTGTTTGTTTGTTTGAGACGGAGTCTTGCTCTGTTGCCCAGGCTGGAGTGTGGTGGTGCAATCTCGGCTCACTGCAGCCTTGCCTCTTCCTCCCCAATTCAAGCGATTCGCCTGCCCCAGCCTTCCGAGTAGCTGGGATTACAGACGCGTGCCACCATGCTCGGCTATTTTTTGCATTTTTAGTAGAGATAGGGTTTCATGCTGTTGGCCAGGCTGGTCTCGAACTGCTGACCTTGTGATCTGCCCGCCTCGGCCTCCCAGAGTGCTGGGATTACAGGCGTGAGCCACCACGCCCAGCCAAAAGTGATTCTCAAACCAGACTTGGTCACTTGATACATGCTTCATGACTGCCTTCAGCCATTCACGTTTATTAAAAACACAAGAAAATCTCCTTCTGTTGTCTGGCTCAAAATATGGATTGCTATTTGTAATGAGAATCTTGAAATCACTCAGGTAAGAAATTTCTTACATAGCCCTGAGGTGGTACTGGTTTAAAACAGCCTCCCCTCTCTTGCCTTAGTAATATGGATGGCAGCTTTCAGAGCATTTCAGACACTTACAAGAAAACAAAACTGAATTTGAGAGTTGATTTACGCAGGAACTGAATCAACTTCTACATTTAATATTGTTAATCATATAATGCCATCTATTTACAACTCTTTATAATTGGATATCCAGTTAATATTTGTTGAGCTTCTGCAAAATACAAGTCACTGTGAGGCACAAGGCACTATGGCATATGGTCTGAAGGACAAAGAGATGCAACTTAAACCCAGCCATCCAGATGCTTAGAATTTGGCAGAAGAGATGAGACAAGCACATGAATAATAATGCACGGTAGGAAAGCACAGACATGACATGAGAAGTATCATAAAACTGCAATACAGATACAGAAAGACAAGCGCCACTTAGCTTGGAGAATCAAGAAGAGCCTGTAGAGAAAGTGGCATTAGAGCAGGGTGGAGTGACAAGCATAGCAGGTGACAAGCATAGTAGGTGTAGCCGAGTGACAAGTGTAGTAGGCTTAAAAGGTGGTGGGAAGGAGGCAGGGGCTGTTTTTCTCCATAGGAAATCTCTTCAATTTATGTGACAATGTACAAACTGCAAGATAATGAAAATAAGGGGGCACCTTACACCATATACAAATATTAACTCAAAATGGATCAAAGGCCTAAACATAAGACGTGAAAGTATAAAACTCCTAGAAGACAACATAGTGAGAAAGGCTGGCAACACTGGATTTGGCAATGATTTCGCTGGATATGACACCAAAAGCATAGGCAACAAAAGAAATAATAAACTGAACTCCATCAGAATTATGAAAACATTTGTGCATCAAAGGACACGGTCAAGAGTGAAAGGCAACCCAAAGAAAGGAAGAAAATACTTGCAAATCATATATCTGATAAGGGATTAATATCCAGAATGTATACAGAACTTTATACATGGAGTTGGATTGAAATAAACTTTTTTTTTTTTTGAGACAGCGTCTCGCTGTGTCGCCCAGGCTGGAGGGCAGTGGCGCTATCTCGGCTCACTGCAAGCTCCGCCTCCTGGGTTCACACCATTCTCCTGCCTCAGCCTCCCGAGTAGCTGGGACTATAGGCGCCCGCCACCACGCCTGGCTAATTTTTTGTATTTTTAGTAGAGACGGGGTTTCACCGTGTTAGCCAGGATGATCTCGATCTCCTGACCTCGTGATCCGTCCGTCTCAGCCTCCCAAAGTGCTGGGATTACAGGCTTGAGCCACCGCGCCCGGCCGAAATAAACTTCTTTTATACATTGAGTTGGATTGAAATAAACAATCCAACCCATAAATGGGGAAAGACTTGTATAGACATTTTTCCAAAGAAATTACACAAACGGCTAATAAGCATATGAAAAGATGCGCTGGGCATGGTGGCTCACGCGTATAATCCCAGCACTTTGGGAGGCTGAGGCAGGCGGATCACAAGGTCAGGAGTTCAAGACCAACCTGGCCAACATAGTGAAACCCGCGTCTCTACTAAAAATACAAAAATTAGCTAGGCGTGGTGGCGGGCCCCTGTAATCCCTGCTACTTGTGAGGTTGAGGCAGGAGAATCGCTTGAACCCAGGAGTCGGAGGTTGCAGCAACACAGCAAGACTCTCTCTCAAAAAAAAAAAGAAAAAAGAAAAAGAAAAAGATGCCCAACATCACTAATATTAGGAAAATGCAAATCAAAACCATAATGAGATACCATTTTATGTCCATTAGGAAAGTTATTACCAAAAAGGAAAAAAGAAAGTGTTAGCAAGGATGACGAGAAATTAGAACCCCTATTCGCGGGTGGTGGGAATGTAAAATAGTATAGCAAGTATGGAGGGTCCTCAAAAAATTAAAAGTAGCTGGGTGCGGTGGCTCACGCCTGTAATCCCAGCACTTTGGGAGGCCGAGGCAGGTGGATCACCTGAGGTCAGGAGTTCGAGACCAGCCTGGTCAATATGGTGAAACCCCATCTCTACCAAAAATACAAAAATTAGCCGGGTGTGGTGGTGCACGCCTGTAGTCCCAGCTACTTGGGAGGCTGAGACAAGAGAATGGCTTCAACCCGGGCAGCAGAGGTTGCAGTGAGCCAAGATTGCGCCACTGCACTCCAGTTGGAGTGACAGAGCAAGACTCCGTCTCAAAACAAAAACAAAAACAAAAAAATTAAAAGTAGAACTGCCAGATCACCCAGCAGTTCCACCTCTAGGCATATTCCCAAAAGAAATGAAAGCAGGGATTTGAAGAGATATTTGTACACTCAAGTTCATAGCAGCATTACTCACAACAGAAAAATGATGGAAGCAACCCAGCTGGCTGCTGGTGGATGAATAAACAAAATGTCTATGGGACAAGGAAATACTATTCAGCCTCAAAAGGGAAGAAAACTCTGATACCCGCTACAAGACAGATGCACGCTGAGGGCATTAATGCTAAGTGAAAAAAAAAGTCACAAAAGGACGAATACTGTGTAGTTCCACTTATAGGAGGTATTGCAAATGGTCAGATTCATAGAGACAAAAGTAGAATGGTGGCTGCCAGGAGATGTGAGGAGGGGAAATAGAGAGCTGTTTAAAAGGTACAGGGTTTCAGCTTTGCAGGACGGAAAGAGTTCTGTGGATGGTTGGTGGTGATGGTGGAACAACATGTGATTATACTGCCACTGAACTGCAACTCAAAATCAGTTAGGATGGTAAATTTTACGTTATATATATTTTACTATAAGTTTTTAAAACAATTTTTTTTAAACTTGTTTTAAAAAAAAGAATAAAAGATAAACTCAACTTAAAAAGTTCCACACTCCTCTATACCACTTCTGCCATGGACAAGGCCTTCCTAGACCCTTGGAGAACCTGATTCTCTCTGCTCCTCCCTTGGAGCACCTGATTCTCTCTGCTCCTCCCTGCCTTCACTGTCATCCTTGGACTTGGCACCTTGCTCCACCTGTCCTTTGGGGCCAGACCCTTTCTTGTTTACCTGGATCCCCAAGCCCAGTATTCAGCATCTACGCTCCATGATTCCCCACAAGCTGTTGTAGAAGGTGATAGGCATATGCTGGCTGCCTTTTCTGCTGGGTGCTGATGGAGAGGACGCTGTTCTAAGTTTCAACACTGGCAATTAGGAATCTGTATGCAAACTGTAACACTATTTCACATAATGCAACAGATTAAAATAACATTAAACATATGCCAACTGCTTTTATCTATGACTTCTTTTTTTTTTAATCTCTTGCAGCTCAGAAATAGATTTCACTCGTATCAACAACGTTCACACTGGGCTCCCACATGAAGTCCTTTGGAGGTATTCTTTGAGGTTCCTATGACCAGCCAAAACAAACAAGCAAAAACAAAAACAAGCAGATTGCTGAATAAATTCAAATCTGACTAAAATGCTGGCTTATGTTCAAAGTTGTCATCTCCTGGGGTCTGGGCAGGTGACTGGCACCCAGCAATGAGAGGAATGCCCATCTGACCTGTTCTACTGCCCTGCCCTGCCCTGCCCCATTCTGAAATCAGGGTGGCATAGGCACAGGGCACATTTCTGCCTGCAGAAAATGTCTCTAAGTTTTCTTTTACCATGGAGGCCACTTCCAGCACAAGAATTGGAGTCCTAAGATTACATTGTCGATTTCTGATTTTTTTTTCTAAGTAACAAATTGTACTTTACAGTTAGCAAAAGACACATTCCCAGGTCAAACCAGTAAGTGCAGCTTTTCTCATGATGTGCTGGGATACAGAAGTACAGAACTTACCTACCAGGCATAACAAGTTTCTATGGGAAAATGGAGTCAGGGGTCCAGCTGGGGTTTCTAAGATGAATCCACTCCACAGAGGGAAAGAGTGAGTGCATACAGCCTCAGCCTAGAGTCGTTACTGGTGGCCATTTTCATCTGGGCGGTAGAGGTGGTGAGGACCCAGGAGTGAGGATGGGCTCTAGGTGGATGGAGAGCCAGGCAATATGAGGAGGGAACAAAAGCCAGAGGGAGAAAGGAAGAAGGCCCGCAGGAGTGAGAAGGGGCTGTGCGGAGGAACAGGTGGAAAGGGAGAAGGAGCAGGCTGCCAGGGTAGTTCCTTGGTATCTTCATTCTCAGCCCTGCTAGCCTGAGCCTGGAGTAGAATGCAGTGGGAACAGGGCAGAACTTTCTGTTTTCCTCTGTGCCTTTCAACAAAACTCCCCTAGTCAAGGTGGGAAGGCAGAAGGGTAAAGGGTCGGAGGGGAGCTTTCTATTTTCCTTTCTTCCTGCTCCTCCTTCTCTCTCTTATCCACTTCTCCTGGCAACTATTATTTGCTAATATTCTCACTGGCACACTCATACACGCACACAGAGGTGATCACAGGCAGGAGGGGACGCCTAGGTGGGCAGAGGTGGGAGACAGTCAGGCCTAAGAAAGGCACAGAATCACCCCATGTCCAGGGTGTGGAGTAGGAAGAGGAAAAGGAAGAGGGAAGCAGAGGCAAGAGGCAGAAGGCAGCAGCTCCGGTTTGAGCAGGAAGTTCTGCAAGCTTTCAGTCAAGCCGCCCTGTGGGCAGAATCAACAATCTCTTCCTAGACTGTGATGAGCTAGCTTGGTTCCACTCCACTTCCAACACTGCATTATTATTTTTTCCTCTCTGCTATTCTGCAGCTCTTTGAGACTGTACAATACACTCAGCTATGTTAAACAAAAACACAAAAGTTCTGTCGTCTTGGACGGTTCCCTATCAGATGAACAGAAAGGCCAACCAGGCAGAAGGCACCAGCAACCACAGCCTGGGCTAGGGTTGGGGGTGGGGTGTTGGAGGGGGGCCGGGGACTGGGATGGCGGGGAGGCTGGGGTGGGGCATGGGCTGGGAGCGGGGAACGGTGGGGCTGGGCTTGGGGGGCAGGTGGGGGGGTGGAGCTGGGGTTGGGATGAGGGTACAATAGGGCTGGGATGGAACTGGGACAGGGGTGAGGGTGTGGGAGGCTGATGGTGCTGGGCTGGGGGTGGGGCAGGTGGTGGGGGTTGGGGCACAGCAGGGCTGGGCTGGGCTGCGAGTGGGTGGTAAGTCAGTTTGGAAAGCACTGAAGTGCCAAGCACATATTTTTTTTTCTATTGTACTGGTTTTTATGTAGTTAATCCTCAGTGGATCTTGGACATTTACATTTGCATACCCATTTTAAGACAACAGCCTATCCCTTAGAACCATATTTTAAAAATAGGTTTACATAAGCAAACTTTACAGCATGAATGACTGTTGTCTTATCAAACACACTTTAATTGGAAGCCTTTCCTCCTCTAATGAGAAATCTGAACTTGTTAACATACTTTATGTTTTTATTAGCCAGCAGGTTCATTCTGTAATAAAGGCATTTCTTTTCCAGAATTAGACTTTCAAAACTTTCTTGCCTAAAAGATTTTTCTTATTAAATATTTATGCTTATTTTTAAAACCCAAGAGTGTAATAAGAAAGCCTCACTTTATGAGTCTAGGAATGCAAATATCTCCAGAATGCACAGCTATTGTCATTCATTCATCCCATGAAAATCTATTCCTCACCTACTATATTCAGGGGATTGTTCTGGCCCAGAGATACAGTAATGGACAACATACTCACTAGAGAAAGGTGAAACATAGCATTCAAAGTACTATGGAATTTTGGAATTAGGAATAAAGGTACTAAAAATCACTGAATTGTACACTTAAAAGGGTGAATATTATGGTATATGAATTATATCACAGCTTTTAAAATCCCTATGGGAAGGCAGGGTGCGGTGGCTCATGCCTATAATCCCAGCACTTTCGGAGGTCAAGGCAGGTGGATCACCTGTGATCAGGAGTTCAAGACCAGCCTGGCCAACATAGCGAAACCCCATCTCTACTAAAAATATTAAAATCAGCTGGGTGTGGTGGCAGGCACTTGTAATCTCAGCTACTTAGGAGGCTGAGGCAGGGAGAATCGCTTGAAGCCTGGAGGAAGAGGTTGCAGTGAGCTGAGATTGACCCATTGCACTCCGGCCTAGGCAACAAGGGCAAAACTTTGTCTCAAAACAAAACAAAACAAAAACCCAGCTGTTAACAATTGTTATCTTTGGGAACTGGGTATTAAGAGACATTACACTTCTACTTTGGAATTTTTATTCAGTTTTTTAATAATGAATGTATGTTGTAATTGTATAGCAAAAATTACTTTTGGCTGGGCACAGCGGCTCATGCCTGTAATCCCAGCACTTTGGGAGGCCTAGGTGGGAGGATCACTTGAGGCCAAGAGTACGAGGCCAGACCAGGCAACATAGTGAGACCCCATCTATTAAAATATATATATATATTCTTATATTAATATTCTATATTGTATCATGCTTTATAATATTGCATTTTGATATTATATTACCCAAGGACATAAACTAATCTGTAAATCAATCAACACAAACTGATTCTTCCAGAAGGCTCTGAGAAGAGTCGAAAGAAGAAAATGCAAGGTTAGGGAGTAGCCGGGGAAGATCTGGCATTGGCCTCCTGGTTTCAAATCTCATCTCTGATACTCACTAGCTGTTCAACTTTTAACAAGTGCTAACTTTATAATGAATATCTCTACTATAAATAATAATATCTATGATAAGTATTCATTGAGCTCTAGCATGGACCCAGGAACTACACCAAGTACTATATATATGAACGTTATCTTATTTAGCCTACACAACAACTGGACGAAGAGGGCATCGTCTTCCCCACTGTTCAGTCTTGGAACTGTGGCACCTCTCAGTGGGGTCCAGGCTGGTGTGTGGCACAGCCTGGGTCTTCCCCACACCTCAGTGGGGTACAGGCTGGTGTGGTGCAGCTTGGTTCTTCCCCACCAGGTGGTACTTTCACAACACTGGTTTCTGCCTCTTCCCAACCTAAACATTAGATAACTAATATCCACCTCAGGGTTATTACAACAACTAAACAGGGTAATAGATGTAGCTGTCTCGTCAACTCTAATGTGCTTTTAAAAAATGTCATTTTTGGCTGGGCGCAGTGGCTCACCCCTGTAATCCCAGCACTTTGGGAGACCAAGGCAGGCAGATCATTTGAGGTCAGATGTTTGAGACCGGCCTGGCCAAAATGACAAAACCCTGTCTCTACTACAAACACAAAAAAAGCCGGGCATGGTGGTACACGCCTGTAATCCAAGCTACTTGGGAGGCTGAGGCAGGAGAATTGCTTAAACCCAGGAGGCAGAGGTTGCAGTGAGCTGAGATCGCACCACTGCACTCCAGCCTGGGTGACAGAGCAAGACTCTGTCTTTAAAAAAAAAAAAAAAAAAAAAAAAAAAAGGTCATTTTTGTGATAATTATCAGCATGGTTGTTATTTCCACCTTCCCATACTTTGTTTTTTCCTCTTTAGTTCTTGGCAGTACTTTAGGTAGCAAGGCAGATAAAGTACCCCGAGGTTTAGACGTGTGAAGTGAAACTGATGATCAATGAGGCAGAATAGCTTAATTGATAATTATCACATCACTGGCATTGAAAAGATTCATCAAAAATATTAAATAGTAAAACTTTCCTTAAGTTAAAATTCTCCTTTAGAAGGAAACGTTTAATCTTCATGAATCAAGTGACTGATTCCAACGAAGAATGCAGATAAAATACCCAAGCAGATCCCGAAAGATGAAAGAGATCAAAGGAATATCTTGGAGAAAAGAAACCCACACCCTAAGGAGAAGGGACACACACATACAAACACAAATACCCTTTGAAATCACAGATGAAAATCGCTCTTCCTTTTGGCATCTTTGTTAAGAAATCATGTCTCTGCTGTCACACACATTAAAAAACTGCAGACACCCCCCCACACACATCCAGATGTTCACGAATATTCATGATATGCTTCCAATTTGGTTTGGACTTGCTCTTGATTTATTTTTCATTAAGTTTCATCAGCTTCTGCTGGGGCCCATGAGATGGATGGCATTGCTGGTAGCACAAATTTAGAACATCTTCATATTCCAAATAATTGCTCCAGTCTCTCAAACTATTCCTTATACATAAATTACTTATGCACAGGTCTCAGAATGGCCAGAGACAGGAGCAGTGGCTTACTCATGAACCTAGCTTCTTAATACCATTCTAGAGTTGGTAAATTAAGCCTCCATTTCTAATACACAGATGGACATATTAAGGGAGATAAAAAAGCAACAACCCAATTTTCTTTTTTGAGAAGTGCAGTGAAACACTAAAGGAAAGGCATGAGCTGTGTGCTGGGGTATATTGAGATGTATTTTCCAAAGTTACTCCATGAGCTGGTTTGTGTCCTTCCTGATACTGAATAGCTGAAAAGTCAGGATAACTGATGTGACCGCATCAATTTTTTTTTTTTTTTTTTTGAGATAGGGTCTCACTCTGTTGCCCAGGTTGGATTGCAGTGGCGCAATCTCAGCTCACTGCAACCTCTGCCTCCTAGGTTCAACCTCCAAAGTAGCTGTGACTACAGGCATGCACCACCATTCCCAACTCATTTTCGTTTTTTGGGTGTTTTTGGTAGAGGTGGGATTTTGCCATGTTGCCCAGGCCAGTCTCAAACTCCTAAGCTCAAGCGATCCACCAGGCTTGGCCTCCCAAAGGCTGATGGCTCATGACTAGGATTACAGTCATGAGCCATCACACCTGGCCAGCACCAAACAAATTTGCTCAACATTTTGCCATCTTGTTTTCTTCAACTTAAAATTCTTAGAACTTCCAAACTGAAAGAAAAGACAATCCCAAATGCAAACAAACTGCTGGAATGGGGGCAATGGTCTTCCAATGAGAAACCTCCCACTGATGTACGTGATGATCCAGAGCTCAGAGCTCAATTCTATTTTTTTTTTTTTTTTTCCTCAGACAGTCTCACTCTGTCACCCAGGCTGCAGTGTAGTGGTGCTATCATGGCTTACTGCAGCCTCAACTTCCCGGGTTTAAGTGATCCTCCCACTTCAGCCTTCCCAGTGGCCGGGACAATAGGCATGTGCCACTACGCCCTGTTAATTTTTGTATTATATTTGTAGAGACAGAAGGTTTTGCCATGTTGCCCAAGCTGGTCTCAAACTCCTAGGCTCAAAGGATCCACGTGCCTCGGCCCCCCAGA
Source organism: Mandrillus leucophaeus (assembly GCF_000951045.1). Taxonomy (NCBI): domain Eukaryota; kingdom Metazoa; phylum Chordata; class Mammalia; order Primates; family Cercopithecidae; genus Mandrillus; species Mandrillus leucophaeus. The sequence goes on from NW_012107675.1 coordinate 480,298, forward strand.
GTGCTGGGATTACAGGCATGAGCCACCACGCCCTGCCCAGAGCTCAGTTCTTTCTACTGTTAGTCATTTCGGTGCACAGGAGCTTTGGTGAGAGATCAGTCTAAAATATGGACTGCGTGCGTCAGGAGGACAATGTCAGGTATAGTGCATGACGACACCAGCATAGGCTCAGGGCCCTGCCCCAGCTGACTTCCAGGCTGGACCCTACAGGTGTCTGCCTAATTCCATTCCAGATGCCAACCTGCCTCAGGCCCCATGCAGGGTTCTGCAGAATAGATGGGCCACTTGGCTTGGACCACTCAGTCAGTCCTACAGTCTCAAATGTAGACTGTTGACATCATCACTAAATGACATAGATACAGCTACAAAAACCCACTCTGAGGGCCTGGAAATAAGCAAACATTCACTGCACTCCTTTACATTTTGTCTCACCTCAAGACCATACTGCCTCTAGTGTGCTACAAATTAACATTTTTAAATAGCCTATAATTAGCTTCTGATTAGCCTAAATAAATTACATTGTAATCTTCTGTGTTAAAAATGTATATAATTGTTAAATGTAAAGACTGAGATCACACTACAATTTTGGCAACCTGGTTTTAATATTCCAGGCTCCAAAATGTCACCTGGCCTGGGCTTCATTCACCCTTTGAATGGTCCTGACTCCAAAAACAGAGATGCTCCTTTCCCTCCCAAGCCCTGGCCAAGTCCTGGCTACCTGCTAGGTTCTGCCATCAAAGTGGCCACTTTTAGGTGAGTTCCTAACTCTTCTCTCCAATTAGTGTCAATTTCCTTAACATTTAGGAACGCTGTCTGTTGTACGCAAATGGAAACAACAAAGCTCAGACTTTTTCCTTTTTGACAAGTACTAGTATTTAAGTAGTATGGTAGTTTGGTTTTTAATCCCCCAGGCATACTACCTTTCATTAAAGCAAGCAAACAAAAACCATTTCTAAATGCTCAGGAGCAAGAGAAAAAGAAGCTGAAATTCTGTAATCCCAGCACTTTGGGAGGTTGAGGCGGGTGGCTCACCTGAGGTCAGGAGATCGAGACCAGCCTGGCCAACATGGTGAAACCTCATCTCTACTAAAAATACAAAAATTAGCCAGGTGTGGTGGCGGGCACCTGTAATCCCAACTACTTGGGAGACTGAGGCAGGAGAATCACTTGAATCCAGGAGGTGGAGGTTCCAGTGAGCCGAGATCACGCCATTGAACCCCAGCCTGGTAGACAAGAGTGAAACTCAAAAAAAAAAAAAAAAAAAAAAAAGAAGAAGCTGAAATTGTTGATGCACATTTGAAAAATCTAAAGCCCTCTCTATTCTTAGACTGTCATATCATGCACAACACAGCCAACCCAGCGGTTTCCACAAGTGCATAGTCTGCAAAGGTGTCTAGTGCCTAAGTGTAAGGATGGAAACACCTGAACTGACTGCAGGGTTAATTAAAAAAAAAACCTTCTTAATTACCAAAGGTATAGAATGCCAAGATCAAATCTGGCACCAAGAGATCTGTTGATGTCCACGTTCACATAGTGCCATGTACAAAAAATGCTGACTAAATTGGAACTGGGCATTTGATTACAAATGTGACTTTGTCTGAGAGAGACCAGAGCACAGAACTGTATTACCATCTGGCTTAAGATATAATGCCTCAGTGTATTTGACATCAAGTGTGTGAATCCCACAGCAGAATGGAGTTCAGACTCACCATCTAATGCCCACAGATACTGATCACAGTCTTCAAATCAACTGTAGCCCAAAGCTAGCAAATAATGTAAGTGAAGACAAAAGGAAACAGAACAAAAACAAATGCCATTTAGAGAAACCACAGGGCTTCAGCAGGATAACTCAGGATAGTGTAAGGCATGTGAGGCACAGTTCTCATTCTTATCCTATGGGGATGAGCCTAAGAATTCAGGGACGACATAAGTCGTCTGTGTTTCTATGCTCTGGGGGCAGACCTGTGTTCCCTAAAAACAATGGTGACCTTGTAGACTGAGCTGGGCAGAATCTCACTTTCCTGATCATTTTCTTGAATATTCAGGAAGCTCAAATGTACAACAGGAAACCTGTTTCCCACATGCTTTGCTGCCTGTAGCAAATAACAAAAGAAGAGCAGTCAATGAAACCAAACAAAAACCCACACAGACCAGACTATGTGCACATGTCTGCATGAAGCCACATGAAAAGCAAGAACAAGTTCACCTTGGCCCAGCGGTCAACGATTGCGAAATGGCCATTTATTCTCTTTCTCCCTGTGAATAGTAATGAATCGTAATATTCTACTTTATCTTTTATATCATTAATAATCCAAGGACCTCTGAAAGAACAGCCTGCCTCTTTTTTCCCCTCACATTGTTTATGCCATAGTTTCCAGCCACATTTACCCCTCCATTTTTGACCTTGGCTGAAACTGTGGCCTCTCCCTGAAGTTACTCCCCACGGTCCACACCTCCCTCAACCAGGTCAGTCCTTCCTGTGCGTTCTGATTGGGAAGCCTGGGTTATCACTTCCTCTAAGGAGTCGTCAGGGACCCTCTTCTGTACTCCTGCACAGCACGGTAAGAGTATGTTACTTGCCTCACACCCCTACTAAACTGTGGCCTCTTTGTGGGCAGGGAATACATATTTCGTCTGTGATTCCGGAAAGGCAAAATCCCAAATAACAGACTCAATGCTCATTAAATATTTCAAATATATTTAAATGCTCAGTTGAATATTTACACACACGAATAAATTCAACAAATACTTATTGGGCACCTATTATGTGCTATGCACTGTTCTCTATGCAAGGGTATAGTAGTGACCAAAATAGACCGACAAAAGTCCCTGCTCTCAAACCAGGCAGGACCCACTGGAAGGGACAGGAAGCAACTTTGAAGGTGTTGGATGTGTTCTCTATCATGCTGGGCTGTGGGTGAGGTGGGTATATTCATTTGATGAAGTTATACAACTGACATTTGTGCATTTAGATGTATATAAGTTATACCTCAAAACAAACTTTTTTTTTGAGATGGAATCTCACTCTGTCACCCAGGCTGGAGTGCAGTGGTGCGATCTCGGCCCACTGCAACCTCCACCTCCAGGGTTCAAGCGATTCTCCTGCCTCAGCCTCCTGAGTAGCTGGGACTACAGGTGCCTGTCCCACAGCTGGCTAATTTTTGTATTATTTTTGTAGAGACAGAAGGTTTTGCCATGTTGCCCAAGCTGGTCTCAAACTCCTAGGCTCAAAGGATCCACGTGCCTCGGCCCCCCAGAGTGCTGGGATTACAGGCATGAGCCACCACGCCCTGCCCAGAGCTCAGTTCTTTCTACTGTTAGTCATTTCGGTGCACAGGAGCTTTGGTGAGAGATCAGTCTAAAATATGGACTGCGTGCGTCAGGAGGACAATGTCAGGTGTAGTGCATGACGACACCAGCATAGGCTCAGGGCCCTGCCCCAGCTGACTTCCAGGCTGGACCCTACAGGTGTCTGCCTAATTCCATTCCAGATGCCAACCTGCCTCAGGCCCCATGCAGGGTTCTGCAGAATAGATGGGCCACTTGGCTTGGACCACTCAGTCAGTCCTACAGTCTCAAATGTAGACTGTTGACATCATCACTAAATGACATAGATACAGCTACAAAAACCCACTCTGAGGGCCTGGAAATAAGCAAACATTCACTGCACTCCTTTACATTTTGTCTCACCTCAAGACCATACTGCCTCTAGTGTGCTACAAATTAACATTTTTAAATAGCCTATAATTAGCTTCTGATTAGCCTAAATAAATTACATTGTAATCTTCTGTGTTAAAAATGTATATAATTGTTAAATGTAAAGACTGAGATCACACTACAATTTTGGCAACCTGGTTTTAATATTCCAGGCTCCAAAATGTCACCTGGCCTGGGCTTCATTCACCCTTTGAATAGCTACAAAAACCCACTCTGAGGGCCTGGAAATAAGCAAACATTCACTGCACTCCTTTACATTTTGTCTCACCTCAAGACCATACTGCCTCTAGTGTGCTACAAATTAACATTTTTAAATAGCCTATAATTAGCTTCTGATTAGCCTAAATAAATTACATTGTAATCTTCTGTGTTAAAAATGTATATAATTGTTAAATGTAAAGACTGAGATCACACTACAATTTTGGCAACCTGGTTTTAATATTCCAGGCTCCAAAATGTCACCTGGCCTGGGCTTCATTCACCCTTTGAATGGTCCTGACTCCAAAAACAGAGATGCTCCTTTCCCTCCCAAGCCCTGGCCAAGTCCTGGCTACCTGCTAGGTTCTGCCATCAAAGTGGCCACTTTTAGGTGAGTTCCTAACTCTTCTCTCCAATTAGTGTCAATTTCCTTAACATTTAGGAACGCTGTCTGTTGTACGCAAATGGAAACAACAAAGCTCAGACTTTTTCCTTTTTGACAAGTACTAGTATTTAAGTAGTATGGTAGTTTGGTTTTTAATCCCCCAGGCATACTACCTTTCATTAAAGCAAGCAAACAAAAACCATTTCTAAATGCTCAGGAGCAAGAGAAAAAGAAGCTGAAATTCTGTAATCCCAGCACTTTGGGAGGTTGAGGCGGGTGGCTCACCTGAGGTCAGGAGATCGAGACCAGCCTGGCCAACATGGTGAAACCTCATCTCTACTAAAAATACAAAAATTAGCCAGGTGT
>NW_012107675.1:487492-500665 GCF_000951045.1 Mandrillus leucophaeus
CTCCGCCTTCAAAAAAAAAAAAAAAAAAAAAACATTAAGTGTGAGTGGGGTGTGAAGATGAAACGATGGCAGGATGCTGCTAGCTGTGGATGTGGGTACCAGGCACAGGATGTTCACGATATTGTGATCTTTATAGATGTTCACATTTCCAACATAAAAAGCTATAAAAAAAATCCCTGTACTCACTTGAATAAATATTAATGAAGTACAAGTAATGGATACTCTTCAGCATTACTGCGGGGATTTTTCAACTCAGAATAGAAAGGAAGGGAAAGAAATCAACAGTTACAGTCACTTATGATGAAACAATTTTTTTCATTTATGCCTCTAATAACTTTGAGATATTTTACCCACATTTTATAAATTGGGAAACAGAGGCCAGGGCCAGGTAAGTAAAACAGCCAGAATTTGAACCAAGTCTGTGACTCCCTCAACCTCTTTCCATCAGTGTTTCTTACACCCTCTTGCTCACTGCAACAAGCCCAGGTAAGGAGTCTTGCTCCAGCTTGGAGAGGGGGCGGTACAGCCAAAGGAGGCTCTGACAATTAGCACCAGTCACAACGGACACTACTCTTATTGCCTCTGTCTTGATCCAGAACTATATTTGGAAGGTTTAAGTTATTAAAATTGCAAGGAATGATAAGTCATTCTTACACCATTAACAATGGTTCTCTTTCTTTTTTTTTTTTTTTTTTTTTTTTGAGATGCAGTCTCACTGTGGCACCCAGGCTAGAGTAAACTGGCATGATCTTGGCTCACTGCAATCTCACCTCCCAGGTTTAAGCGATTCTCCTTTCTCAGCCTCCCAAGTAGCTGGGATTATAGGTGCACACCACCACACCTGGGTAACTTTGTATTTTTGGTAGAGATGGGGTTTCACCATGTTAGCCAGGTTGGTCTTGAACTCCTGACCTCAAGTGATCTGCCCGCCTTGGCCTCCCAAAGTGCTGGGATTACAGGTGTGAGCCACTGCACCCAGCCAGCAATAGTTCTGCTATGACCTTTCACAGTTATAATATGCAATGTTTTTATTGACATTCCCGGTCCTTAAAGACCTCAGTGCATCTCCACCTGGGCTCCTTTTTCCTTGTATTCACACAGTCATGACAACAAAGTGGCACAGAAGCTGGGCCAGGTTTCAGCTGCTGATGAGTATGTCATCATCAACAGAGTGCTGCTGGAGGTAGGGACTTCTCTCAGCTCCGTGCCACATCAACAACTGCACGAACTTGTTTTCTGCCAATACTCACACAGATTCCACCTCAAAGATGCTGAGGAAGCTGATACTGCCAGCAACAGAGGCCACCTTGAGTGTGTTCCTTTCCTGACCACGGTGTCACTTTGACAGATGTCAGACTTAGCATCATTCGAGTTGGGCCATTATGGACTTGGAAAGCTACTAGCATTTCTGATTGCAGCTTCTCCCAGCCAAAAAAACACATGGTACCCAGGGATTGTGCCAAATGTGGAGAGATATGGGCAACTTCCCTGCTGTTCACAAGCACTAATGTCCCAGTCCCCAGCAGAGGGAAAGGCTGTGGTCCAAACACATCATTCCTGTAGGGCCCATTTGGTGCTAAATAAAAACTCTCACCATAGTTATAAATGTGAATCGTAATATCCGTTTATATTGTTGAATTTTTACCCATCTGTACTCTCTGTTGTCTTCATCAAAACTAACTGGCTCCAAAGACACTTTATCAAATGCATTATTCCAGTCAGGATCCGGGTGATTACGTCCTAGAGAAAGAGCTTGACATCTAGTCCAGAAAGTTAATTACTAACATAATTATCAAAACCTTTTGTTTTTCAGGGTTAAGACAAGCAACTCGGTGGGCTGAGTGCCCTTTTGTTTTGTTTGTTCTTCAGTTGATACATAATTAGCTCTTAAGGACAACGCATTTTTTGACTTTTTAAAGTCAAACACAAATATCTAAGTATTCTATCTGTAGACTATTTCTTCAATCTCCTAAATTCACCCAGAAGATTTAGAATGAAACAAAGCCATAAACCAAGTCAACCCGTCACCCAAAATTCTCTGTCCCCAAGGCTGTCTTCTAAAATGACTTTTTCTAGAGCAGACACAACAAATCTAATGCTACTTTTTCCCTATAAAATGTCTGAGACTTCTAACATGTTACTGCATATTTCCTCTTCTGCTTTTAACATTATTTTGTCTCAAAGCCATCTTGCATTCAGCTTTGACAGGGCTGCTGACAAGCATAGAAAGAAACTGACTGGTCGCAGTGGCTCATGCCTATAATCCCAACTCTTTGGGAGGCCGAGGCAGGTAGATCACCTGAGGTCAGGAGTTTGAGACCAACCTGACCAACATGGTGAAACCCCATCTCTACTAAATACAAAATATTAGCCAGGAGTGGTGGCACACACCTGTAATCCCAGCTACTTGGGAGGCTAATGCAAGAGAATCACTTGAACCCAGGAGGCGGAGGTTACAGTGAGCCGAGATTGTGCCAATGCACCCCAGCCTGGGCAACAAGAGTGAACTCCATCTCAAAAAAAAAAAAAAGAAAGAAAGAAAGAAAGAAATAATTAAGCTGCAGGTCCTCAGACCTGAAGTTGCTCCAACCAAGCAGCCAGGAGGGAAAGCATATTGTTTACTTATCTGAAGGCAGAATTGAAAGATTAGAAATATATGTAAAATTCTAATGCAATAAAAGGGAACATGACAGACTGGAAGTCACAGCATTTCAAGGAAATGAGTCCCCAGGAAGAGTCAAAAGTGTTAAGCACTGTGAGAGGGAACTTTCAGGAGGCTGATAGCGTTGTGTCATAGCCTAAATGATGACTAGCCTCAAAACACATCTAACATGGACATCTAGACTACGGAGCCATGTGAGTGACACAGGAAACATCCAGCACCTAAACCCGATCCTTGCCAGTTTTAGAATTTCCCTTTTCCACTGCAACTTGTCTGGAATTTCATAGAAAGAGAATCTGAAGGCTGGATGCAGTGACTCACACCTGTAATCCCAGCACTTTGGGAGGGCAAGACAGGCAGATCATCTGAGGTCGGGAGTTTGAGGCCAGCCTGGCCAACATGGCAAAACCCCATCTCTACTAAAAATACAAAAATTAGTCGGGCATGGTGGTGCAAGCCTGTAATCCCAGCAACTGGGAGGCTGAGGTAAGGGAATTGCTTAACCCAGGAAGCAGAGGTTGCAGTGTGCTGAGACCATGCCATTGCACTCCAGCCTGGGCAACAAGACCAAAACTCTGTCTCAAAAAAAAAAAAAAGAGAGAGAGAGAGAGAGAATCTGAATATGCCAATTTGGGGTCTTACTCGCTAACTACAATTTTTTTTTTTTTTTTTGAGATGGAGTCTCACTCTGTCACCCAGGCTGGAGTACAGTGGCAGGATCCTGGCTCACTGCAAGCTCCGCCTCCTGGGTTCATGCCATTCTCCTGCCTAAGCCTCCCGAGTAGCTGGGACTACAGGCGCCTACTACCACCCCAGCTAATTTTTTCTATTTTTTAGTAGAGCCAGGTTTCACCATGTTAGCCAGGATGGTCTCGATCTCCTGACCTCATGATCCGCCCTCCTCAGCCTCCCAAAGTGCTAGGATTACAGGCGTGAGCCACCGTGTCCGGCCGCTAACTACAATTTAAAGAATGAACAGTCATGCTTCCAGTCTGGCTTGAATCAGCTCCCATCAACTTTACCCACCACCAACTTCTTGTACTTTTGATGGGAACTAATTAAGCTCATGTGGTGTTTTTTTCCCCCACATTGTTTTCTGCGGTTTTGGAACAGAGCACACCAAATTAGCCCCACCTGTTTGAACGAGAAGGTGGTTATTTATCCCACCGATGGGCAGACTTTCTCTCCTACCTAGAAGCTGCCTTCCAAGGTTCCCAAACACCATGGGATGACGATAGTAACCCCAACTCCTAACCAGCTAGAATCCTGAGAAGAGCAGTTTAGTGTTGTGTCAGTGGTCCATCTTTCGCCAGTTCACAGCAATCATTTCCTCAAGCACAGTAAAATGTCTAAGGAGGCCACAGAGTCCTACCAGACCATCATTAGAGGCAAGAGTTACAACATTCTGGCCAGGCAAGAGTTACAACATTCTGGCCAGGCGTGGTGGCTCACGCCTGTAATCCCCAGCACTTTGCGAGGCCAAGGTGGGTAGATCACCTGAGGTCAGGAGTTCGAGACCAGCCTGACCAACATGGAGAATCCCCATCTCTACTAAAAAACAAAAAAAAAAATTAGCCGGGCATGGTGGTGGATGCCTGTAAGCCCTGCTACTCGGGAGGCTGAGGCAGGAGAATCACTTGAACCCGGGAGGCAGAGAGAGGTGGTGGTGAGCCCAGATCACGTCATTGCACTCCAGCCTAGGCAACAGAAGCGAAACCTCATCTCAAAAAAAAAAAAAAAAGAAGAAGAAGAATTGAAACATTCAAGAATTCAGGGCATTATGCAATATTTAAGTTGTCCTGTGGTAATCTTGCCAAAATGAAAGTATTTTTTCATTAACTATGCTCCAACAGGAGAGCCTAACGAATTTTAAGAGTGTGGGAGTCTTTTGACACATAAAGTTACTTTCCAAAGGAGGAAATAACCCCAGCGTTCACACATGTCAAGGAGCAAAGTTAAAGGAAACAAGCCATTGACAGTGCTGCCGCCCACCTGGGCTAAGGCGTCAGGCTCCCGAGGTGATGGCTTTCAGCCCCTGGATGACACTTCTCAGCCTCAGTCAACTTTAACTCCCATCCCTGCAACTACTAAATTGGTGAACATAAAAGAAAGAGAATCAATTAATATTTGGCAGTCATGATATATTGTTACTCCTGATCCAAGGAATCTTTACGTGGTTAAGAAAGTAAATAACAGTACATAAGAACATCCTAGTCTCACAGTGGAAACAGATTATGTTCACTTACAGAATATACAGCAGGGGTACCCAACCCCTTGCTGGGTCTCTTATAAGAGAGGAATCACAGAACCCTTGTATATAACATAAAAATAATTATTAACAAAGAATTCTCTGTTCTTAATTAGTTCTAAATTAGTTACTTAATTATTATTTGTGTGTGTGCTTACCCTAAGTAGACAAATAGGAGGTAGAAGGAGGATAAATAAGGATTCAATTGAATCAGCAGTTTTCAATTTTTTTTTTTTCTTTTTTTTTCCGAAACGGACTTTCACTCTTGTTGCCCAGGTCGGAGTGCAATGGCGCGATCTTGGCTCACCACAACCTCTGCCTCTCAGCAGGTTCAAGTGATTCTCCTGCCTCAGCCTGCTGAGTAGCTGGGATTAGAGGCATGTGCCACCACGCCTGGCTAATTTTATATTTTTTAGTAGAGATTCTCCATGTTGGTCAGGCTGGTCTCCAACTCCCGACCTCAGGTGATCCACCAGCCTCAGCCTCTGGAAGTGCTGGGATCACAGGCGTGAGCCACCATGCCCAGCTTAGTTTTCAAACATTTTTTTAAAGGTTGAGGAACTCTGTTAGTTAAAACATATCCATGCAGCCCCCACTATCTGAGATGGCTCAAAAGGAACAGGTCTGGATGAGGAGATACAGAGGGTTGAACATTTTCTTCTGCTTCAACCCCATTTCTTGAGGAGGTCCTGAGGTTGGCATAATGAAACAAAACTATTTGAAAGGCACGGAACTAAAGTGAATCCAATAGTAAGATATTTACACTGAGAAATGCAGAAGCTTTTATGATATTTTATAGCAAATATACAATTCTGAACTACTAGTATACATAAAAATTAAATATATAGCACCTACACTATTTAGTTACTGTTTATCACATACAAGGCCAAATGTGCCACTGACTATACACATAAAGGTTTTCACAAACAGCCAAATTTATTTCAATGCACCTGAGTGAGAGGAGAACATAGCCATGAAAGATGGTGATGACAAGGAATTTCAAGGACAGGGAATATGAGCTACAATACAATGTTAAGTAATAAAAGAAGAAGTTTTTTTTAATATATAGATACAGCATTGTTTCACTGATTTTATATATATTAAAAATATGATTTTATCTATATATAGTGTCTTTAGGCCGGGCATGGTGGCTCACGCCTGTAATCCCAGCACTTTGGGAGGGGGTTGGGAGTTCGAGACCAGCCTGACCAACGAGTAGAAACCCTGTGTCTACTAAAAACACAAAATTAGCCGGCCGTGGTGGTGCATGCCTGTAATCCCAGCTACTTGGGGGGCTGAGGCAGGAGAATCGCTTGAACCCGGGAGGCGGAAGTTGCAGTGAGCTGAGATCGCACCATTGCACTCCAGCCTGGGGGACAAAAGCGAAACTCCATCTCAAAAAAAAAAAGAAAAAAAGTGTCTTTAGCAGTGGACTAGTTTTGCTGATTTTTAAATGCCCACAAAAACATTGGAAGGATACCTACTAAAACATCAATGTGATTATTGCTAGGTGAGAGACTACAGGCAATTCATTGTTCCTTTAAATTTTATGTTGCTTTCCAAAAGAAAAGAAAAAAGGAATGAAAAGGGGGAAATAATTAGCCTAGACATCCTTTGGGCTTAGAGTCAATAAAAAATGTAGTATACACTGGTGAATAGTAAAAACATACTTTTTCCTTAAGTTAAAAAAATAAAAATAAAAATAAAAATCTATTCTTTTAATGAATGCAAAGGTTCGATCCTATTGCTCCAGCCAACACTCACTCAGTTTGATATCCGCAGCAGAACTGGGTCTGTCCTTTAGGGATCTGAACTTTTTACCCCATACTAGTGCAGTAGCCTACAGATTGATACCCCAGGAACAGCTAGCACTGGGAGAAGGACCAAGGAGAAGCCCAAATTGGAGCAGCTCTGCTCACAAAAATATATTCTCAGGATTCCCACTCACCACATCCAGGTCCTGGGAAACCCGCCGTTTCCGCAGCTCCTCCATCCTCTCGCACACGTCGGAGAAACAGGTGTTGTAATAATCTGCATACTGCTGCGCCAGGTCATCGATGTTTCCCAGCGAACCGTCCTGAAGGGGTAGAAAAACAAAGGCGGTCAGGTCAGTGCACCCGGGAAAAGCTCACAGCCATCAGACCTCCCTCTATGTAGAGTTTATAGTAATAAAGGCCGGTATTTAAGCGGGAAACATCAAGTGCCAGGTTGTTTCACGTACAGGATCTCCTACTCCTCAGGGCAGCCCTCTGACAGGGGCCTGTTTTTTCCTCACTTGTATTGATGGGTAAACAGGAGCTCAAAGAAGTTGAGCGACTGCCCACAAATCCCGGGACTAAGAAGCACAGAGGCCAGCTTTCCAACCTGGGACGGTCTGGTGCCAACATCAGGGTCTTCGACACCCATCTCTCTGCCTGCCTAGCAGGGCTAAGAGAGGAAACACCAGGGAAGCACCTTCAGCAAAGGCACTGTGTGAGGAAGAGGCTCCTAATGCCCAGTGTGGCCCCTGGCCTGCATCACCACCTCCTGGGAAGCTCATAAAAGAGACAATGTCAGGACCCCTCTCAGGGATTCCGATGGGAGCCTGAGAATTCAGGAACTGGCAGAGAATAGAATCTGAGACAGATCTCACTGCACCTCTCAGGAGACCCTCAGAAAAGTGGAAAATCTTTTTATTCATTAGTCATTAGTATTCATCAATATTCATTATTATGGTCATTAATATTCATATTATTCATTAGACTTTTTATTCACTAGGCATTCCAAGTCCAGGTGCAAGAGTACACGTTACAAATTCACCTGCATAAATAAGTAAACATGTCACTTGTTTCTTCCCCAAGGCAAGTGCCACGTAATTGCTCTAGAGCTCATTCTGAGCTTCCCCCCAGCTCCACTGAGCCTTGTACTGGTTAAGTGGCCTTAGGTATGTCTCTTAACCTCCGAGGAACACTGAATAATCATAGCATCTACTTCAGTGAGGACTACTGGAGTAACATGTGTGAGGCGCTTAGACCTTAGCTGGCTCATGTAGTCCACCTGGCATGTAGTAAGTGCTAAAAATCTCTCACAGTGTAATACTCACTGCAAGATTTTGTTCCACACTATAGTCTTCCTTTAGAGCAATGGATTCCTAAATACACACCTGAATACACACAGGGAGGATGACAGAAATGCCTTGTACATTTGTAAGTTATGCCATTTCTTCTACCCATTCACTCATTCAGAAAGACCTCTCCTCCAGCTCTTTTTTTTTTTTTTTTAACCTCCCAACATTCTGCTCTTTGATTTAAATAAATGACTTTACCAAGACAACCAAGGAAAATACGACTTTTAGATCACCTAAAGCCACACACACATTTTCCATTTTACAGACTGCTAGCCAGCCCTTCAGTTATTTAATGTTGGTGCACTGCCCATAGCAACACACGCCTAACACTGCAAAGCAGGCTTAGATGCAAGCAGGGCTTGCGAGTTGGATTTCTCCCAAAGCCTTTCTGCTAAAGACCTACACCCTGGTCAGGAGGCCTGGGGCAGATCAAGGATCATCTCTACCCTACTTCTGCATTCACTGATTTTACAGAACCACGGGAGAGGAGAAACCGAAACAGGAGAAAATGACACTTTCGAAAGCTCCTTGCTTCCCCACCAATAACGTGTTCTGCGTTTGAGCTGATGGCCTCAAAGTTCCTAGCACAGCGTGGAGACAAGAAGGACTCTTCCAAGGCCAGGAAGATCTTTGAATGTGTCTGGACAAAAGTCACTCCTTCACTACAATCAGTCTTGTCTGTCTGAGCCCACAGTCTGGACTGACACAGCAGGCAAGGTGGGAGACCCCCCCCTCTTCAAAATGTCATCTACTGTCAAGTGTTCAGTAGAAAAACAGCAAAGGTCAAGACGGAATCTGCTGCTGCCCCTCTAAGGACACACACCGTGGCGCTCAGCTTCCTGGCCTCTGCTGTACTGCCTCCAGGAAAGGAAACTGCCTGAAAACAGAACCTGGGCCGGGCGCGGTGGCTCACGCCTGTAATCCCAGCACTTTGGGAGGCCAAGCCGGCGGGTAGATCACCTGAGGTCAGGAGTTCGAGACCAGCCTGGCCAACATGGTGAAATCCCATCTCTACTAAAAGTACAAAAATTAGCTGGGCATGGTGGCACACACCTGTAATCCCAGCTACTCGGGAGGCTGAAGCACAAGAATTGCCTGAGATCAGGAGGCGGTGGTTGCAGTGGGCTGAGATCCCACCACTGTACTTCAGCCTGGGTGACAGAGTGAGACTCCATCTCAAACACAAAACAAAAACCCAGAATCTGTCTTGGAAGAAGAGGGAGCCAGAACAGAATATCTTAAGGTGAGGTTCCTGAAATACAGCATGATAAACTGATATTAGGATCCTGAGGATCTTCCGACTCATCACAACTCAACCACACATGCCCCAGGATCACAACTCGACCATTTCCATCTACGGCCTCCCGATGGCCCAACTTTGCCCAACCTGCCACCCAAATGACCTTGCTAAAGATCAGATGGAATCTTCCCCACTGAGATCCTTTCATGCACCATCACCCATCCTACAATATAAACCCCAAATGTACCAGTCTTTCAGTAACCTTCACCTGCGGTCCCCACGCCCTCCATGCAGTAGTGGCCTGAGAGCACCCAGAGAGCAACAAGCAGTTCCTCCTGGAGGCTCGAAGCAGGCCTTCTCCCACGCATCCCCCGTAACCCCATCAACACACACCCCGAAGAGGACTGAGGGAACTCCTGGAGGAAACTTTAAGAGAGAAGGAGGGCAGAAGAGCAGCTCCCATGGGGGCGTGGGTTCTGACCACCAGCTCCTGACAGCTGTGACTAGGAGAGCAAAGCGCCAGCCCCTGGGAGGGAAGGGCTCGATGCCACAGCTGCCTCAGCTATTCGAGCACCTGGGGCCAGGCGCCTGGCTCACGCCTGTAATGCCAGCACTCTGGAAGACCAAGGCAGGCAGAGACCAAAGAAGCAGCAAGTTCTGCAGCGGACACCAGCTGGGTGTTTTCCAGTTCAAATCTGACACTACCAAACTGGAGACAGCCTCATAACCCACAGGCTGAAGGCTCAGTCCTAGAAGACTGCTCTTCACTTCTGATGCCAGAAGCAAGCTCCAGGTTGTTTTCCCTGCTACAAATTGGGGTTCCCACGACCCCCTTTTGGGGCTCAATTAATTTGCTAGAGTGGCTCGGAAAACTTGGGCAAACACTATACTTACATTTACTGACTTATTTTAAAAGAATTCACAAAGGATACCAATGAAGTATGAAGAGATGAAGAGATGCATAGGGCAGAGTACTGGGGAAGGGAGTTGGAGCTTCCCTGCCCCCGCCAGACCCTCCACCCTACACAAACCTCTACGTGTTCAGCTATCCAGAAGCTCCCAGAACCCAGTCTGTTGGGGTTTTTATGGAAGCTTCATTACGTAGGCATGATTGATTAAATCAAAGGCCACTGACTAGCAGCTCAACCTTCAGCCCCTTTCCCCTCCCCAGAGGTTGGGGCTAAAAGTCCCAACCCTCTAATCCAACCTGGGTCTTTGCTGTGACCAACCTCCATTCTGAAGCTACCTAGAGTGGCCAGCCATCAGTCAACTCATTAACATACAAAAAAATACACCTATCACTCTGGAGATTCCAAGGGTTTTAGGAGTTTGCCAGAAAACAAGATTAAGACCAAAAATATATTTCACAATATCATAAAATCAACAACAAGCCAACTCTTCACTTCAGTTCTGTTTTCCCTACGAGTGAAATTCTCTATCCCATTCCCAATCACTCAAAACTCCCCCAATAATCTGGGGACCTGAAAAATATATTTGTTGCTCCTGAGGAAAAGAGCAGCTGTTCAACTCAACTCAGGCCAAAGAAAGCCAGCATTTCACAACCTACGATATGCCGTAATAGCCACTCCTCACTCCAGATAATAATTAGAACAGGGTGGCACAGCTGCTTTTACATCTTCCCAAATTACTTTCCAGATGTGCAGTAAGTACCCATAGTTACCACTTCCATCAGTCTTGATGATTTAAACGCCAAGAAAGGCAACAGAATAGAAGAATGCATATGTGTGTTTTTAAGAGTGGGTTTTGTCTGCCATCCCACAAAAAGAATCCTTTACATTCCAATCAATGAAACCAACCAACCACCCGATGATTTTCTTTACCCACTCAAAATTCAGGCTTTACAACATGAAATAATAAGGATAATCATCATTTCTATGTTATATGGGGGGGGGGATGAAACTCTGGGAGTGATGGATATGTTTATGACGTTGATGGTAGTGGCATATACTTATTCCCAAACTCATCGAGTTGTATACATTCAATATGCACAGCTTTTTACTTATCAATCATACCTCAATAAAGCAGTCTTTAAAAAACTATGCTTTTTCAGGACTGTCTGACAATGTTTGCATTATTTTTATTCAGCTTGTTCCTTGAGATAGTTACAGACCTACTCCATAAAAATATTTAATTTTACTAAAAATACTTGCAACATGAGTCTGCAGGAAATTTAAATAATGCAGCTGAGGTTTCCATAGGACCACATGCTGCATCTTTATGGAAACACAAAATCTATGTCTGAGTCAGCATCCCACCATACTAATGTCAAGCACTGATGTTGCAAAATAAACTTGTAACTATAATAAGACTTTAAATCATCTCTACACTTATTATAACATATATCGTGATTAAAACACTGAAATGGATTCTTTAATAAGACTTTAAATCATCTCTACATTTATTATAATAAATATCATGATTAAAACACTGAAACGGATTCTTTTTTAAACCTTTTAAGGTGTTCAGAAGTTTCTGGTCTGGAGTTCATTGCTTGCCTCATCTGTTTCACTTCTTTCTTATTTTCTCTCTCTGGTTCTCTGGCATTAAGCTTAAGCAATATTAGTTCAAGTTTAGGTACATGGGAAAACTTTATTTCCTCAAAATAATTTTTTGAGAAAATTGTGAAATTTTGAGTCACATGATATTTTTATGAGAATTTTCCCACCCCTTTCTTTCAAAACAAGAAAAGAGATACATGCAGATTCAAGTTCTCTTTCCTTTTGTTATTACAGAACCTGGTCACAGCATCTGTCCGTATATATGACAATCCATTTCACTTGCGGCAGATTTAAATTAAATCTATGGAGTCATCACCCATGTCAGCTCAACGGACAACAAACTTCTATAACCTTCCCCCAAAGCCACAGAGCACCTTTGTCCCAAACACCCGTCTTTCATACAACCAACATAAAAAGACAGAGATAAGGGGCATTGTACCGAGCAGGGTGGACTGCTGTTGCAATTAAGGAGAAAAGACACAGAGCACTGTTCCCTCAACAATTGGTTTCACAGTATTTCTGAGATTTATCCCAATTCACTTCTGTCTCTGGAAAATGGAAAACCTAAAACTACTATGAAAACAAAAGGCATTTGTATCATTACTTTTGTTATTTCTGCTCTTCTTTCCCCAGATGTCACTTCCAGTTTAGAATAAGTTGACAGACTTGGGAGGGGAAAAAAATAAAAAGAAAAAAAAAACCATTTGAAAACATCAGGAGATACAATGTGATCTGTTGCATGCAGATTGTATGCAAACGAATGTGTGATCCTCCTATTTTATGTATCTGTAAAGTTTTCCCCAAGGGAAAACTCTTGTGTGTTGCTCTAACTCCCCAAAGTTGACAGAAAGACACTGTTGCTGTTGACTCATTTATTGTTTCTTTACCTTTTCTGTCCTTAATAATAAGTACATATATATTTTACATAATATAAATTGTTATGTTTACATTGCTCCTTGTTTGAAGAGGGATGGATGAAGATATATACATCCCCTCCAAGCTAAATCCACCAAAAAAAGAAATCACTATGGTACAATGAAACCTAACTGATTTTTTGAATGACTTCTCAAGGTGTTTCCACTCTTAATTAGCTTGTTTAAAGATTTTAAGGCGATAAACACTTTTAGCAACCTTTCAGGTGAAATTGCTACAACCATAAAAATGCCTTTCATTCTGGTTTTCTTGTTCAGCCTCATTGAATCTGTGTAATGTTACTGTTCTCACCAGCTCTGTCATCACTTTCTGCCACACCGTCGTCGTTCTGGAGAAATTCATTGACTGTAATAACTGATCTCAAATACTTTTCTCTGAGGTATCATTCCCAGTGTTTCTACAGACGGGTTGAGCTGGAAGTATAGTTTGTCTCAGGAAAAAGTTTTAACATGTAACAACATATGC
>NW_012107675.1:503525-506139 GCF_000951045.1 Mandrillus leucophaeus
CTGATGGAAGGCCAGGCACAGTAGCTCACACTTATAATCCCGGGACTTTGGGAGGCCGAGGCAGGTGGTTATAGCTTGAGGCCAGGAGTTCCAGACCAACCTGGGCAACACAGTGAAATCCCATCTCTACTAAAATTACAAAAATTGGCTGGCTGTGGTGGCACACACCTGTAATCCCAGCTACTCAGGAGGCTGAGGCAGGAGAATCACTTGAGCCCAGGAGGCAGAGGCTCCAGTGAGCCGAGATCATGCCACTGCACTCCAGCCTGGGCAGCAGAGCAAGACTGTCTCAAAAAAAAAAAGTAAGAAAGTCACTGATGGAGTTCGCTTCCTAGATGACAGCCATGGGGGCCCACACTGTCTCTATTTTAGAACCCCACTGCCTGTGAGTTTCCCTGTCACTATCCACCCCTCCTTCTGAGCACACCCTTAAATGTAATTATTCCCCAACGTCCTCTGCGTTTTTCTCTTCTTACACTCCCTGCTCCCTTGGGGAAATGTCATCTGTGGCAGGATGGAGTTAAAGCCGCTCTAACACTTTCCCTCTCCTCTACTTCCAACAGGCCCAGTGCAGACTGCTTGACCCTAGGATTCAGCAGACTTCAAACTGGTAGCAAAAATGTTATTACCAAAATCTTATGCATGAACTAGTCATCCCCAACTACCTACTGGGAAGAAATCTGAAAAGTTTAGTCTAAATATGAACAAACTCAGTTACCTGACGAGAAAAAGGAGCAGTTCTCATAAAACAGATGAACAAGAAGGCCTACTCCACATCCCTCATGCAAAGTATATGCCAGCACCTCTGCACAGCACATCGATTGTCACGTATGATGAAGAAACTGAGGAAAGCTGTAACATTCGCTTGTGTTTATGCTCTTCAATCATCAACAATTTATAGGATATTTCATTAATTCAAATAATATTTACTAAACATTTACTATATTCCGAGTGTTATGCTAAATGTTAAGTATGCGATATAAAATCAAAAAACATGAATGTTTACTTCTACTGCACAGAAGAGCAAAGTGTGGCCATTAGTTTATTTTAATGCAGTCATATGGTTAAGTCATGAGAACTTGTTGAAGGGATTTACTAAGTTGTGTGCTTAATATTAGATCTCTTTGGAATGAAAGGCTCTGAAAAAATCCAATCTGCTGGCTATCAGTGGCTCAAAAGAGTATTACACAAAAACCCTAAGAACTTGAAAATGCGGAGAAAAGAATGGGAACATTGATCATTGGTTCTTAAAAAGTACAAGCATAGATTCAGACTCAAAATGGACATTTGGATTTAGCAGATGGCAGTTTTAAACTGAACTCATTTTCCATTTTTAATCTGCCCTGAGCTTAATAGAATCACAGATTTGAAAAGCAGCAGAGCTAATTGGGTGGGAATGAAGTCACAATTTTAGACCACATTCACAGATCTTGATGAGTATGAATCACACTAAGTTTTCTCTGGCCGCCTTTTTGACACACAAACGTCAGGATGTGAACATTTTCAAGCATTTGACCAACAAGATCTGAATGTGATATGATCAGAATTTTAGAAATGAAAATATTGATCTCAGAACAATCTGAAATTTCTAGCAGTGTGGTTAAATGATGTACAATATTTGAGTCTTTGTGTTTTAGAGAAATGATAATCTGCCACAGCTTGACTAGAGAGTCTCACGGTGTGACCGTACTTGGTATGAGACTGAGCTTGACTCTGGCTGATTTCCTCACACAGCTCCTCGGTGCAACTGGTAAATGAGATGCAGGAGTCCAGACAACTTGATCAAAACTGACTGACAACAAGCATCATGCTGGTAACCATTTGCTTTTATACAACTAAAGTTGAAGCAACTGCTTCTTGGTGCTATTGCCAAAATTCTACATTTTTAAGAACTGACAGGTAACACCTAAAAAATACTCTTTGCTTGGCACCTACGTTCCGCATCTCACAAATGGCTGCACCAGATATCTAGGACTTGCTTTAAATCCTGGGCCTGGGAGGGGTGGTGAATGCAGATATAGATGGAACAAGATCAGTGGTGATGGAACATAGCAGCTCTTTAACATATGCTCCCTACTTGGTATACATCTGAAATTTCCCATTGTAAGGAGTTTTTAATAGGTGGCTTATTTGTTCATGTGTTTGTTGTTACCAGGCAACTTTAGAGTTTATGAAAGCTGGGGCTGGATCTTATTCATTTTTATAACCTCAGTTTCTAACATTATTGCAATGCCCAACACTTAGCAGTTACCTAATGAATACTTATCAAATGAATGAACAGATGGATGGATGGATGGATGGATGGATGGATGGATGGATGGATGGACGGATGGCAGTAGAGTTGATCCTTCTCTTTCCTGAGAGTGCCATAAAATTCACTCAGTAACTAGGAATTGACACACTGCTCACTAAACCAGCATTTTTATATATAATGGTGAGCTTCTAGTCACAATTCTTGTCCCTACTGACCTCACAACAGTAATACAGTCTAGTGAGACACTGATACATGAAATATATCATTAGAAACAATGGCAAACGAAGGTCTTAGGGAAGGGGGTAGGAAGATGTTCCAGACAGAGGGAATAACAAATGTAATTCCTCTGAGTCCAGAGAG
>NW_012107675.1:508324-510891 GCF_000951045.1 Mandrillus leucophaeus
GGTCAAGGGTGGATCAGAGAAGCACAGCCGCTACGGGCAATGTGGGAGCTGGTGAAGCAGCCGGTACTGCCTGCTGCCTCTGTGCCTAGTACTGACTTAGGGTCACTCTAGGTCAGTCAGACTGGCGGTTATGAAGGAAGCTGGATGTGAATGACAGCAAGGACAAAAGAGAGCCCATGACACCACTGGAGCCATGAAGACAACCAGAGTCCACTTGTGTTTCTCATCAACTCCAACCTTGACGCCATGGGTGACCCACAGAGAAGCTAACACTCTTCACAAGGGACCTGCACACATGGCCAAGGACACAGAAGGCAGGGATCTGGCGGGCTCTGGAGCTGTTGTGGGTTCAGATGCTGTCTCATGCCAGCAAGGTAAGCCAGCAGATCAGTGACACCATGTGGAAGCTGCCACAATGTCTGGCACCCTACACCAACCTTCAGAGTCTAAAAAATATGCTGCTGATTCACTTCCAGCTCCCAAATCTCACACAAAGTGTCTTTTGTGAAGGTCACTAACCCAGAACCATACCAGAAAGGGTGAACACAGTACAAGCCCCCACAGAGTATTTGGATAAATTTAAACATTTGAAACTTGCATTTGTTTAAAGGATATCACATAGCATATCAGAAGAGCACAGAAGAGGCTGGGCACAGTGGCTCACACCTGTAATTCCAGCACTTTGGGGAGGCCAAGGTGGGTGGATTACTTGAGGTCTGGAGTTTGAGACCAGCCTGGCCAACCAAAATGGTGAAACCTCATCTTTACTAAAACAATTACAAAACTTAGCTGGGCTTGGGGGTGCATGCCTGTAATCCCAGCTACTCAGGAGGCTGAGGCAAGAGAAACACTTGAACCCAGGAGGCAGAGACTGCGTGAGCCAAGATCATGCCATTGCACTCCAGCCTGGGTGACACGGCAAGACTCCCTCTCAAAAAACAAAACCAAAAAACCCAACCCTGTCTCTACTAAAAATACAAAAATTAGCCAGGCATGGTGGCGGGTGCCTGTAATTCCATCTACTCCGGAAGATAAGGAAGGAGAATCGCTTGAACCTGGGAGGCGGAAGTTGCAGTGAGCTAAGCTCGTGCCACTGCACTCCAGCTTGGGTGACAGAATGAGACTCTGCCTCAAAAAAAAAAAAAAAAAAGCACAGAACAGAATGGAAAATGTTGAAGTACATCTCATGAAACTTTGTGTATATAGTATTGCATTTTATCACAATGTAAAATATAATCCTTCCAGTGAATCTCTGACAAAAGTTTGAAAGTCACTGATGGAAGGCCAGGCACAGTAGCTCACACTTATAATCCCGGGACTTTGGGAGGCCGAGGCAGGTGGTTATAGCTTGAGGCCAGGAGTTCCAGACCAACCTGGGCAACACAGTGAAATCCCATCTCTACTAAAATTACAAAAATTGGCTGGCTGTGGTGGCACACACCTGTAATCCCAGCTACTCAGGAGGCTGAGGCAGGAGAATCACTTGAGCCCAGGAGGCAGAGGCTCCAGTGAGCCGAGATCATGCCACTGCACTCCAGCCTGGGCAGCAGAGCAAGACTGTCTCAAAAAAAAAAAGTAAGAAAGTCACTGATGGAGTTCGCTTCCTAGATGACAGCCATGGGGGCCCACACTGTCTCTATTTTAGAACCCCACTGCCTGTGAGTTTCCCTGTCACTATCCACCCCTCCTTCTGAGCACACCCTTAAATGTAATTATTCCCCAACGTCCTCTGCGTTTTTCTCTTCTTACACTCCCTGCTCCCTTGGGGAAATGTCATCTGTGGCAGGATGGAGTTAAAGCCGCTCTAACACTTTCCCTCTCCTCTACTTCCAACAGGCCCAGTGCAGACTGCTTGACCCTAGGATTCAGCAGACTTCAAACTGGTAGCAAAAATGTTATTACCAAAATCTTATGCATGAACTAGTCATCCCCAACTACCTACTGGGAAGAAATCTGAAAAGTTTAGTCTAAATATGAACAAACTCAGTTACCTGACGAGAAAAAGGAGCAGTTCTCATAAAACAGATGAACAAGAAGGCCTACTCCACATCCCTCATGCAAAGTATATGCCAGCACCTCTGCACAGCACATCGATTGTCACGTATGATGAAGAAACTGAGGAAAGCTGTAACATTCGCTTGTGTTTATGCTCTTCAATCATCAACAATTTATAGGATATTTCATTAATTCAAATAATATTTACTAAACATTTACTATATTCCGAGTGTTATGCTAAATGTTAAGTATGCGATATAAAATCAAAAAACATGAATGTTTACTTCTACTGCACAGAAGAGCAAAGTGTGGCCATTAGTTTATTTTAATGCAGTCATATGGTTAAGTCATGAGAACTTGTTGAAGGGATTTACTAAGTTGTGTGCTTAATATTAGATCTCTTTGGAATGAAAGGCTCTGAAAAAATCCAATCTGCTGGCTATCAGTGGCTCAAAAGAGTATTACACAAAAACCCTAAGAACTTGAAAATGCGGAGAAAAGAATGGGAACATTGATCATTGGTTCTTAAAAAGTACAAGCATAGATTCAGACTCAAAATGGACATTTGGATT
>NW_012107675.1:515131-517483 GCF_000951045.1 Mandrillus leucophaeus
GTCACAATTCTTGTCCCTACTGACCTCACAACAGTAATACAGTCTAGTGAGACACTGATACATGAAATATATCATTAGAAACAATGGCAAACGAAGGTCTTAGGGAAGGGGGTAGGAAGATGTTCCAGACAGAGGGAATAACAAATGTAATTCCTCTGAGTCCAGAGAGGCAGCCTAACCTGTTCCAACAGGTAAAGCTACCCTGGGTGACTAAAAGGTCAGAATGCAGAGGTGTGGCAGGACAGGGGACTGGAGAGACAGGAAGAAACCCAGGTTTGGTGATTCCTCATGAATTCAATAGCCATAGATATTTAAACAGGAATATAGAGGGCATGCAGTTTGCTTTACATAAAGTACGAAATTCGCTGTCATACACTTCAATGACAACCAAACCACAGAGATTTTGAAAACTGTGGCCCTGATTTCATTAACTTTGCATCCACACAGAAACCTCTCAACAGAACAGTCAGTTGGCACCTGTGAATTGATAGTGCCTTGTCTCACCAGCTAGAAAACCAAACTAACAAATGGGGATACAATCCAAGAAGCTCATCCAGCCCTTGGCCAGCTCTGCTTCATTATATTTTTGTCCAGCTGTGAATCTTAATGCTGCTGACACCAATAAAGTGAACCATTAGCATGGCGTCTGCCTCTGTGATCCTTGGCAGCAGACCCGGTCCCACCTCTGTCATGGAAGAGGCTGAACAGTGAAGACAAGATTTAAATGATTTAAATCCACTGGGATGTTATTCCTCTTTTCAGGTATGGCCACAGTCCAACAGGCAGAGAAAAGCTTCACAGAAAAAGGGTGGCCTACATGACAAAGGATCATCAACCAGGCACAGTGGCTCATGCTGATAATCACAGCACTTTAAGCAGGCGGATCACTTGAGCCCAGGAGTTTGAGACCAACCTGAGCATCATGGTCAAACCCCAGTTCTACCAAAAAATATATATAAAAATTAGCAGGGCATGATGGTACACGCCTGTGGCCCCAGCTACTCAGGAAGCTGAGGTTGGAAGTTCAATTAAGCCAGGGAGGCAGAGGCTGCAGTGAGCCAAGATCGTGCCGCTACACTCCAGCCTGGGCAACAGAGTGAGACTCTGTCTCAAAAAAAAAAAAAAATTGTGGCTGGGTTCGGTGGCTTATGCCTATAATCCCAGGACTTTGGGAGGCTGAGGCAGGTGGATCGCCTGCAGTCGGGAGTTTGAGACTAGCCTGGCCAACATGGTGAAACCCCACCTCTACTAAAAATACAAAAAAACGTCCTCACTCCTCCAACAGGAAGGTTAAAATTTCTCCTATTATTTGATGGGACCAAGTTATATCACATGAGTGGCACAGAATCCCAACCTATTATAAAGACCTGGAATTTCAATACAGGGAAGGGCCTTAAATATGGTCTCATTTGATAACTTCATTTCAAAGATGAATTAAGAGTAACCAAAGACCACAGGGTTTTGAGTGACTTGTCCCAGAAAACAGGAAACCAAGCCTCCTAAATCAAAGTACAGGGATTATTGATTTCTAATTATTTACATTTATTGCTGATAATTTTTAACATGTTGAGGGTCAAAGATCTTCCTGAATCCAAAGATGTTTCCCACACCAAAAGGAATAAAGGGAAAGTTCCTCGGTTCAATGGGCTTAATTACAGTCCCACAATCTTCTCATATCCTGACAGAAAAAAAGCAACTAAGATTTTGAAATAAAGATAACCCATCTAGAAGGGCACTGAATACACAAGGAGCTTATCCAGAAAATCCTCAGCATTCTACTACCATCAAGGAGATCAGAAGGAAGGCCACCGCTTCCCTCCACGGGTTTGAGTTTCATCTTTTCTTTTTAAAAATAGGGTCTCACTCTGTCACCCAGGCTGGAATGCAGTGCTGCAACCACAGTTCACTATAACCTCAAATTCCTGGGCTCAAGTGATCCTCCCTCCTGAGGCAGCCTTCTGAGTAGCTGGGACTACAGGTCACGCCACCAGGCTCAGCTAATTTTTTGTATTTTTTGTAGAGATGGGAGTTTCACCATGTTGCCCAGGCTGGTCTTGAACTCCTGGGCTCAACATGATCCTCTTGCTTCGGCCTCCGAAAGTGCTTGGATTACAGGCACGAGGCACCGTACATGGCCTGGTTCAGGTGTTGTAAGAAAGCAAATACAAGAGCAATGCTGCAGCCACGGAAAACATGCATATATTCATTCCCTTTGTCGTGATGAGCGCTTACAATAAGTTCCACCCAGAAGCTAAAGGAAAACCTGTTTGTTTCTATTTACTAGAAACTATTTTAGAGCCCTTCATTCATATGATACCAATTGGATAGTGGCTTTCCAAAGTCAAAAAGACA
>NW_012107675.1:522053-525540 GCF_000951045.1 Mandrillus leucophaeus
GGGTGGATCATTTGAGCTCAGGAGCTGAAGACCAGTCTGGGCAACATGGTGAAACCCTACCTCTACAAAAAATGCAAAAAACAATTAGACATGTGTGGTGATGCATGCCTGTAGTTTTAGCTATTTGGGAGGCTGAGGAGGGAGGATGACCTGAGCTCAGGAGGTTGAGGCTGAAGTGAGCTGTGACTGAGCCATTGCACTCTAGCCTGAGAGAGTGAGACCCTGTTGCAAAAAAACCAAAAAAAGGCCAGGCGCGGTGGCTCACGCTTGTAATCCCAGCACTTTGGGAGGACAACGCGGGCAGATCACTTGAGGCCAGGCATTCGAGACCAGCCTGGCCAACATGGCGAAACCCCATCTCTACTGAAAATACAAAAATTAGCCAGGCGTGGTGGCAAGCACCTGTAATCCCAGGTACTCAGGAGGCTGAGGCAGGAGATCACTTAAACCCAGGAGACAGAGGTTGCAGTGAGCTGAGATCACACCACTGCACTCCAGCCTGGGCGACAAGAGTGAGACTCCATCTCACAAAAAAACATAATGTTGTAAACCTCAAATACACATAAGAAAATTTATGTTTGAAAATAACAATATCTTGGAAGTTGAGAGTGACAGTGGAGATTACTTGCTTTGTGTCACATTCTACACAGGGTTACAATGTAAACTTGACAGTCATTTCTGCCTAAGAGAACTAAAAAGGCTGCAAGGAATTCACACCATTCTCCTAAGCCAATTACTGTGGGAACGAAAATACCCATTTTCTCAGTTTGCTCACAAGGTGAGAACTTATTAACTGGCTCTTTCACTGACATCTAATACATACTTTTTTGAAAGAGCAATTCATTTCATTGAAGAATTAACATTTTTATCAGTTCATCTTGGCTAACAGTTTTACTGGTCAACGTTTGCTTGGACATACATACTCCCCCTCCTTCCCATTCATATTCCTGGATTTACAATTAAACAATCCCTTAAAAGGAAATGAACTAGTTAAAGCATGCCTACCACCTACCCAAACTTGTTTATGCATCTCAACTGCCCTATAAAAAGGGGTAATTTCACTTTCTTCTCTGGGATGTAGATACAAGTATTTTTATTTTAATTGTTTGAGACATTATGGGAAGAAAGCCTGCAAAAAATTCAATGTACTATCAAGACACCTAGTTTTAAAGGAAAAAGTGTTGATTCTGTCAGGATGGACTGTGTGTTTTCATTCTCAAAGCATGGCAGTTCAATTTTTTTTTTTTTTTTTTTTTTTTGAGATGGAGTTTTACTCTGTCACCCAGGCTGGAGTGCATTTACTGCGACCTGCAATCTCTGCCTCCCTGGTTCAAGCAAGTCTCCCGCCTCAGTCTCCCAAGTAGCTGGGATTGCAGGCGTGCACCATCAGGCTCAACAAATTTTTTTGTATTTTTAGTGGAGACAGGGTTTCACCATGTTGGCCAGGCTGGTCTCGAACTCCTTACCTCAAGTGATCCCCCCACCTCAGCCTCCCAAAGTGCTGGGATTACAGGTGTAAGCCACTGCACCCGGCCCAGTTCAACTGTATTTTATACTGAGAAATCAAATTCTGGGCTCCCCACTGCACCCTCAAGCACCCTCTAAACAACAGTTGGAAAGATCCTGCTAACCTGTTGGAAACTAAGTCAGATCATGTCCCTCTGCTCAGAAACCTTACTCGGGCTCCTGTTTCTTTCAGAGAAAATGCCACAGCCCCCAGGATGACATAGAAGGCTCCTCACAACTGCACACCCTTACATCTTTCCTGCTTCAATGTGTGCCTTTCCAGCCTCACTGCCCCAGCCACACTGGCCATTTTGCTACTCCTCCAACACACCAGAGCCACTCCACCTTGGCCAGGCCTTTGAACTTGCTCCTCTCTCGGCCAGCTCTTCCCACAGTTACCTACCCTTATCCTCTATGGATATTACTCAAATACCCTCTTCTCAAGAATATCATGTCTAAAACTGCAGCTCCCTGACCTGTCCACACTGCCTCTGCCTTATATTTCTTCTTACTGTTTTTTTCACCATCTGAAATAGTTTGCATATTATTTGTGTAGGTTTTTATTTGTTTCCCTCCCTCAACTAAGGTGTCAAGTCCAGGAGGGCAAAGATTTTTCTTAGTTTTCTTTTTTGTGCTTAGGACAGTGTCTAGCAGGCTCTCAATATAAATGCACTGAATGAATGAATGAATGAATGAATGAATGAATGAATGAATGAACGAACAAATGGAATAAATGAAACGATCAATCAACAAGCAACATGCCAGGCACTAAGCTCAGGCCCTTGGGGAGATGAATATAAACAATTTATATATTGCTTCATGCTTTAATTTTTTTCCCTTCTAAGTAGCAAATCTACTTTTCAGTCCTCAGACCTTAAAAATAACTAGCAAGTTTTAACTTGTAAAACATCCATGACTTCATTATAATTTTTAAAGCCAATATTAACTATGCTGCTGCCTTATGTATGTATATCATCCTGTTCTCTTTGTATGGTTTCAAAAGAAACAAATGGAATATAGTTCAAGGTGTTAATTACATAAGCTTATTAAAAACAAACTCCTAAGACGTGTCAGTTCTAACACTTAGCACGTCTATGTTTATGTAGTTTATTAGTTTTATATATGTGAGAAAGTAAAATGTAGAAGCATAATATTGCAAAACAGTCACTACCAAAGGAAAATTATTTCATTCCATAAACAAGCTTTATAAAGAACTAGCTCTAGTGTAAGTCTGAAAGGGAAGGAGCGTGGCAGCGGAAACAGGTTTTTACATGCTAGTGTTTCTGGATTCATGGGAGGGTGGTACTGTGCTTCCTTATGTAACTGCAATCTAAACAATTTTACATAATCAGAAAATAAGTTTTTGCATAATCCCATTTTATAAAAATAAGTGAGGACCTTTTCCAGGTATTTTGCATATCCAGGTCATAAATGATCTACATTGAGAATTCTGGATAATTTTTTGCAATTTGTATGTGAATAACTACTACTGGGGGAAATGGTTCTGTTAGTAAATATCCCAGAATAAGGTCTATGACCTCGAGGAGCAAATTCGGGCCACAAATACAGGAAATAAAGATTCTCAGTAGGTCATTAGAATTAACTGTCCTCCAAGAAGTGGCAGGTACTTCACCATCCTCCTGGGTCAGGGGGAGGCAGGTGCACGGAGGGGCCTGAGTGCAGGAGGTTCCCTGCCCCCATTCTGCCTTTCCTTATTTAGGACCACCATGAACCCAGAGGATATCCTGGCTCTGACCTAAACTCAAGTCAGATCTGTACCCACCTCCCTACCGACAAGAGTGGCAGTGGGGACCTGACATGACTCTCATGCTAAACTGTAGAAGAGTCAACTAGGCTGCTGAGCGCAGTGGCTCATGCCTGTGATCCCAGCACTTTGGGAGGCCAAGGCAGGTGGATCACCTGAGGTCTGGAGTTTGAGATCAGCCTGGCCAACATGATGAAATCCCATCTCTACCAAAAA
>NW_012107675.1:526835-529170 GCF_000951045.1 Mandrillus leucophaeus
GAGGTTGCAGTGAGGTTGGAGATAGCACCACTGCACTCCAGCCTGGGTGACAGAGTGAGACTGTCTCAAAACAAAAACAAAAACAAAATCAGAAAGAAACCAGTTTACTCCCACTGTCTGGAAAAATGCCACACGATCCCCAAACAACCCTTCCCAACACACATAACCCTCTCCAAGTACAGTGCATGAGTTAGCTTCTGGCATCTGCCCTTCCGATGGCTCCTTGATCTCCAGGCCAATCACACCACAGGGGTCAGTGCACTAAGGATGCCATTCAGGGACTCAGAGGCCAGCTTGTGAATGTCAGGTATAGTGGAACTCTGTTGGGTTCATCCTGTACCACACTCTGATCTATAACATACAGGAAAAATCCAATTGAGAGAAGGTCAGCCCTACAAAATAACTTTTCTTGTTCCGGCACATGTGTATTATCTGCACCCATATCTATGCATCTGCCCATCTATCCATGTATCTATAGAAAATACTATATATGACATGATGGCCATACTTTCATTTCCGTTTTGTGGGGGAGAAAAGTTCTTTCCTAACTACATCATTTCCCCTCAAGATGATCTCAATTTTCATCATAAAAGGCTTTTACTTTTGCCAAGAAAATAATGTGAAAGTACTCTGAAAAAGCATCTGAAGCACATGAATCTGTTCTTATTCGCAGATTTAAAACATCTTGGAAGTTAATGAAATTGTCTTCCGTTAGGGATTTCCGTTAAGTAAGTAGATTTTAGCTGTTCTTGTCACCAAAAAAAAAAAAAAAAAAAAAAAATTAACTATGTGAGATAACAGGTGTGTTAACCTCTTCACTACAGTGCACTATCTAAACGTATCTCTATATCTCTGTGTATCCCACAACATCATGTTGTGGCCAGGTGTGTTTGGCTCATGCCTGTAATTCCAGCACTTTGGGAGGCTGAGGCGGGTGGATCATTTGAGCTCAGGAGCTGAAGACCAGTCTGGGCAACATGGTGAAACCCTACCTCTACAAAAAATGCAAAAAACAATTAGACATGTGTGGTGATGCATGCCTGTAGTTTTAGCTATTTGGGAGGCTGAGGAGGGAGGATGACCTGAGCTCAGGAGGTTGAGGCTGAAGTGAGCTGTGACTGAGCCATTGCACTCTAGCCTGAGAGAGTGAGACCCTGTTGCAAAAAAACCAAAAAAAGGCCAGGCGCGGTGGCTCACGCTTGTAATCCCAGCACTTTGGGAGGACAACGCGGGCAGATCACTTGAGGCCAGGCATTCGAGACCAGCCTGGCCAACATGGCGAAACCCCATCTCTACTGAAAATACAAAAATTAGCCAGGCGTGGTGGCAAGCACCTGTAATCCCAGGTACTCAGGAGGCTGAGGCAGGAGATCACTTAAACCCAGGAGACAGAGGTTGCAGTGAGCTGAGATCACACCACTGCACTCCAGCCTGGGCGACAAGAGTGAGACTCCATCTCACAAAAAAACATAATGTTGTAAACCTCAAATACACATAAGAAAATTTATGTTTGAAAATAACAATATCTTGGAAGTTGAGAGTGACAGTGGAGATTACTTGCTTTGTGTCACATTCTACACAGGGTTACAATGTAAACTTGACAGTCATTTCTGCCTAAGAGAACTAAAAAGGCTGCAAGGAATTCACACCATTCTCCTAAGCCAATTACTGTGGGAACGAAAATACCCATTTTCTCAGTTTGCTCACAAGGTGAGAACTTATTAACTGGCTCTTTCACTGACATCTAATACATACTTTTTTGAAAGAGCAATTCATTTCATTGAAGAATTAACATTTTTATCAGTTCATCTTGGCTAACAGGACATACATACTCCCCCTCCTTCCCATTCATATTCCTGGATTTACAATTAAACAATCCCTTAAAAGGAAATGAACTAGTTAAAGCATGCCTACCACCTACCCAAACTTGTTTATGCATCTCAACTGCCCTATAAAAAGGGGTAATTTCACTTTCTTCTCTGGGATGTAGATACAAGTATTTTTATTTTAATTGTTTGAGACATTATGGGAAGAAAGCCTGCAAAAAATTCAATGTACTATCAAGACACCTAGTTTTAAAGGAAAAAGTGTTGATTCTGTCAGGATGGACTGTGTGTTTTCATTCTCAAAGCATGGCAGTTCAATTTTTTTTTTTTTTTTTTTTTTTTGAGATGGAGTTTTACTCTGTCACCCAGGCTGGAGTGCATTTACTGCGACCTGCAATCTCTGCCTCCCTGGTTCAAGCAAGTCTCCCGCCTCAGTCTCCCAAGTAGCTGGGATTGCAGGCGTGCACCATCAGGCTCAACAAATTTTTTTGTATTTTTAGTGGAGACAG
>NW_012107675.1:532825-539687 GCF_000951045.1 Mandrillus leucophaeus
AGCTAGGATTACAGGCATACACCACCACACCCAGATAATTTTTGTATTTTTAGTAGACATGGGTTTCACTGTGTTAGCCAGGATGGTCTTGACCTCCTGACCTCGTGATCCTCCCGACTTGGCCTCCCAAAGTGCTGGGATTACAGGTGTGAGCCACCGCGCCCGGCCAGGTTGGGTTTTTCATCAAGGAAAGGGAATAGCCAGTATGGTGGAGTGGTTAAGATGCCAGGCTCTGACCTTAAGAAAGTTATTAAATATTTTGGTGCCTTGGAGAGAGGTATCTGCCTCAGGTATTATTTGCACTGCTGCCAAATAAAGACATAATCCATGTAAAACACTCAGAACAGTATCTGATACCCAGAACTCCATAATCACTACTCTTATCATTAACAATGGCCACTGTTGCTTATCATTTTAATAGACTATGATGACCAACTTTTAAACTGTCTTATCTTCAAAAAACTTTCCTGCATCACAATGAAATCACTTTTGCCTAAGTAGAAACAGTTTCAATGTGTGAGGCAGATGTGACTACAGATAAAAACAGTCTGCAGAAGTCCCAAAGACTCATAACAAACCCAGCTTCCAAAACAGCTTTTTCCCCTCTCATAGCAGGGGGTACCACTAAAGACAGATTCCCCCTCTGTGCTGCCTTCCCGGCATGCGCAGCCAGTCTCCCTACCTTGCACACGTTGATATCTAGTTGTTTCACTTAAGCACATTCAGGTACTCTCCCCAACACGCACGGCTGTGCCAGGCCAATGCACATGTCCGTTTTCTTCATAACTCTTTGCAGATCCACCACAATGCTGCACGAGGCAGGCATTTACTAAAAGCTTCACAAGTCAAGTGAATGGATCTGTATCTTCCAGAGTAAGAGACAGCGCGCAACTTCCTACATCATATGGATGGATGCCTTGAAAGTTATTTGTTTTTGTTCCATTTGATCAAGTTTGTAAAACAAGCTAAATGCCCTCTATTCACTTCCTGGTATTTGTGGATTCAGAGCCCAGGAAGATTCTTGTGTCTATATCAGACAACAAATAGAACCCCGTGTGTGTGTGTGTGTGTGTGTGTGTGTGTGTGTGTGTGTGTGTGTGCGCGCGCGCGCGCGTGCGCGCACACGCGCATCTCCGGGAGGTTGGAAGGATGAGAATTAAGGGAGACAATTCCATTTATTAAGCATCTGTATACCTATACTATATTGTCGGTATTCTTGTACATCATTTCAATTAATGCACAACACCAATGAGAACATCAAAGCAGAGAGGTTCCATGTCCACTACCACATGTCTAACAAAGAGCTGGTCCTAGCTAGGAGTGGTGGCTCACACCCATAATCCCAACATTTTGTGAGGCTGAGGCAGGTGTTTGACTCACTTGAGGTCAGGAGTTTGAGATCAGTCTGGCCAACATGGTGAAAACCCATCTCTACTAAAAATGCAAAAATTAGCTGAGTGTGGTGGCTTGCGCCTGTAATCCCAGCTACTCGGGAGGCTGAGGCAGGACAATCACTTGAACCTAGGAGGCAGAGGTTACAGGGAGTGGAGATCGTGCCACTGCACTCCAACCTGGGCAATAGAGACTCTGTCTAAAAAACAAAAAAGAAAAAACAGAGCAGATCTTGGCTTCAAATTCATTCCTGTCTACTCCAAAATCTGCCTTCACCACCACAGAAGTACAGGCTTACTGCAGTTGGCACACAACAAGCTTAAGCTAACCTTACTGCTTATTTAAACTACAAAGCCATCTACTGAGGCCTTCCACAGAAAGTAACCCCCACCCCATAATATTTTAAAATAAAACTTAGTGTTAGTTAACAGTACTCCTGTGATGCCTACAGTATACAGTTGAATAATTCACTTAATCTAAATTGAGGAAACATATGGCTGGGTGCTTGGCCAGGCCAAATTGCCACATCCTCCACTCCATCATTCTTCCTGAGGCTGGGTTTGTGGTAGACCCCGCAGCCTTGAATGACCCCACCCACAGGCTCCATGAGAAAAGCCGTGACTCCGAAATGCTGACACAGCCGCTGCCACCCAGGCACTCGAGGCCTCCGAGGGGTGTCCCCCTCCTGGGCTTTTCACTCCAGCACTGCAGATAAGAAAATGAAACGGGAGCAAGGAGCCAGGGGGAAGGGGTCAGCAGCCCGGTCCATCCCCACCAACTCCACCACCCCGATCTGGGGCAGGAGACCTGGACTTATAACTCACAGACTGGGAAGCATAGGCCAGGTACAGATAGGGGCTTGACCTCAGCTGGCTGCAGAGGGCAGGAGGGCTGCCTGTCATCACATCCTGCTTCACCCTGGTCCACCCTCCCCAAGGAAAGCTTCCTGAGGAAATCCTGACTGCTACAGAGAAATGGGTGGTTCAGCCCAAGGACGTAAACAGGAGCAGTGTGTTTTGTTCTGTTTCCCTGCAGACCTGCGCAGGGCCTCTGGCTAAACAATTCTTTGGCAGCCATGCAACTAAAAAGCCAAGCTAAGCGGTGGCTCAGACAACTACAACTTGTAAGTAAGAATGCGCATGGTCAGACTCAACTGAGGATTGCTAAAAGGACTGAGGTGTGTTCTCACCTAAGTTTTTAGCTTAAGGAAGCATAATTATAAACCACGATTACTTTTGCACCAACCTAAAACAATAACAAAAAGATACACTGTGGCCAGGCACAGTGGCTCAAGCCTGTAATCCCAGCACTTTGGGAGGCCGAGGAGGGTGGATCACCTGAGGTCAGGAGTTCAAGACCAGCCTGGCCAACGTGGTGAAACCCCATCTCTACTAAAAATACAAAAATTAGCTAGGCATGGTGGCAGGAGGCGCCTGGGAGGCAGAGGTTGTAGTGAGCCAAGATCGCACCATTGCACTCCAGCCTGGGCAACAGAGCAAGACTCCTTTAAAAAAAAAAAAAAAAGAGCTACCCACTAGTTACAGAATCCATCAGAACCCAAACATGATGAGAAGGAAGGGAAGTTACTTGCAGAAGGGTATCCAAATGGAATCCTTGGTGGGGTGCGGAGGTTCATGCCTGTAATCCCCACACTTTGGGAGGCCGATGGGTGGATCAGGAGGTCAGGAGTTCGAGACCAGCCTGACCACCGTGGTGAAACCCTGTCTCTGCCAAAAATACAAAAATTATGCAGGCATGGTGGCCCACACCTATAATCCCAGCTATTCAGGAGGCTGAGGCAGGAGAATTGCTTGAACCTGGGAGGCAGAGGTTGCGGTGAGCTGAGATCGCGCCATTGTACTCCAGCCTGGGCAACAAGAACAAAATAGAACTCCATCTCAAAAAAAAAAAAAAGGAATCCCTATTTTCTTTTAGTTTTACAAACGACAAAATTCAGGCCCAAACCTAAATACTTGCCGAGCTTATACTCAGGGTCCAGACATTGCAAGTCAGACACCAGAAATGCACCATCGCCCCACCAAGTCCAGACAAGACTTTAAATGAAGTTCTTCTTGTTCTGTCGTCTGCTCGTTTCCTTCCAAGTATCCAATATTTTCTCGTGTCTATATCTTAGCAACTAAGTTCCTCAGCACAGTGTCTACCTTTCTTAAACTTCCTCCTCAGAAATGATCTCTATGGTTTTTTTTTTTGGTTTGTGTTTTTGAGACAGGCTCTCCCTCTTTTGCCCAGGCTGGAGTGCAGTGGTGCAAACACAGCCACTGCAGCTGCAATGTCCCAGGCTCAAGCAATCTTCCCACGTCAGCTCCCCAAGTAGCTGGAAATACAGGCAGCACTACCATGCCTGGCTAATTTTTTTCTTTTCTTTTCTTTTTTGAGACAGAATCACGCTGTATCCCCCAGGCTGGAGTGCAGCGGTGCCATCTCGGCTCACTGCAACCTCCGCCTCCTCAGTTCAAGCAATTCTCCCGTCTCAGCCTCCTGAGTAGCTAAGATTACAGGTGCACGCCACCACGCCTGGCTAATTTTTGTGTTTTTAGTAGAGACGAGGTTTCACCACTTTGGCCAGGCTGGTCTCAAACTCCTGACCTCAGGTGATCTGCCCGCCTTGGCCTCCCAAAGTGCTGGGATTACAGGCATGAGCTACCCCGCTCGGCTAATTTTTGTATTTTTTGTTTGTAGACATGGGGTTTCACCATGTTGTCCAAGCTGATCTCAAACTCCCGAGCTCAAACTATCCACCCACCTCCGCCTCCCAAAGGGCTGGGATTACAGGAATGAGCCACTACACCCAAGCAAAAATGATCTTTATATTCCTAGTTCCATCTCTCCTTCAGTTAAAGCTCCCATTATGTGAGCCATTTCAGCAAGGGAGGGCAAGACATCAAAGGCGCTTAAGGATCGATCATGGAGGATGCATCATACGAATTCTTAAAGAGAAATATGGTCATGAGGTGGGCAAGAACGAGATGTACTTCAGTATGACCCCCTCCTCATCACCTCTACCAGGGGAACCAACAATATCTTTGTAGAGAACTCTGTGCCCTGCAAGATGTCTCAGTTAAAAAAAAAAAAAAAAAAAGATAGTAAAAGAGTTTGATCCAACAAAACAAAAAATGGCCATTAGGCTTCCTAAAGACTGTAAATGTCAAATGACTGATACAAATAGTAGATGCTAAAGAATGTGCAAAGAAGAGAAATACTGATTTTGCAATGTCAACAGACCGTACTATTTAAAAAAGCAATCATGGGTTGTAAATCATATGATAATGAGGCATGACCACCGGGAGCTAGCTTTATCACAAAGTACCTGACACAGTAAAATACTTGAACGGAAAATTTTCTTTTTCTTTTTTTGAGACAGAGTCTCTTGGCGCCCAGGCTGCAGTGCAGTGGCACGATCTCAGCTCACTGCAACCTCCGCCTCCCAGGTTCAAGCAATTCTCCTACCTCAGCCTCTCGAGTAGCTGGGACTACAGGCACATACCACCTTGCCTGGCTAACTTTTGTATTTTTGGTAGAGACGGGGTTTCACCATGTTGGCCAGGCTGGTGTCCAACTCCTGACCTCAGGTGATCTGCCCTCCTCGGCCTCCCAAAGTGCTGAGATTACAGGCATGAAGCACTATGCCCAGCAGGAGGGAAAATGTTTGTTAATCATGGAATGTTCTTAATTTTTTAATATTGATATGGTTGACTCCATGCTTCATTTGTACTATTTTGCAACGTTTCCTGTGGTCAGAACTCTTGGGGATGATGCAGACTCTATCCTTGTATTCTTCCCATTTCCCGTGGCAGAACTTATTCTCATCTTGACCTTGCGTCTACAGAAACTTTCCTTTTGGTCTTGAGTCATTTCCTGTCCCAACTACAGCAATTGCTAGTCTTATGTTCTTCTTGAATATTGAATTGTAAACACTAAACATGCTCAAGACAGGCAACTTTCATGTTTCAATTTCCACCCTACATTAGTTAGGAGTCTACACTCTTGCTTTCGTAATCCATCACTGAGCTTGATTCAAAATTACTGATTCCACTGTCATTCTTTTAAGTGAGTATGATCCTCTCCACACACCCCATCGACTTCCCACAGCTAATGGTGAGTGTGTGTGTCCCCAAAGGAAAGGGGAGCAGCGTGAGCCAGCTCTCAAGACTTCAGGGGACCTTTCCCTTCGTGACCATGAATCATTTTCCTTCTCGATCTCAACGTGAAAACTTTCCTTTTCCTCCGCTAATGAGAAGTTTCTTAATAGGATGTCTGCTGGGCTGTGTAATAATCTCCAAAGGGAAGTGATGGAGGTTTTGGCATGAGTCACTGAAGTGGGGCTGGAGGAAGTAATCGGCAGTAATGGACCAGAGGGAGCAGTCCTTTACCAACAGGATGGGCTGAAGATCAGCTGGGAAATTTTATTTTTCTAACTCTCCGTTTTTATATTACTTGGTGAGGACATTTCTCTCAACGCATTTACTCTGAATGAATGGTGGCCATTAAAATCAATTTACTCAGGGATCAGAACTTTTTAGAATATATGTCCCATTAGAGTTTAATTAAAATGTCCAGTATAGAATCCACAGGGAATAAAATATACTATAAGTGGTTTCCATTTTCTCCGTATACTCTTTTACTTTCATTGCTAACCCTCAGCAATCTACTAAGGAGTGATTTCCAACTCTCCAAATCTTGTACGATGCCTGCACACCCTACACAGCCTCAAAGACCAGGGAGTGAAGTGGTACCAGGAGGGGTCTCAAGCAGAGGTTAAGAAGAGCCTCAATTACTCTTTCCCTAACACCATCCACCACCATGTCCTCCAGAACACCGTGATTCATCTGATGTTGCATTCAAAGGATTAGGACAGGGAATTCAAAGGGTGAGGCCAAGGGGTGAGGCAGGGCAGCCCTGTGTTTATGGATAGCACCACCAAGGTTCCTTTGCAGCCATGCAGCCCATGCTCAAAAACCTTGGCCAGGGTCCCTGCCCCACATCAGCATATCTGCCTAGACCTAAGAAGCCACTATAGGAATCCTTGCACCAATAAGACTTCTATGCTGCTCTACAACTTTCTCTCCACACCCTCTTTCCCAGCTCTGTCTTGGGTGGCAGTTGGGATGGGTAGCAGTTGAGATGCAAAGAGGAAAACAAAGAGGTATTATCTTCTTCGGGAAACTTTAATTCAATTCCACTACTTGTATGTATGTATGTATTTTCGTGGCATGGTCTTGCTCTGTTTCCCGGGCTGGACTGGAGTGCAGTGGCATAATCATGGCTCAATGAAGCCTTGACTTCCCGGGCTAAGGTGATCCTCCTGCTTCATCTTTCCAAGTAGCTGGGACTACAGGCACAGGCCACCACACCCGGCTAATTTTTTATTTTTTGTAGAGAAGTGGTCTCACTATGTTACCCAGGCTCAATTCCACTACTTTAAAACGAAGATGGAAAGCATTCCTAAGCC
>NW_012107675.1:540882-543549 GCF_000951045.1 Mandrillus leucophaeus
AGACAGGGTTTCTCCATGTTGGTCAGGCTGGTCTCAAACTCCTGACCTCAGGTGATCCACCTGCCTCGGCCTCCCAAAGTGCTGGGATTACAGCCACCACGTCTGGACTTGCTGTCTTCGTACTTTCCTCTTTCTCCCAACAGCTCAAAGCTGCTACCCTGTGGTAATAGACAGCCACCTATTAGTTTCCTAGGGGCTGCCATAACAATGCACCAACAATTGGGCGGCATAAAACTAAGAAATGCATTGTCTCCCAGTTCTAGAGGCTGGAGGTCCTCGCCACTTCCTGGCTGCTGGGGGCTGCCAGCGATCTTCGGCATTCCTTGGCCTGCAGGTGCGTCACTGCAATTCTCCAGCATCACATGCTGTTCTCTGTGGGTGTCTTTACTTCATCTTCCCTCCATGCACATCTGTGTCTGTGTCCCAATAAAGACATCAATCATGTTGGACTAGGGCCCACCCTGTTTATTTAACTTGGCTAAATCTGAAAAGAAGCCATTTCCAAACAAAGTCACACTCAGATACCAGGGATTAGGACTTGTAGGTATCCTTTTTGGGGGGAAAAAAATCAACCCACAACCACACCTCACAGGGTCACTGGAGCAATTAAATGAGTTAAGGTACGGAGAGAGCTTAGCATAGTGTTTAACACATAGTCCATGCTCCATAAATACCTGCAGCTAATATCAATATTATCCTTATTCTTATTACTAAGTCATCCATTATTTCTGCCCCACAGCATCTTTGTTAAAAAGGCTTTAAAGCCTGGGGGTGGTGGCTCATGCCTGTAATCCCAACACTGAGGGGCCAAGGTGGGCAGATCACTTGCGATTGGGAGTTTGAGACCAGCCTGGCCAACCAAAATGGTGAAACTCTGTCTCTACTAAAAATACAAAAATTAACTGGATGTGGTGGCACACGCCTGTAATCCCA
Source organism: Mandrillus leucophaeus (assembly GCF_000951045.1). NCBI lineage: Eukaryota > Metazoa > Chordata > Mammalia > Primates > Cercopithecidae > Mandrillus > Mandrillus leucophaeus. Next base: position 541,816 of record NW_012107675.1, read on the forward strand.
GCTATGCAGGAGACTGAGGCACGAGAAGTGCTTGAACCCAGGAGCTGGGGGTTGCAGTAAGCCAAGATCACACCACTGCACTCCAGCCAGGGCAACAGAGCAAGACTCCATCTCAAAAACAAAAACAAAAACAAAAAACAAAAATAAACAAACAAAAAACAAAGGCTTTAAAAGCAAGTCCTGTGGCAGCCAAGTTTCAAAGAATATTCCAGCTATCATACAAAAATACAACCTCCAATCCAACTCCTTGGGAAAAAATCAATTACGATTGACTAGATTTTAAAAAAATGAAGGATGTCCCTTGTTCTGTCCACTGAGCTCTGAGGCATCAAGGAAGCATGGAATACAGAGCTATGTAGGAATCAGTAAAGGAAGTCCTCCAGAGAAGCAGGTGACAACCAAATTTCTAGTTCCTTTGGTTTGTAAAGAAAGAAAGAAAGAAAAAATTCAATTCTATCTTGCACACTCTCCCCATGGTACCAAAAGGAATAGAGACAAACCTTGGTGATATTGTGGGGTTAGTTCCAGACCACTGCCAAGAGGCAAATAACACAATAAACCCAGTCACATAAATTTTTTGGTTTCCCAGTGTATGAGTTATGTTTACGCTATACTGTAGTCTATTAAGTGTCTAATAACACTATGTCTAAAATATATATATACACACATACACATACACACACACAGACCTTAATTTTAAAATATTGCTAAAAAATATTAACAATTGGCCAAGTGTGGTGGTTCATGCCTATAATCCCAGCACTTTGGGAGGTCAAGGCAGATGGCTTACTTGGGCTCAGGAGGTCAAAACCAGCCTGGTCAACATGGCAAACCCTCTCTAGTAAAAATACAAAAATTAGCCAGGTGTGGTGACACATGCCTATGATCCCAGCCACTCGGGAGGCTGAGGCAGGAGAATCGCTTGAACCCAGGAAGCAGAGATTGCAGTGAGCTGCGATCATGCAGCTGCACTCCAGCTTGGACAACAGAGCAAGACACTGTCTCAAGAAAAACAAAAACAAAACAACAGAAACAAGCAATAACTGCAAAGTGCATAAAATGAGGTATGCCTATATATACCTACTTGTATATATTTTTTCATTTTTAAATAAAAAGTCCAAGGACCACAGATGTTTAAACATGGCATTAGAAAACAGGAAACCAAAGAAACAACCAAGCATCTAAGGAGGGTTGACTTAAATTTAAAGCAAAGCAATAAAGGTAATCACCTCTGTTTTAAAAGATATTTAAGAGTCTAGCCACATGCCTACTTGTACAACAGTGACTATCTGTCACAACCAAGGCACTGGTACAATATCAGTGTGCTTCTCTCTGCCTTCATAAAACTTGTTTTGAAACAGACCCTCCTGGGACCCCAGAAGGTACTGTGTTACTATTTCCTCCCCTCACTCATTTTGCTAACTCATTTTTCTGCCAAAACAACACTCCGAGCCTCTTCAATCCTCCCTGCCAATTGCAATGCATAATTCAGTGCTTACTTCTCTTGACCCAGCCAGCAAATTCAGGATTCAAACCAATCTGCTTTCACTTGCTCACTGGTCTCTGGCCGATCCTTGGGAGCCATCGGTGACCTACAGCCCTTGAGCAACTCTCGCCCTGGATTATCTTCTTTATACATCAAGACTTGAAATAGAATATACTCAAACTTGTCTGCAAGTCTGTCTGCAGTTGTACAAACAACAGGTTTATGCGTCTTCAAATCTTGATTTTTTT
>NW_012107675.1:543599-544877 GCF_000951045.1 Mandrillus leucophaeus
TTGCCTCAATGTTGATGGCTGCTGACTGATCGTGGCGGTGGCTGCTGAAGGTTGGGGTGGCTGTGGTAGTTTTAAAAAATAAGACAACAGGCTGGGGGCTGTGGCTTATGCCTGTAATCCCAGTATTTTGGAAGGCCAAGGTGGGCAGATCACTTGAGGTCAGGAGTTCAAGACAAGCCTGACCAACATAGTGAAACCCCATCTCTACTAAAAATACAAAAATTATCTGGGTGTGGTGGTGGGAGCCTGTAATCCCAGCTACTCAGGAGGCTGAGGCAGGAGATTCGCTTGAATCTGGGACGCACAGGTTGCAGTGAGCTGAGATCGCACCACTGCACTCCAGCCTGGGCAACAGAGTAAGACTCCATCTCAAAAAAATAAAATAATAAAATAAAGACAATAAAGAAATTTGCTGCATCAAGGGACTCTTCATATCATGAAAGATTTCTCCTTAGCATACTACACTGCGTCACAGCACTTTACCCACAGCAGAACTTCTTTCAAAATTGGAATCAATCCTCTTAAACCCTGATGCTGCTTTATCAACTAAGTTTATGGAATACCTAAAATCCTTTGTTGTCAACAATGCTCACAGTATCTTCACCAGGAGTAATTTCCAGCTCAAGAAACCACTTTGTTTGAGCTTCCATAAGAAGCAACTCCACATCTGTTCAGGTTTAATAATGAGATTGCAGCAATTCAGCCTCAAAATGTGACATAGGGACTCAAAATGAGCGCGTAGTGTTGGAAAAATGGCACCAAAAATCTTGCTCAACACAGCGTTGCCACAAACCTTCAGTTTGTTTAAAAAACAAACAAACAAACAAACAATAAAACAAAACACATCATCCTGGCTAACATGATGAAACCCCGTCTCTACTAAAAATACGAAAAAATTAGCCGGGCGAGGTGGCGGGCACCTGTAGTCTCAGCTACTCAGAAGGCTGAGGCAGGAAAATGGTATGAACTTGGAAGGCGGAGCTTGCAGTGAGCCGAGATCGCGCCACTGCACTCCAGCCTGGGTGACAGAACAAGACTCTGTCTCAAAAAAAAACAGGTCAGCCGCAGTGGCTCATGCCTATAATCCCAGCTACTCGGGAGGCTGAGGCAGGAGAATCACTTGAGCCCAGGAGGCAGAGGTTGCAGTGAGCTGCGATCATGCAGCTGCACTCCAGCTTGGACAACAGAGCAAGACACTGTCTCAAGAAAAACAAAAACAAAACAACAGAAACAAGCAATAACTGCAAAGTGCATAAAATGAGGTATGCCTATATATAC
>NW_012107675.1:545397-553788 GCF_000951045.1 Mandrillus leucophaeus
CAAGACTTGAAATAGAATATACTCAAACTTGTCTGCAAGTCTGTCTGCAGTTGTACAAACAACAGGTTTATGCGTCTTCAAATCTTGATTTTTTTAAAAAAAAGTCAAACCTAGTATAGAACCTAATATAGAACCTAATTGCTCTGCAGCTTGATTTTTTTTTTTTTTTGGACAAAGTTTTGCTCTTGTTGCCCAGGCTGGAGTGCAGTGGTGTGATCTCAGCTCACTGCAACCTCCACGTCCCAGGTTCAAGCAATTCTCCTGTCTCAGCCTCCCAAGTAGCTGGGATTATAGGCACATGCCACCACACCTGGCTAATTTTTGCATTTTTAGTAGAGACGGGGTTTCACCATCTTGGTCAGGGCGGTCTTGAACTCCTGACCTCAGGTGATCCATCCACCTCAGCCTCCCAAAGTGCTGGGATCACAGGCGTGAGCCACTGTGCCTGGCCAAAAATCTTTTAGGTGACAAGAGGAGGCTGTCTTTCCCAATGTTATGGAAGTAGGCCTTTCTATTTTCTACAAAGGAAGAACAAAGTGGATAGTCATGGCTGCTGTTCTGGAGCCTGTCTCAAGCTGGCTACAATGAGGAGTAGATGTTTGTGCTTCTCTCCACCTCCTTGGAATTCATGGGCTACAAATGTAAAGCCTTAGGTGTTTGCCACACTGACCCACACTGGCATCCAAGACACCAGGATCCAGGGAGCCTGGGTGGAAACTGGGAAAACCCAGACTGCAGGAGACTTTCTGGCTTTACCGTCAAACTCTGCTCAAAGAGTAGAGCCCAAATCCATCTGGGTCTGGTCCACCCTGGGGGGCAGTGTGCAAAGATATATAAGTTCAGTATTTTACCTGTTTTACAGGTAAAACAAACGAACTTGGAAGCCTAAAATCTGCAGAAGCCAAAGTCAGCCAGCAGTTGTTGAATTATGGGTATTGAATAAAATGTGGGTGTGTTTAAAAGGAAACCAGGAAGCCTAGATTATTTACATGGTGAAAGGATGCCAACAACAGGAAATTTCTAGTAGCTCTGAGGGCATAAAACCAATCAGCATATGTGCACAGCAAAAGAAATAATCAGCAGAGCAAACAGACAACCCACAGAGTGGGAGAAAATTTTCTCAAACTATGCACTCAACAAAGAACTAATATCCAGAATCTACAAGGAACTCAAACAAATCAGCAAGAAAAACAAACAATCCCATCAAAAAAGTGGGCTAAGAACATGAATAGATAATTCTCAAAAGAAGATATACAAATGGCCAACAAACAAAGGAAAAAAATGCTCAACATCACTATCAGGGAAATACAAATCAAAAACCACAATGTGATACTACCTTACTCCTGCAAGAACGGCCATAATCAAAAAATAGTAGATGTGGGTATGGATGTGGTGAAAAGGGAAAACACTTTTACACTGCTGGTGGGAATGTAAACTAGTACAAACACTATGGAAAACAGTATGGAGATTCCTTAAACAACTAAAAGCAGGCCAGGCACAGTGGCTCAGGCTGTAATCCTAGCACTTTGGGAGGCCAAGGTGGGTGGATCACCTGAGGTCAGGAGCTTGAGACCAGCCTGGCCAGTCTCCACTAAAAATACAAGAAGTAGCTAGGCGTGGTGGCGGGTGCCTGTAATCCCAGCTACTTGGGAGGCTGAGGCAGGAGGCAGAGTTTGCGGTGAGCAGAGACTGCACCATTGCACTCTAGCCTGGGTGACAAGAGCAAAACTCAGTCTCCAAAAAATAAAAAAAAGAAAAGAAAAAAAAAAGAACTAATATAAAGTAGGTCTACCATTTGATGCAGCAATCCCACTCCTGGGTCTCTACCCAGAAGAAAAGAAGTCATTATAGGAAAAAGACACTTGCACATGCACGTTTGTAGCAGCACCACTCACAATTGCAAAAATATGAAACCAGCCCAAAAGCCCATCAATCAACAAGTGGATAAAGAAAATGTGGTATATATAGACCACAAGATACTATTCAGTCATAAAAAGGAGTGAATTAATGGCATTCACCACAACCTGGCTGGAGTTGGAGACCATTATTCTAAGTGAAATAACTCAGGAATGGCAAACCAAACATCGTACGTTCTCACTTATAAGTGGGAGCTAAGCTATGAGGAGCAAAGGCATAAGAATGATACAATGGGCTGTGTGTGGTGGCTTATACCTGTAATCCCAGCATTTTGGGAGGCTGAGGTGGGCAGATCACCTGGGGTCAGGAGTTCGAGACCAGCCTGGCCAACATGGTGAAACTCTGTCTCTACTAAAAATACAAAAATTAGCCAGGTGTAGTGGTGTGTGCCTGTAATCCCAGCTACCCAGGAGGCTGAGGCAGGAGGATCACTGGAACCTGGGAGGCAGAGGCTGCAGTGAGCAGAGATCACGCCACTGCACTCCAGCCTGGGGGATAGAGCAAAACTCTATCTCAAAAACAAACAAACAAACAAAAAACAAAGTATACAATGGACTTTGGGGACTTGTGCAGAAGCGTGGAAGAGGGTGAGGTATAAAAGACTACACATTGAGTGCAGTGTACACTACTCAAGTGATGGGTTTACTAAAACCTCAGAAATTAGCACTAAAGAACTTATTCATGTAACCACATACTACCTGGCCTGTTCCCCAAAAACTATTGAATTTTTTTAACCTGTATTCGAATAAAATAAAATAAAATAAAACCAATCAGCATATGTAAAAGTACATATGAAGTGCAAGAAATAATACCAATGTAAATATGATCATGCTAATCTCTAGAGCAGCACTTCTTAGATTAAGGGATGTGACCTTTCTCTTAAGGTTTAGAGCATGTGTTCATTCTATTCGTCTCCCCTCCTGGTCTCTGTGGAAGCTCTTCCACTAGAGAAGGGATCCTGCTTTCTAAAGACCCAGACACAGAATATGCAGCCACTCAGGGGCATGACAAACCAAAGAATTCTTTTTTTTTTTTTTTTTTGAGACGGAGTCTCGCTCTGTCGCTCAGGCTGGAGTGCAGTGGTGTGGTGCAATCTCAGCTCTCTGCAAGTTCTACCTCCCCGGTTTATGCCATACTCCTGCCTCAGCCTCCCGAGTAGCTGGGACTACAGGCACCTGCCACCATGCCTGGCTAATTTTTGGTATTTTTAGTAGAGACGGGGTTTCACTGTGTTAGCCAGGATGCTCTCGATCTCCTGACCTCGTGATCCGCCCGCCTCGGCCTCCCAAAGTGCTGGGATTACAGGCATGAGCCACCGCACCCGGCATCAAAAAGTTCTTGATACAAAACGTTAATGTGGGGTAACTAGCTGACATTTTCTTCATAACCTAATCAAGGCAAACTGCTACTACACATCAGTGTTATGACGCTCTTCCAGTAAATCACCACCTGGGCGCCACATGTTAGGTGAGTTACATCAACATGTTGCAGAAGGCAGTAATGACCATACCCCAGTAGACTACATCTTAATGCCATACATTCTGAGAAAGTTTTTTAAAGAAACTGTAAGTCACAATAAAATGAGCCTTAAAAATGAAATGTTTTACCTTTTCAGAATAAATGTTTATGGTCTTTACAGACTTTCCCAAAGATTTCCAATTCCTGTAGGCTCTCTTTAGATTCATAACAAAATTATCCCAAAATAACAATTTACGTAAGTGGCAAGTTTGGCCGGGCACAGTGGCTCATGCCTGTAATCCCAGCACTTTGGGAGGCAGAGGTGGGTGGATTACCTGAGGTCAGGAGTTCAAGACCAGCCCGGCCAACATGGTGAAAACCCATCTCTACTAAAATACAAAAATCAGCCGGTGGTGGTGGCACATACCCCTAATCCCAGCTATTCAGGAGGCTGAGGCAGGAGAATTGCTTGAACCCAGGAGGCGGAGGTTGCAGAGCTGAGATCGTGCCACTGCACTCCAGCTTGGGTGACAGAGCAAGACTCCGTCTTGTGGGAAAATAAAATAAAATAACATAAAATAAAATAAAATAAAATAAAATAAAATAAAATAAAATAAAAGTGGCAGGTTTATTCATTACAGGCTTATAGTTCTTCCTCAAAACACAACGAGTCCCATTTTCTGCCATATTCATACTGAAAAGTGTGGTCAAGTTTTTCGTTAAGTCTGGTGGGGCCATCGTTATATGATGGCTTTAGAAATTCTTGACTGGAAACCTAAGACTCCTAATTAAAGCTCAAAGATCCACAGTGAGTAATTTGCAGAAAACAGCTCACAAAAAATAGCTGCTAACTGAATGAAACCCTGGGAAAATAGTCTACAAAACAAAAAACCAAACAATCAGGATTATAAAAACCGATTTAGTACATTCATGAATCCATCACTCAAAAAATGAAATCATGAGTTAAGTGAATGCTTGTAATATTTTACATGTTTTTAAATAAGTAAACTATTCAAAAGCTCTCTTATGTTATTGTGTCACTTAGACCGACACATAAAAAAACTAAAAATAGCAATGTGGGTGCCATTTAAACAGAAAATTTTTATTACAAGTATTTTCTTGCTTTCACAAAATCTTGGCTATTCAAAAGCATTCATATTTTCTCTCTTTTTTTCTTTCTTTTTTGTTCTGTTTTGTTTTGTTTTGACACAGTGTCTTGCTCCATCACCCAGGCTGGAGTACAATGGTGCCATCACAGCTCACTGCAGCCTCAACCTCATGGGCTCAGGGGATCCTCCTGACTCAGGCTCCCAAATAGCTGGGACTATAGGTACATGCCTGGTTAATTTTTAAAAATTTTTTTGTAGAGGTGTGGTCTCTCCATCTTGCTCAGGCCAGTCTTGAACTCCTGACCTCAAGCAATTCTCCTGCCTTGGCCTCCCAAAGCACTGGGATTACAGGAGTGAACCACTGTACCCAGCCCTTTTCTCTTGCAAGTATAGAAAATATTTTAAACACATATTTCTCGACATGTAATCTGAAGGTTAGAAGCAATTTATGTATTTATTTTTAAGTTACATATTAAAAAGGGCATATTACCTCAATCAAATCAACTGCACTCCAGCCTGAGAGACAGAGCAAGACTCTGTCTCAAAAAAAAAAAAAAAAAGTCAATCGATCTTAAACATGTAGAATTAGAACATCATCCCTTCACTTAAAAATGAAAAATTAGTGACGCAGTGGTTCACACTTGTAATCCCATCACTTTGGGAAGTTAAGATGGGAGGACTGCTTGAGGCCAAGAGTTCAAGACCAGCCTGTGCAACAAAAAGAGACTCCCATTGCTAGAAAAAATTAGAAAAATATAATAAGTTGAGTGTGGTAATGCGCGCCTGTAGTCTCAGCTACTGGGAGGCTGAGGCAGGTGGATCCCTTGAGCACAGGAAGGCAAGGCAGCAGTGAGCCTTGATCATACCACTGCACTCCAGCCTGGGTGACACAGGGAGACCCTGTCCCTGAAAAATTAAAAATTAAAAATTAAAAAGATTAAAATAAAGACATATTAATTCATATTCTAACTAAAGAGATTCAACTATTGTTAGTAGTTAATAATAACTCATTTTTTTTTTCTTTTGAGACAGAGTCTTGCTCTGTCACCCAGGCTAGTGTACAGTGGCGCGATCTCGGGTCACTGCAGCATTGGTCTCCCAGGTTCAAGCAATTCTCCCTGCTGCAGCCTCCCAACTAGCTGGGATTACAGGTGCCCACTACCACGCCCGGCTAATTTTCGTATTTTTAGTAGAGACGGGGTTTCGCCACATTGGCCAGGCTGGTCTTGAACTCCTGACTGGTGATCCACCTGCCTCAGCCTCCCAAAGTGCTGGGATTACAGGCGTCAGCCACCACACCCAACCAATAATTCACATTTATGAACTGTTCATCGTATGTCATGCACAGTTCTCATTATTTATTTATTTATTTTTGAGAAGAGGTCTCGCTGTGTCTTCCAGGCTGGAGTACAGTGGTATGATCTTGGCTCACTGCAACCTCCACCTCCTGGGTTCAAGCGATTCTCCTGCCTCAGCCTCCCGAGTAGCTGGAATTACAGGCACCTGCCACTATGTCCAGCTAATTTTTGTATTTTTGGTAGAGATGGGGTTTCACTATGTAGGCCAGGGTGGTCTCGAACTCCTGACTTCAGGTGATCCACTGCCTTGGCCTCTCCAAATGCTGGGATTACAGGCATGAGCCACTGCACCCGGCCTTTGTTCTTGTTATTTAAATAGTCCTCATGAGAACCCAGTGATGGGGTGGCTGTCCAGCTCAGTTTACAGATAAGGAAACTGAGGTACAGAATAATTAAATAACTCACCCAGGTCACATGTCCAGTAAGGGCTGAAGCCACAATTTGAACTCAAACAATCTAAAATAGTTCCTTTGCTCTTAACTACTTTACTATTCTACCTTTCAGTTTTCTAAGAGACATTCAATTAACTTTGTTTGTTTCTAAATGTTTTAACTCACAGATTAAGGTTGTTACTCTTCTCTTTCAAAACTTTTTTTTAAAGACTGGGCATTTTCAAACAAGGAATGCTACAAAGTTGCTAATGGTTTATTTTACGAAGGAGGTCTTTAAATTCCTACCAAAACAAAGACAAACTCGTATAGCAAAGATACATATTCTTGAACTAGAATATTCCTTTCTTCTACAAATAATTTAATGTTGAAACACTGTATTTTTAAAGCGTGCGCGCGCGCACACACACACACACACACACACAAACAGCACATAAACATGTTTTAGGTCTAGGTTAAAAAACAATTGTTGGCTGATAGCAAGACCAATACAAAATTATTATTAAAGTCAACAAAGTCAAGGGTGTTTAGGATAAATTTTAAAGGAAACTAGGTCTTACTGGATTAAGGGAAGTTCAAAAAAAAAAAAAAAAAAAAAGGTGGGGAGTGGGTAACTAGGGCTCGGGGATATCCCAAAATTTCTTATTCTGCTCCTCAATGGCTCTTTACTTAAAAATCGTGTTATTCTCATAATGCATTTCTTTTCTTTCTTATTACCTCATGCTAGGAGAAAGAATGAAGCCACAACCAGGCAGAGTGACGGGTGGACACATGGAAACTTCCTCACTCACTACTGGCTGCAAAACGAAACTAGTAAATAGTGAATTGAAACATCAGAATCAACCACGAATAGAACTTGTATCAGACACCCAAGGAGAACTGCAACGTATCTCTGTGAACACAGAGAACCTTAGTCTGAAGAGCAAACATAAATACAAATATATTTCCGTTTTCACCTATCATCTTGAAAAGCAAACATAAATACAAATACATTTCCATTTTCACCAATCATGTTGAAAGCCATAGAGGAGCCTTTCAGAAAAGAAAAAACTACTATTACGGAAAGGAAAAACTACCCCTTTCTCAAGCGTTTGTCTTCTGAGTCTCAGAGCTACCATGATGCCTGGATATCCAGTCTCCAGGATGGAGACGTCTGTATTACATGACTTGACATGGCAGGAAAGAGACAAGATAGGTTATCTCTATGAGGCGTCTCTCCTCATAAAGAATTAATGCTGCCCAGTGAAACACTTCAGAGAGCAAAAGAAGGGATGTTCGAGATCTGGCTAGGAGCAAAGCTAATGAGGAACAGACCTACCATTTTCAGGTCTTGTTACAAACATGAATTAATAAATAGATGAGCATATCATTTGAAAAATGACAATTTATGTAGTCACGAAAATACATTTTATCTCAAAACTAGTCTGAAGGTTTAGTTAATTCGTGTAGTCTTAGTCCGTACTCACAGGTATTAAATGGTATCACTGACTGTGAGAGTCAGTCTTTGTCCATTTAGATTCACTCGTTTGAGACCAATTTCATTTTTACTAATGACAAGAATGTGTGTCAACCACGGGTAGGCACATCATCTATTACAGTGGGATTAGGACAGTCAAATCTTAAACAGGAAGCAATCAGGTAGCATCACAGCACGCTTAAAAAGGATACATTAGATAAATGATAGTTTTCCTCTTACATCCTTTGTAAAATTGAGCTATCGATTTGCAAACGAATCAATTTGCATTGACTACATATTTCCCACTATTTCACTGTACTCTACAATTAGCTTTTAAAAGAAAGATTTAAAGATCTTACAGTGGTGTGTATATTGTTATACATAATAATTCCCCCTTTTAAGGAACCATATTCTATCAGTATAGAGAGACAGGTATATAAATATTTATACATATATACATGGATAGGTACTTTTTTTCTTTTTTATTTAATAAGAATTACAGATGAGGTCTCACTATGTTATGCAGACTGGTCTAACTCCTGGCCTCAAGCGATCCTCCAGCCTTGGCCTCCCAAAGTGGTGGGATTACAGGCATGAGGCGCTGTGCCTGGCCACTTTTTCCTTTAGAAAGAAAGAAAATCAGCTGGGCTTGGTGACTCACGCCTGTAATCCCAACACTTTGGGAGGCCGAGGCAGGCGAATCA
>NW_012107675.1:554270-561054 GCF_000951045.1 Mandrillus leucophaeus
AAGGAAGAAAGAAGGGATGAAAGAAGGGAAGAAAGAAAGAAAAAGAAAGAAAGAAAGAAAGAAAATCACAAGACATACGACATCTCTAAAATGTCTTGTATTAACTCAGCCCACTCTAAGCATAAAAGAATTATCAAAAGAAAGTTACCATCGAGCAGTCTTGATTACTTTAGACACTGCACAAAGTGTTGGGCCTCAGGAAGTCAGAGGACAGGTAATGACATGACGCACAAACATCTGGTTAGAGCTTTCACCATCCCTGCCTGGATCACTAAAGTAGTCTCCTTCCTTCCAACCTCATTGCCACCCCATTGCCTACAAAAGTTACTTTTCCGGCAGGGCAGCCGTGGTGGCTCACGCCTGTAATCCCAGCCCTTTGGGAGGCAGGCAGATCACCTTAGGTCAGGAGTTCAAGATCAGCCTGGACAACATGGTGAAAACCCATCTCTAGTAAATACAAAAATTAGCTGGGTGTGGTGGCGGACACCTGTAATCCCAGCCACTTGGGAGGCTGAGGCAGGAGAACCGCTTGAACCTGGAAGGCGGAGGGTGCAGTGAGCCGAGATCGCACCACTGTAACTCCAGCCTGGGCAACAGAGTTTGACTCACTCAAAAAAAAAAAAAAAAAAAAAGAAAGAAAGAAAAAGAAAAAAGAAAAAGAAAGAAAATGAATGAAAAAAGTTACTTTTCCAAAACACAGAAGTAATTAGGTCCCATGCCCGATAGCCTCTTTCACCGGCAACCACAAACCTTATCCAGCCACATCAACACCCATATCTGGGAGATCTGTGCCCTTCCACCTTTGTCCCTCTTTGCTCTGCCGGGAAGGGCCCTCCTCGCTCTGCGGGGAAGGGCCCTCCTCGAACCTTCCTTTTTATCCCTCTCACTAGAAAAGAACTCTCTGGGAACTCCTACTTATCCCTCAGGGCCCAAATCCAAAGGTATGTCTGGTAGTGACCCGCCCAGACGCTCCCAGGCTGTGATCCTGAGCGAAGGGATCCCACCGCCTTCCGGGTGCTCTGCCCACCATCCTGTGAAGTTGGGTATGTACTCAGCGACCGACCGTGGGGCTGAGGCTTTCGCAGCAAAACTAACCCTTTGTAGAAGTCAAGGGCAGGTATTGCTAATAGCTCAATAACTTAAACAAACAAACAAAAATTAGCAGCCATTAAATGTCTGAATGAGATGTGTGAAAGAATGAACTATATACAATTGCAAATGGAAGTCGGTTTCAGGGAAATGCATGATTCAACTTTCAGCTTCCCTATCTACCATCTGCATGACTTAGGACACAGACGTTTACATCTGAACTGTAAAACGAGGACAAGAATATTCACTGGCCACACCTCCTATGAGGATCAAGTAAGAAAATGTATGCGAAGGACCCAGCACAGCCCTGGGATTCTACACAGGAGCACGGCCTCCCACTCAGTCCCCACAGAGCTGCATGCAAAGGACCTCAGTAAGAAGCCAGGTGGCAGAGGGAAGGGTTGTATGGCTGAGCAAAAGAAAGACAAGGTAGAGAACAGCAAATAAAGGCAGAGAGGCAGGAGAAGGGAATTATGGAAGAAGGTCGCTTAAGCTCAAGGCGTCTCCTTTAGCAGGAAAAGATTCGGCAACCCCAACCAAAATTATCAAAGCCGGCCAGGCGCAGTGGCTCATGCCTGTAATCCCAGCACTATGGGAGACCCAGGTGGGTGGCCAGGGATTCAAGAGCAGCCTAAGCCCCGTCTCTACTAAAAATACAAAAATTAGCCGGGCGTGATGGCAGACGCCCGTAATCCCAGTTACTTGGGAGGCTGAGACAGGAGAATCGCTTGAACGTGGGAGGTAGAGGTTGCAGTGACCGGAGATTGCACCACTGCATTCCAGCCTGAGAGACAGAGTGAGACTCCTTCCCAAAAATAAATAAATGAATACATAAAATTATGAAAGCCACTGACTTAGTCTTTGGCAAAGAAGTGAACATCCATACGCCTGAGTTCTGCCTCCTCTCGGTTACCTTGAGCAAGTCTTTTACACCCAGAAGCCCTCCAAACCCTCCTCTTTAAATGAGAGTTGAGGGTGCATTTCCAAGGGTGCTTCAGTCCCTTCCACTATATACAATAACCCTGCAACTTCTGCACGTAGAAAGGCCACAAGGCTTTCTTCAGTGCGCTAAAAGGAACATCATAAAATTAAGATGAAGTCAGAATATTTGAAATGGGCTTGACTCTCAAATTCCAAGACGTAAAATTAATTAAGTCATTAGCTGATAGGCACAACTCAGGACACCTCCCAAGAGAACAAGTAAATGAACTGCTTTCAAAGGAGTGAGCATTTTAAAACCCCCTCAGGATCTCACTAACATCTCCCCTTCCCCCACACTTGGCCTAAAACAACAAAGGAAAGGAGGGAGACATTCTGTTTGTTTGTTTTACGGGCTTTCTTGTTAATTTTTTAGGAATGGAGTAAATAGTAAGATAGGATGAATATAACAGTTCTGTGGACTGATGCATGCCTTTCTGCAGCTTGCACAGGAATTAAAGTAGGGGAAGGTTTGGAGTATCTCTATACAATGGATGTTTTCTAAGCATGCTGGGAAATGGGTGTAAATTGTAGAAACAAAGCAAAAACAGAGGAAATTTCAGGTTTGGGGGAGGTGCATCTTGCAGGATCCTGCAAACAATAGGCACTTACTAACCCCCTTCCCAGTTAACAAGCAGATTTAAAGGCTGGGCTTCGCCTTAGAAGTCCCCAAATCCTGTAGGCAGAAGCTGAAGAACCATGACAATTTACCAAATGGATAAATCAGTCCTGAAAAAAGGATCTAGCACACCTAACTGTATCTAACAACCTTAGCAATTCCTGCTCTTAAAAACAACTTCCCTCCCCTACCTAACAAAAGGAATGCTGTGTCTGCCAACTATGGAGTAAAGAAAAAAGGGTAAAATTCCACAGGATTCGAACTCAGTTTTGCGCTTCTCAATAGAAGTCTATATATGTCATAGGGAAAGGTGACATGCTTTGAAAACCCTGGCCTACCACATGTTGTAGTGTTAGTGAAAAGAATGGTACATTTCACAAGAACACCAAGGTTTCACAGCTCAGGGCTTACAAACCTGTTGCTTACAAACATGTTGCAATTTACCATTAGTTTCCAGTGGAAGCACGGGGATTTTAATTTGCATGATGAAACTGCCCAAAATGTAGTTTCAGCCAGAGCAGAATTTATTCACATCTTTGTAAATACACCCCATTATATTACAGCAGGCACATGTGTCTTGACAAAACAATGTTTTGATGTGATTCCTGCATTTAAGAAATACATACTTTTTTTTTTTTCCTTTTTCATTCAACAAAGCCATGTTCTCAGCACCCAGTTAAGTCAGGAGCACTGGAGATAGAAAAATGAGTAAGACACTGACCCTGCCCTCCAGGCACTCACTATCTAGTAATTTTTTTTTTTTTTTTTGCAAGCTTGTTTCCTCTTAATTCGATATCTATTTGTATATTCACTTATTAGAATTTATTTATTCTAGCACTGCTCAAACATTTTCATGCTGTAAATTATACTATTATTTCTTTTCTAAACGAGCACTTTGTTAACAATTATCTGAAAGCAACTATTTGGTACTTAACTGTGCATGGACTGAATTAATCTAAATGCAAAATGTGTCCTAATGAACTCAAACAACCATCCTGTATTTACTGAGATCCATGACTCTGGGGCAATACTTTCACTGGGTTATAATCAACAAAATCCCCTGGGGGACAACTGCTCAATAGTGCTCATTCACCTAAAAATGTTTTTACCTACTAAGCTGTGAGTTGTGTCATTTCAAATTTCCACACACAGTAGTGATAGGCTGTGTGGTTTGATTTCCACAATCAGAAGAATCTGAAAAAGTAAAATAGAACTGTGTCTGAAATCTGTTAAGGATGATGTTCAGACGTGTAATTTCCTGACTACCTCTACTCTCCTCTTCAAATTCAGTATGGAAAAAGAATCTTGTAAGTCACATTTTACTTAAAACACACAGGATTTCCAAACATACTGAATTACACTTCTACTGAGTTCATCTGAGATAGTTAACTATGGAGCGTCATGACATCAGGATCCCTACTGGTGGGGCCAGCGACTGGGGACAAGTCTAACATTGTCACTAACAAGGTATGTGCCATTGGCCAAGTCACTTCACCTGTCTAGATTGATAGATGATTGCAAAATCTCATATTTTAAATAAAAAAGGAAGGAAATGGTGTCTCTTGTTTCAGCGAGAATAAAGTCAACTGTCAATTTTGTGTCTTGATGTATATCCCCGAAGATGCAGTTTGTATAAACACTTGGATGACAGCTTTCCCTCCCTTTTAGCCTAGTGTCTCCCTACAAGGCATCTACAAAGGAGCAGTAAGCCATGTCTTCCTCTGAATTTTACTAAGGAACAATCTCCATGCCCATTTACCCCAGATAAACAAGGGGAAAACAAGAGCAGACACAACCTGTCTGGGACAGGCTTCACGTTCTTCCCAGCCTGATACTGAATGATTAGCTGAGGTACATATTTTCTTTGCTCCTGCATCTGCCCTTTCAATAGCAGGTTTGAGCTTCTGAAGCCCCACCCCATCTTTTAACTCAGCCAAAGAACACTTGACTACAACTGACCCAACAGTGCTGGAATCTGCCAGGGAAGGGAAAGCAAATCTGCAGAAAATGCCACCGGCCAACCCTCTTCCCCAAAAGAACCCTCAGCCCAACTTTCATTTCAGCAGGCCCCTGACCCTCCCCGCCCCCAGCCCAATGCCCTAGAGTAAGGGATACAATGGGATATTATCAAACCAATTTCCTCAGTGACTGAAAACTTAGAGCTGGGTCTAGGCAAGAAATAACAAGATAACTTAAAAACAGTCTATAGGCCGGGCGCGGTGGCTCATGCTGTAATCCCAGCACTTTGGGAAGCCGAGGTGAGCGGATCACGAGGTCAGGAGTTCGAGACCAGCCTGGCTAACATGGTGAACTCGCGTCTCTAATAAAAATTCAAAAATTAGCCAGGCATGGCATTGCGCACCTGTAATCCCAGCTACTCAGGAGGCTGAGGCAGGAGAACTGCTTGAACCCAGGAGGCGGAGGTTGCAGTGAGCTGAGATTGTGCCACTGCACCCCAGCCTGGGCAACACAGCAAGACTCCATCTCAAATTAAAAAAAAAAGAAAGAAAAAAAGAAAAAAACAGTTTATCACAACTTTAAAATGTCCATTGGGTTTTCTGGAACTTCAGTGAAGGATCATATTCACCTGTATAGTTCAGAAAATGCAAAAACAAAACCTTTTAAATCTAAAATATATATTAGATGTAGGTATATTATATATATGTGCTATATATAATATGTAAATGTATACTGTATGCATATTTATATACATTTTTCAATACTGGAGAGTGACAAGAGCAGATAGAAATCTTTAACCAACCCTCGCTGGTTCTCTGTACAGTAAGAATCATAAATACCAATGGTCACCTGAAAATGGAGTAACTGGGCTTTTAGCATGTCTAGAAGGAAGAGACAGGAGACTGTTTGAAGGAAACAAACAAACAAAACCTGAAAGAGAGCTACATTTACTGAGGATCTACTATATGCTAGACAGTCTGTTGAGTACTTGATACACACATCAACCCAGCTAAATCTCAGAAACCCCAAGAAGCAAGTCTTCTTGTCTTCAATTTTCAGGTAATGAAATTGAGGATCAGAGAGGTTGAATAACTTGACCAAGATCATGTAAACAGTCAGTTGGAGAGCTGGCATTTGGCCTACTATAACTGAAGCCCAAGAGTTTAATCACTGTGCTAAAAACTGTACACGGTTTATCATTCCCAAAGAAGAACTTCTGTCACTCCATCTCCTCCCATTCAAAAAATATAAGATCTCAAAGCAAATCTAGAGCCTTTTCCGAGAGTCTTTTATGTATGGATTAAGATATCTGACTGTAATAACCCTCACCCATCCGATTCCAGTCTACCTGCCTAACTAGAGCTCCACCAAAGCAAATCTATTACTTCCCCAAGGTATTCAACCCTGAGCAGGTTAAAATTTCATCCTCCATACAGAAGTACTGCTTCCCAGAAACTATGCCAAATCCAGGGGCGGTTTTAGTCACCGGACATTTCAAAATACATGACAGCACAGATTTAGCAAAATACGTCCTATTGTTTTAGCCCCAAACATATAAAACAAATATCCTGTAACTCCACGAACTGAAAAACTGCAAAAAAAAGTAGGTGAACATTTTGGTAGTTCTGAGTAAGGAAATGTTTGTTTTCCCTCTTGTGGTCAAACAACAAATGGTGAAGAGATAAACATCAGTAACATCAGCCTTTTCCCTAATCCAGCATCAACCAAATATTTATTTACAACTACCCTTTGAAGGCTTCTTCTTTCTCGCCTTTTCCACACCAACATCTCAGCAGGTGTCCCAGATTAAATTGTTGAATATCATACCCGATTGTTGAAAAAATACCTTTTGACGGGACCTGTGGCTGGTTATTTTTTAATTAGGGTTTGAAACCCTATACCATGTGTATTTAGCACCCTAAGAACTACAGCCAGAGAAGGACGCCTCTGCGGAGTGGGTTGCCCAGTGGGTGGGCGAGAAGGGAGCCCCGTCTTCAGAGGGGCTGCTGCGAACTGCGCTTCCTGCGCCGCCCCCTCCCCAGGTAACTCACCAGGATGCCCATCACATCGGTCCAGAGTTGGGAGAACGCCTCGGACGTGCCTGCGCCAGGCTCGGGCTCCGGTTCTGGCTCCGGCGCG
>NW_012107675.1:561234-563160 GCF_000951045.1 Mandrillus leucophaeus
CCCGCGGGGGCCCCTCGCAGGCGCCCACACCTCGGCTCTAGGTGGCCACGGGCTGCGCGACTGACAACTCCAGAAACTTTCCAACCCCGCTCCGCGCAGCAACAGGGTAGCAGGAGGAAAAGTCCGCACCACTGAGTTGTACGGCGGGGAATTCGCTCGGCCCAGAAGCAATTAAACCCACTGCAAAGGCGTCTCTTCCTGTTACGGGAACCAACTAACTAAGGCACGCGACTCGTTCGTTCTAGCAAGTCTTGGCAGGACCCTGCAGGGGTGGCCGCGGCGCCTCGGTATCTTGGAGGGAGCTCCCCGGGACCCCTCTCTTCAAAATGAGCTCTTCCAGCTCCACATGACTCTCCCCTCGAGGCTAAAGAAAGCGTTTAGCAACAAAAGGTGCTCTGATGTCAGGCTCTTTGCATGGAAATGAGCCTCGGACAGGAGAACAAATCGCCTGTTGAAAGAGCAGCCGCGCCGCGGTCTCCGGCCCGCACAAGTTTCCAATCACGCTATTCACGGAAACGCTTTTGGTCACGGAAACCCGAGAAAGTTAATCTTTAAGCGACTGCCGCCCAAAGGCTTCACAAGTAGTCCGTGTCGCCACAATGCACACCTCGCCCCTCGTGAAGTCAAGCGACCCAAGGAATTACAACCCTGCCTCTGCGAGCCAAGAATTCTCTGCAAAACGAGTGTGAAAGCTTGGGCACGAGCCATTGTTTGGATCATTTTTTATGAGTGGGTGCATTTTGGCTCCCGAATGCTCACAATGCCATGCATTGCTAGGGCTTTCGGCTAATTAGGGGAAATGGGCTTTGGGTTTTAATTATTCCTTTACATTAGGGACACAGGGAAGGGCTATTTTCGAAACTAAATTCAAATGACTGTGCAGCCACTCAGCCTACACACACTTGGGGCCCTGTGTGTGTTTTTCCAAGGAGAAGCTCCAGGACGGATTTATTTTATAAGGGAAATAGCCCTGGAGAGGTGATTTTCCCTTTTGTGATTCTGCCTTTCAAAACCACTCAGAGTTTTCCTGGAAGGTGACAATGCACGTCACATTCGATTTGGTGATTGAGCACTTTTGAAACAGTTAAGAAACCACATGGAGTTTGCTCCTCTGTTAGGACCTTGTGGTTTAAAAGAAAAAAAAAAAAAAGTGAGATGCCCCAGCGAGAGAGTCCTTGCTTGTTTTGAGGCCTCTCCTGTTTCTTGTTGATTGTGAGGGGTTTTTGTTTTGTTTTGTTTTGTTTTCCTTCTGAGTCCACTAAAAGAAAGGGGGTAAGAGCATGTCCTTGAATTCCGCTTGCTCAAGCATTAAGTGCTGCGAGCACCAATCAATGCAATGGGTGAATAGTCCTTACAGGAATGTTCAAAATGTAAAAACATTTTCAAAAGTAACTAAATATAAACACAAGCCCTGATAATTTCTGTGTGTTTTTGGCTGGTGTGGGGGCTCACGCCTGTAATCCCAGCACTTTGGGAGGCTGAAGTGGGCAAATCACTTGAGGCCAGGATCTGAGACCAGCCTGGTCAACACAGCAAAACCCCTTCTCTACTAAAAATACAAAAAACAAAAACAAACAAACAAACAAAATAGCAAGAGTGTTGGAGCATGCCTGTAATCCCAGCTACTCAAGAGGCTGAGGTACGAGAATTGCTTGAACCCAGGAGGCAAAGGTTGCAGTGAGATCCTGCCACTGCACTCCAGCCTGGGTGGCAGAGGAAGACTCTCTGTCTCTAAAAAAAAAAAAAAAAAAAATTAATTGTATTTCTATAAACTAGAAATGAATAATTGAAATTCAAACTTTTTAAAACAGCACTATTTCTAACAACACCAAAAAATTAAAACTTAGCTTTAATCAAATGAAAAATATGCAGAATCTATATGCTGACAGTTTCAAAATAAAGACGAAAGAATAAAAGACCTAAATA
>NW_012107675.1:563210-568891 GCF_000951045.1 Mandrillus leucophaeus
AAAAAAAAAAAAAAAAGAAAAGAAAAAGAAAAAGAAAGAAAGAAAAAAATGTGTGTTTAAAAATTTTTTTTAGAGACAAGGTCCTGCTCTGTCACCCAGGCTACAATGCAGTGGTGCAATCATAGTTCACTGAGTAGCAGGGACCATAGGCACACTGCTCCACCAGACTAATTTTTTTTTTTTTATTTTTTGTAGAGACAGAATCTCTTGCTGTTGCCCAAGCTGGTCTCAAACTCCTGGGCTCAAGGGAGCCTCCCTCCTTGGTCTCCCCAAGTGCTGGGATTACAGGCATGAGCCACTGCACAGAGTCCCTGATGATAATGTTTGTGAAAGGAAACCAAAAGAATTATTACATTTCTCCTTAATAGCATTGAGGCATTGTGTTGAAGTAGAAAGAGCACTGAAATATATGAGTCAATACAGCCAAAGTCTTGTGCTCTCCTAGGCTGATGCCGGAGTTAGGCCAGATGGGTTTTCAAGGCTCCCTCGTGCTCTGTGATACTTTGAATAAAAATAAATTCAGTTAAAGCTGATGAGTTTTTTTTTTAATTGTCATTTCTATAAAGAAATAAATATAAGTAAATGATAGGAAAAGATAAATAGCCTTTATAGTTGACCGTATTGGTATATTTCAATTTATTCACCATGTGATACTTTTTTTTTTTTTTTTTTTGAGACAGAGTCTTGCTCTGTCGCCCTGTCGCCCAGGCTGGAGTGCAGTGGCATGATCTCGGCTCACTACAACCTCCGCCTCTCGGGTTCAAGAAATTCTCCTGCCTTAAATTTAAGAAGATGCAGAGGACTGTGCTGCTTCCAAGAGGTAGCCTGTTCTCTGCATAAACACTTTCCAGCAAATGACCCAGCAAGGAGCCAGGCAAGCCGGGCAGTAGGGGCTGGGGATTAGGATGAAGCCTGACTCTCCAGCACCAATCCAGAATCATTTTCTTCTTGACTCATCAGATGACCTGGGGCAAAGCATTTGACATGGTGTTAGTTTCCCCATCCAAGATGAGGCAAGGCCACACTAATTGCCACCTGCTTCTTCACAGGTTATAGTATGTTTCAGGGTCATCTAAAGACATGTACAGTTTAGTGACAACACATACCCGCATCAGTGTAATTAAACTGGCCGGGCATGGTGACTCACACCTGTAATCTCAGCACTTTGGGAGACTGAGGCAGGCACATCACTGAGGCCAGGAGTTCAAGACCAGCCTGGCCAACATGACAAAACCTCGTCTCTACTAAAAATACAAAACTTAGCCAGGCATGGTGGCACACACCTGTAGTCCCAGCTACTTGGGAGGCTGAGGCAGGAGAATCACTTGAACCTGGGAAGTGGAGGTTGCAGTGAGCCGAGATCGTGCCACTGTACTCACCCTGAACAACAGAGCGAGAGTCCATCTCAAAAAATATATCTATATAGATATATAGGTATCTATATTTATAATTATATATCTATAGATAGATAGATAGATAGATAGATAGATAGATAGATACAATTAAACCTTAGCCAGCATTTTGGCACTTATAGAAATCAACCTATTTTAGATATTTACCATGTTTTTCCTGGTGCTTCTTAATGGATAGGGAAATGAGATAATGTTTTTGGAGAAATGTTGATGCCTATACATAGAATGTGAAATTTGAGGCTGGGCGTGGTTGCTCATTCCTGTAATTCCAGCACTTTGGGAGGCCAAGGCAGAAGGATCATCTGAGGTCAGCAGTTTGAGACCATCCTGGCCAACATGGTCGTCTCTACTAAAAATACAAAAATTAGCTGGGCGTGGCAGCAGGTGGCCTGTAGTCCCAGCTACTTTTTACTTACCAATTTCCATGTGTTAACTCAACATGATCTGATTACCACTCCCAAGACTGACTCTTTTCTCTTTTAGTTAATGTCACTTGTCAGTCCTTCCTGCTAAAAGTTCCTTCAGGGGCTTTTTATCTCTGTTTTTTTTGAGACAGAGTCTGGCTCTATTGCCCAGGCTGGAGTGCAGTGGCCCGATCTTGGCTCACTGCAATCTCCACCTCCCAGGTTCAAGTAATTCTCCTGCCTCAGCCTCCCGAGTACCTGGGACTACAGGTGCCTGCCACCATGCCTGGCTAATTTTTGGATTTTTAGTAGAAATGGGATTTCACCATGTTGGCCAGGCTGGCCTCAAACTCCTGATCTTAGGTGATCCACCCGCCTCAGCCTCCCAAAGTGCTGGGATTACAGACGTGAGCCAAGGCTCCTGCCCCTTCAGGGGCTTTTTTAACAAAGTTGTCATTTCCTTATAAAGAAATCGCCATCATCATCATCATCATCATCATCACAACTTCAGAGTCATATAGGGTATCATTTACCAAGAACGTTTTATATTAGAATTCTACCCCATGGAAATGGAAAAGGGCCTTGAAAAAGATCTAGGTCAAATCCTTCATTTTACAGATGAGGAAGTGGGCTCCAGAGAACTTGAATGATGAGTCCAAGTGAACACATCTATGTGGGGCAGAATTAAAGTAAGAACAAACTGATTTATATTAACATCTTTTTGTTTTTTTCTTTTGAGATGGAGTCTCACTCTGTTGCCCAGGCTGTAGTACAGTGGCATGATCTTGGCTCACTGCAACCTCTGCCTCCCGAGTTCGAGTGATTCTCATGCCTCAGTCTCCCCAGTAGCTAGGATTACAGGTGCATGCCACCACGCCAGGCTAATTTTTGTATTTTTAGTAGAGACGGGATTTCACCATGTTGGCCAGGCTGGTCTCGAACTCCTGACCTCAAGTGATCCGCCCACCTCAGCCTCCCAAAGTGGTGGGATTACAGGTGTGAGCCACTGCACCAGACCCAAACTGATTTTTTTAAAAGTCCTTTCATCTGTATCATACTCCATTTGATTCCCACAAAGTTCTTCAAGGAAGGGAAGTGTAGATACTCCATTGAAGATGGGTATACCGGAATCCTACTTCCCTTTTTCTCTTACCGTCAGGAATCTCATCCAGCTCATTGAAATCATCCTGCTGTGGGTGAGTGAATTCCAAGGAAAGTGATGTAGAAGATTTTTCTAGACTTCTAGTATAGACCCACAAGTTGATTTCAGAATCAATTCTGTGGCTCATAATAAACATTTATTGTCACAAATGAGTGAAAACTATCACCACAATGCATTCACTGAGAATATTGATAATGTAGCAATCTCTGTTACTTATTGAAAATTAGTCTCCATGATATTGTTGCACAGATAAATGTACAGCACATATATACATATACACACACATATAGAGATAAATGTTTACACTGGCTTGCTTTGTAAAAACTTGTTCTTAGGGCCAGGCACAGTGGCTCACACCTGTAATTCTGGCACTTTGGGAGGCCCAGGCAAGGGGATCACCTGAGGTCAGGAGTTCAAGACCAGTCTGGCCAACATGGTGAAACCTCGTCTCTATAAAAAATAAAAAAATTAGGGGCCAGGCACAGTGGCTCACGCCTGTAATCCCAGCACTTTTGGAGGTCGAGGTGGGCAGATCATGAGGTCAGGAGATCAAGACCATCCTGGGTAACACGGTGAAACCCTGTCTCTACTAAAAATACAAAAAAATTAGCCAGGCTTGGTGGCAGGTGTCTGTAGTCCCAGCTACTCGGGAGGCTGAGGCAGGAGACTGTCTTGAATCCAGGAGGCAGAGCTTGCAGTGAGCCGAGATCGTGCCACTGCACTCCAGCCTGGGTGATAGAGACAGACTCTATCTCAAAAAAAAAAAAAAAAAAAAATTGGCTGGATGTAGTGGTGGGCACCTGTGGTCCTGGCTACTCGGGAGGCTGAGGCAGGAGGATCACTTGAGCCTGAGAGGCGGAGGTTGCAGTGAACCAAGATTGCGCCATTGTACTGCAGCCTGGCAACAGAGCAAGACTCTGTCCCAAACAAAACAAAACAAAACCTTGTTCTTATTGTGGGCCAGAATTACAAAAGTTAAAAAGCATTAGTCTACAAGTTCTGGGGTATTTAGAGTATAGGTTCAGCCTATTTAGGTCATTATGTCAATTTAAGAAACCTAACTAGTTTACTGCTGGGCATGGTTAAAGTAAGGTAAAATAGAGATGAGGCCTGAGTAATCCTGAGAAGACAAAACCACTTAGACCTTATAAGTGAACTCAACCTTTCTTGATTTGCACACATAAGGAAAACTTAACTTGAGCTAACTCTTAGAAATGCCTGTGTTAAAGAAAAACAGGACTTAAGCTCAACCAATCAGAAGTAGCCAACAAACTTTTATAACTATGAACTTTCACAGGAGATCGATCAAATAAGGCAACTGTATAATTGTATCCAATCAAATGTTTTCTTTGCTTTACTTCTGTGTCTGTCCTATAAAAGCCTCCCCATAGATTCTCTTGGTGGAGTTCCCGAACCACTTCTGGTTTAAAGCTATCAAGTCCATGAAATGTTGTTTGCTCAAATAAACTCTTTTAAAATGTTTATCGTGCCTGCATTTACCTCTTTAACAGCAGTAAAGATATACTTTCAGGGCCGGGCACAGTGGCTCATGCCTGTAATCCCAGAACTTTAGGAGGCCGAGGTGGGCAGATCACCTGAGGTTAGGAGTTCAAGACCAGCCTGGCCAACATGGTAAAACCCTGTTCCTACTAAAAATACAAAAACATTTAATTGGCGTGGTGGTGGGCACCTGTAATCCCAGCTACTCAGGAGGCTGAGGTAGGAGAATCTCTTAAACAGGGGATCTCGCAGTGAGCCGAGATCTTGCCACTGCACTCCAGCCTGGGTGACAATAGTGAGACTCCATCTCAAAAAAAAAAAAAAAAAAAGATACAGTTTCATGATAGAAAGCACAACTGTAATGAGGTCAAGACAAAGATAGGTTTCCATTTTTATTCAAGTTTCTATAAGACATTGGGTGAGTTATTTATCTTATCTGTGAAATGGGAAAATTCCACCTATTTGATACAGTTGTTGTGAGGTTATCTGTGATGACACAGGCACCTTGATGAATTATAATTCATCATTATAAGCTTTCTCTTTTTACCCTCTTTTTGCTTTTCCTTCCCCCACCACTCATCCAGTGAGGCTACATCTATACATTGGAAATTTCCTTGTGTATACCTAGGTCTCTGTGATCATACAAAAGAGTCAGCTCCAGCTCTGGAATGCCACTGCTGAGGAATGGAGCTGGGAGTTTACCTTGGCTGGGGCGGGGTGATTAGGACGCTTCAGTTTTCATAGTAAAGGTAGCAATAGCAGCAATAACCATTGCTGTCATCATTTATGGAATATCTACTCTCTGCCAGGCATTGAGCTGAGGTTTAGATGTATTTCAGTGAAACTTTAACATTCCTCAAATGGAATTTATGATTTCCCACCGTGATCCAACTCTCCCTCCCTGCTCCTTTCTTGCTTCAGTCTTCGGATATATCCATTCATTTATTCAAACTATCAACTTCATCCTTCCCTTCCCTCACCATCACTGCGATCTAAACCACAGGTAAGCCCTGCTGATTTGAATTCTTTTTTTTTTTTTTTTTTGAGACAGAATCTCACTCTGTTGCCCAGTCAGGAGTGCAATGGTGCAATCTCGGCTCACTGCAACCTCCGCCTCCCGGGTTCAAGCAATTCTCTCTGCCTCAGCCTCTTGAGTAGCTGGAATTACAGGTGACCACTATCATGCCCAGCTAATGTTTTTTT
>NW_012107675.1:570051-579007 GCF_000951045.1 Mandrillus leucophaeus
AAAAAAAAAAAAAAAAAAAGATATTTTATCTAGTTTGGTGTAGTGGCTCATGCCTGTAATCCCGGCACTTTGAGAGGCCAAGGCAGGTGGATCAACTGAGGTCTGGAGTTTGAGACCAGCCTCACCAACATGGAGAAACCCCATCTCTACTAAAATACAAAATTAGCCAGTAGCCAGGTGTGGTGGCGCATGCCTGTAATCCCAGCTACTCAGGAGGCTGAGGCCGGAGAATTGCTTAAACCCAGGAGACAGAGGTTGCAGGGAGCCGAGATCGCACCATTGCACTCCAGTCTGGACGACAGAGTGACACTCTGTCTCAACAACAACAACAACAACAACAACAAAGATATTTTATCTAGAGCAGTGCTTCTCAAAGGACACACCTACAACTCAATCATTAGCATCACCAAGGAATTTGTTACAAAAGCAAATTTCCAGGCTCCACCTCAAGACTTCTACTGAGTCACTCTGGGAGTCGAACCACCAATTTGTTTTTTGATTTTTTGTTTGTTTGAGACAGGGTCTCCCTCTGTCACCCAGTCTGGAGTGCAGTGACTTGAACACTTGGGCTCAAGGGATCCTCCCACCTTAGCCTCCCAAGTAGCTGGAACTACAGGCATGCACCCCCATACCTGGCTAATTTTATTATTATTATTATTATTTTGTAGACACAGAGTCTCCCTATGTTGCCCGGGCTGGTCTCGAACTCCTTGGGCTAAAGCAAGTAATCTGTTTTTTAAACAAGTTCCCTGGAGGATAGTGATTAGTGCTCAAATTTGAAAGCCCCTGCAGACTATAGGTACGTCAGAGTAAGGAAGAGGAGCTGAGGAAATGTAAAATTTTAAAATAGAATACAGTGTATTAAAAATCTATACCAGTAGATTGTTTTTATTTTTATTTATTCATGTAGTTTTTGGACGGAGTCTCGCTCTGTCGCCTAGCCTGGAGTGCAGTGGCATGATCTCAGCTCACTGCAACCCTCACCTCCTGGGTTCAAGGGATTCTCCTGCCTCAGTGTCTTAAGTAGTTGGGATTACAGATGCATGCCACCAAGCCCAGCTAATTTTTTGCATTTTTAGTAGAGACGGGTTTTTACCATGTTGGTCTGGCTGGTCTCGAACTCCTGACCTCGGTGATCTGCCTCCCAAAGTGCTGGAATTACATGCATGAGCCACCGCACCAGGCCTGTAGATTATTTTTAAAAACTCGCTGGCAAAATAACTAACTTATCATGAGACAAGTTAATGAAGAAATCAGATATTTGGAGATATTTGGTTTTATCTTTTTTTTTTTTTTTTTTAAGCTCTGTTGGATTTGAGATACTTGGTTTTAAAGGGCAGACAATTAAATATTGAAATTAAAATGCATTTTCCCTAAGAATAGCATATGTTTTAGGAACACATTTTCATTTAAATACTTGTTATTTGTTACAGATGACAACAACACATTTTCTGCTTATAGCAGAGATTAAATCTGAAAGATTATAAATATTCCAATTTATTTTTCACCATACTCACTGTTGCTGAAATTGAGCAATGAAAGTAGATAAGCTCATTTAATTTTTGCCTACAGTCAGCAATCCTTTCTGGCACTCCTATGTGGGGCATTCCACAATGCCTTGGGGGAACTGACTTCAAGGAAAGACTGGTATGTTAAAACATTTTCCCTGTCACAAATTCACACCATTTTTTTTTCCCACAAATGCCTTATAGGTGAGCCAAGCCCATGCTAAAGCATTACCCGTTAAAAAGCCCTTCATCAAGGAGTGTTTGGTGAAAGAAGTGGGAGAAGAGCTAAGAGCAAACTAAAAAGAAATTAAAACAGAATGCAGACAGAATAGGCCAGGGAGAGAAAGGAAATAAACCAAGTGAGGCTGTGGGGATGTAAATCCTTTTCTCTGGGCTGGGTAGGGCAGGGGGTCGCACATCTGTAATCCCAGCACTTTGGGAGGCTGAGGCAGGAGGATCACTTGAGCCTGGGAGTCCTAGACCAGCCTGAGCAACAAAGTGAGATCCCATCTCTACACAAAATTAACCAGGTACTATAGTATGTCCCTGTAGTCCTAGCTACTGGGGAGGCTGAGGTGGGAGGATCACCTGAGCCTGAGAGGTCAAGGCTGCAATGAGCCCTGATTGTACCACTGCAATTCAAGTTTTGCCACAAAGCTAGCAAAATTTTCTCTGAAATTTTTTGTTCTACTCTGATAGGCAATAGCCAGTTAGATTTTCATCTGTGTTGATGCTATGTGAAGACCAAGTTCTGGCCAGGCGCGGTGGCTGACACCTGTAATCCTAGCAATTTGGGAGGCTGAGGTGGGCGGACCATGAGGTCAGGAGTTAGAGACCAGCCTGGCGGACATGGTGAAACCCTGTCTCTACTGAAAATTAGTGGGGCGTGGTGGCAGGAACCTGTAATCCCAGCTACTTGGGAGACTGAGGCAGGAGAATCGCTTGAACCCGGGAGGCGGAGGTTGCAGTGAGCCAAGACCGCGCCATTGCACTCCAGCCTGGGTGACAGAGCGAGACTCAAACAAATAAACAACAAATAAACAAACAAATAAACAAACCAAAAAACAAGTTCTGCCTGGGAATTATTCCATTAATAATACCACAACAGGTATTTTATTATACACAGCAGGGTCAGACTAGATGATTTCTAAAGCCACTTGTAATTCTGAACTATGAAGATTCGGAAAAATTTGGTAACACATTATAGACAAGAAGCAAATTTCTGGCGAGATGTATACAGATGCCCATGAGGATCAAAAAAGTGGGCTCTGTGAATTGCATCCCATACTGTTTAAGGCAGGAACCAAGAGACTTCAACTCACCATCAAGTTACTCCTGAATTAAGATGAGAACCGCCTCTCCTACAGAGAACGGTAAGATTCTATGAAAGCCACCTGTCAGGAGAAAAAAAAAGGAAACACGGAGGGAAATGATCTTTAGAATCACACTTCCTGCTATTTCTCTTTTTTTGCTTAGGAGATACAAAAAATAAAACAGGGGCCGGGCGCGGTAGCTCACGTCTGTAATCCCAGCACTTTAGGAGGCCAAGGCTGGCGGATGACCCGAGGTCAGGAGTTCAAGACCAGCCTGGCCAACATGGCGAAACACCGTCCCTACTAAAAATTAAAAAATTAGCCGGTCGTGGTGGCGGGCCCCTGTAATCCCAGCTACTCGGGAGGCTGAGGCAGAAGAATCGCTTGAACCGGAGGTTGCAGTGAGCAGAGATCGTGCCATTGCACTCCAACCTGGGCCACAAGAGGGAAACTCCGTCTCAGAAAAAATAAAAAAGCCTTTCCTGTTAGGCGAGAGCTGCGCAACGCCAGGGTGTCGGACGCCGTTTCTCACTTTCATCATATAGACAACAGCCCTGCTGCAAAGATCGTCAACGTACCTAAAACCCGAAGAACCTTCTGTAAGAAGTGTGGCAAGCATCAGCCTCACAAAGTGACACAGTATAAGAAGGGCAAGGATTCTTTGTATGCCCAGGGAAAGAGGCGCCATGATCGGAAGCAGAGTGGCTATGGTGGGCAGACAAAGCCAATTTTCCGGAAGAAGGCTAAGACCACAAAGAAGATTGTGCTAAGGCTGGAATGTGTTGAGCCTAACTGCAGATCCAAGAGGATGCTGGCCATTAAGAGATGCAAGCATTTTGAACTGGGAGGAGATAAGAAGAGAAAGGGCCAAGTGATCCAGTTCTAAACTTTGGGATATTTTTCTTCTGATTTTGAAGAGAAAATGTTGAAGCCCTAGAAAAACTACCTGAGGGAAAATAGTGATATTCTTATGCAAAATAAACAAATAAATAAATAAATTAAATTAAATTAAAAAGTAAAAATAAAAGGGAATGTGTTAATAAGAGACCAGAAATTGTTAACTGTTTCCTAGTTATGCAAGAAAAGACTTAAAAGTGCAGCTGGGAAGTATCCACTAACCAAACTGATTTATCAATCTTGTCTTCTAATAAATTTTACCCTATGGGAATGTCCACTTGGCTGTCTCTTGTGCTCTTAAACATGGTTATGGAAAATACTTTTTTCCAACACATTTTAAAGCTCCGGTTAAAACTCTTGCTCTGCTTCTTTGAGATGCCATCACGTTACGTGCATAGAACAAAAGATTCTCACTCACATAATTCATCCCAGGAAACAGAAGATCATTACAGTCTTATCCAGAGTTGATGTATGCTTGCACAATACTTTGGGTAAACAACACCACCACACGTATGATTAATGACATTTGCATGAGTATTTTTAAAAAAGGCAGTGAGCTGAATATAACATTCTGGGAAAAGTATGTGTTGAGTCATTATAAAGGAAAGTTCGATATCCTTTTTTACTACTCATTTTTTAAGTCACAGATCTACCAGGTAATTACTTGAGGAAGACCCATGAGTGCCAGATGCATGGTGGAGCCCTGAGGTTAACCCTCTTTATGTCTGTTCTCTGTCTTTCATGGAAATGCCAACATTTTTGTATCAGAAGGAGCATGATTTTTATACTAGTAAAATTCATCTGCCAGCCCTTACAAAGAGACACTCCCATTCCTGTTCCTGAAAAAAAAAAAAAAAAAAGACAGAAAACTCAACTTTTCCTTCAGCTGTAAAATTCCATTGTTTCAGAATCTCAGAAACATATATCTTTCTTCTCACGCCATCTAACTCTTCTCCTTACCAAGTACAGTAAGTCATATGGACTCGCCCCTGTTGTTGAAGGCCATGTTCCTCTCCAGAGTACTTTCCTTCTAATTGCATTTTTTGTGACACACACGGATGCACAGACACACACACACACACATAAAGGCTTAGTTATCTCAGTTTTTCTGAGCTGCCTTATACAATTGAAGATATAAATAAATGAACTCTATGAAGAACTCATCAAAAGAGGTGGCACCGTGGCAATGTCTCAATGAGTTTCTCACATATGGAGAGAGAAGCTACAAGTGACAGGACACTGGGGTCATGGTTACTTCTTTAAATAGTGCCTTGGTCAAGCTTAGTGAAACAATCCTCCGTTAAGGGAAGTACATAACATACTCTGCTCCTATGGTTAATGCTGGCCTGAATGAGGTTTGAAATCTAAAAGACATTATTAATATGGGTGAGCAGGCACCGGATTTTCTGCACCATTTCCCTCTCAATGAACACAATTCTTTTTTAAATGGATTGTCTAGGCATAATTTTTTTCCTATGCCTTATAAATGAAACAACTAGGTGCTAGTTATCTAATGAATGTTCTCAAAAATCAGATGATGTTGATTCCAATAGCAAAAAGACACTTAACAAAGAACCCTTGTTCTAGAAATGAGGTCATTTGGACAGTCTATCCATTAAGAAAAAGCCTATTTTGCTTTCAGAGGTCACCTATTGGGGCAGGAAATCCATCTTTCAGCCAGCAAACTAACATCTGGCCTAAGTCTTCTAAGCTGAAATGTCAATTTCCTGATCTGAATGGAACACACATGAAAGAAAAAAAGATGAAAAATACAGATCCTCATGTGCTGAAGAATTCTTCAGCAGCAGCATAAAGATTATTCAAAAAAGAGCTACTTTTTAGTAACCAAAACCAATAAAAACAGTAAAACATTTGTATGAAATATTTTCTTCTATAATAATGTGAAGATAAATGATAGCAAGGGTACAAATCAATCATTCACTGGTAAATCAATACATAAATCTACTTTAATTTAGACCAACTAATCACAATTTATGGTAATTCATCCCAGGCTGGGTAAGTTTTACTTTTGTGCTGAGAAACGGGAGCAGGAGGAAGCTTACTAGGTGCAAAAGTAATCACAGGTTTTGCCACTATTTTTTTTTTTTGAGACGGAGTCTTGCTCTGTCACTCAGGCTGGAGTGCAGTGGCACGACCTCAACTCACTGCAACTTCTGCCTCCTGGGTTCAAGCAATTCTCCCGCCTCAGTCTCCTGAGTAGCTGGGATTACAGGTGCCCACCGCTGTGCCTGACTAATTTTTGTATTTTCAGTAGAGATGGGGTTTCACCATGTTGGCCAGACTGGTCTCGAACTCCTGACCTTGTGATCCACCTGCCTCTGCCTCCCAAAGTGCTGGGATTACAGGTGTGAGCCACCATGTCCGGCCTCACTATTTTTTTAAATTTTTTAAATTTTTTTTATTTTTTATTTTTGAGATGGACTGCCGCTCTGTCACCCAGGCTGGAGTGCAATGGCACGATCTGATCTGGACTCACTGCAACCTCTGCTTCCTGGGCTCAAGCAATTCTCCTGCCTCAGCCTCCTGAGTAGCTGAGACTACAGGCACCTGCCACCAAACCTGGCTAATTTTTTGTATTTTTTGTAGAGACCGGGTTTCACCATGTTAGCCAGGATGGTCTCTGTCTCCTGACCTCGTGATCCGCCCACCTCAGCCTCCCAAAGTGCTAGGATTACAGGTGTGATCCACCATGTCTGGCCCAGCCTCACTATTTTTAACTGATAATTAAATTAATAGGATATAACTTGAAGAGAACTGAAAAGGTGTTTAACCTACGTAAGAAAGTAATTGTTTAAAGCTGTTTAAAAGTGCCATAAACTAGCCAGGCACAGCACACCTGTAGTCCCAACTACTTGGGAGGTTAAGGCTGGAGAATCACTTGAGGCCAACAGTTCAAGGCTGCAGTGTGCTCTAATCGCATGTGTGAGGAGTCATTGCACTTCAGCCTGGGCAACAAAGTGAGACCCCATCCCTTAAACAAAAAAGTGCCATAAAACACTTCACATATAATTCTCTAATTTACCACTCAGTTTACTTTTTGTGTTTTTTTTGTTTGTTTGTTTGTTTTTGAGACAGAGTCTCGCTCTGTCACCCAGGCTGGAGTGCAGTGGTGCGACCTTGGCTCACTGCAACCTCCACCTCCTGGGTTCAAGTGATTCTCCTGTTTCAGCCTCCAGAGTAGCTGGAATTACAGGCGTGTGCCACCACCCCCAGCTAATTTTTGTATTTTTAGTAGAGATGGGGTTTTGCCACGTTGGCCAGGCTAGTCTCGAACTCCCGACCTCAGGTGATCTGCCCACCTTGGCCTCCCAAAGTGTTGGGATTACAGGTGTGAGCCACTGCACCCAGCCACTTTTTGTGTGATTTAAACATATTCCATAATTTTGACTAATCTTTCTTCTACCAGTGTACATTATAGAGATTTCTATTGTATGTGTCATTCATTCATTCATTCATTCCTCCATGTAACAAATACTGATTGAGTACCAATTATGTCTGACATGTGCCAGGTCAGGAGTTCTGGATCACCTAGCCTAGTAAGAGAGATAGAAAAGTAAATAATAGGCATATATACTCCATAAAGAGGTGCTCAGAGGAGAGAATGGCCAACATGATGTGGAACAAGAAGAGCTCATGAAGGAGTTGAGCCCCCTATGAAGGGATTGAGGGGCACAAGTTTCACCAGCCAGTAAGGGAAGTGAAAGGAAAGATTTTCTAGGCAAAGGGAAAAGTCTGGAGATGTTAAAGATTGTAAAGTCCTAGTGTGGAGCACAGGATGTGACGGTGGAAGTAGGAAGCAGTAACCAGTGTGGCCCTGTATGCCAAGCTTGGAGGGAGGATTTTATTATATATGCCCCGTTTAGTGGCAAGCATTGCTCTAACTCCACCCCCTTTTATCTTTCAAGCAAGAAAGATGAGTAGTAATCCAAGTGCATAATAAAATCTAATTATGACTTAACAGTTACTGTGATAAGAGCAATATGGCGGTCAGGCACAGTGGCTCATGCCTGTAATCACAGCACTTTGGAAGGCTGAGGCAGGCAGATCACTTGAGGTCAGGAGTTCAAGACCAGCCTGGCCAAAATGGTGAAACCTCGTCTCTATTAAAAATACAACAATTAGCCGGCCATGGTGGCGATGGCTGTAATCTCAGCTACTCAGAAGACCAAGGCATTAGAATTGCTTGAACCCGGGAGGCAGAGGTTGCAGTGAGCCATGATTACACCATTGCACTCTAGCCTGGGCAACAGAGTGAGTCTCTGTCTCAAAAAAAATTATATATATATATATGCGCAGTGGCTCACGCCTGTAATCCCAGCACTTTGGGAGGCTGAGGCGGGCAGATCACCTGAGGTCAGGAGTTCAAGAGCAGCCTGGTCAACTTGGTGAAACCCTGCTAAAAATATTTTTAAAATTAGCTGGGTGTGGTGGCATGCACCTGTAAACCCAGTTACTTGGGAGGCTGAGGCAGGAGAATCACTTGAGCCCGGGGGGCAGAGGTTGCAGTGAGTTGAAATCGTGCCACTTGCACTTCAGCCTGGGCAACAGAGTGAGACTCTGTCTCAGGAAAAAGAAAAAAAAAAAAGATGCTTTTCCCCTACTTCACTCTGCACTTCTCATTCCTGCTACCATGTGAACAAGGAAGTGTTTCCTTCCCCTTCTGCCATGATTGTAAGTTTCCTGAGGCCTCTCCAGCCATGCGGAACTGTGAGCCAATTAAACCTCTTTTATTTATAAATTACCCAGTCTAGGGCAGTTCTTCATAGCAGAGTGAGAATGGACTAATACAGAGGTCAAGGATGGAACTGAGGTTCTACCAAGTTAACACATTCGCCTAAGGCTTTTGTTGGTAACCAGGGAGTGGCTCAGTGCACATGTGGCTGGCACAGATGGAAGCAGAAGCACCATGATCCCACAGCACTGGCTTCCTGATTTGGAGGCTGCCTCATGGCAGCAGAGGCATTGGTGGCCCAGTTCCGGGTGAGTTAGTAGACTTGGGGTGCCCAGTCATCCTAGTTTGACCAGAACTACCACAGTTTTAGCACTGGAAATCCCACATTCTGAAAGTCCTCATACTCAGGCTAACTAGGACTGTTAGTCACACTATAAAATTGCATTATTCAGCCGGGCGAGGTGGCTCACGCCTGTAATCCCAGCACTTTGGGAGGCCGAGACGGGCGGATCACAAGGTCAGGAGATCGAGACCATCCTGGCTAA
>NW_012107675.1:579849-580955 GCF_000951045.1 Mandrillus leucophaeus
GCATGTCCCACCACGCCCAGCTAATTTTTGTATTTTTAGTAGAGACGGGGTTTCACCATGTTGGCCAGGATGGTCTCGATCTCCTGACCTCGTGATCCTCCCACCTCAGCCTCTCAAAGTGCTGGGATTACAGGCGTGAGCCACTGAGCCTGGCCATGCTTGCTTTTAATGGAGAGCCTCACTCTTCTATTCATGTGGGTAACACATGTAGCCTCCACACATGGAGCTCAAGTATGCCTGAGCAGCGCCTCCCTTTAATTGGTATCAACTTGCATGCATATCATCCAGGAAGCTCTCCCTGGCCTTCTCATAGCTGGGAGAATTGATCCTCTTCTGCGTTTCTGTAACACCCAACTATTTTCCTGTCACAACAGTTATCCTACTTCTTTGTCATTGCTTACCGAGTTGGATCTCTCATGTTTAATTGCAAGCTCTGTGAAGGGAGGGGCTATGGAATCTCACTCACTGCTAATACTCCAGTGACTAGCCTCAGCTTGGCCCATAGTAGAGATTCATGTATTATGTATTTGATAAAGGAAATCACCAATGGAGACAAAACAGAGCAGTGACTATCAAATGAGGGTGCACATTAGAATCACTGTGACACTTTAAAAAAGTACAGGTGTCCAGGCCCTAGCTAGAATTATGTCAGAATCATTGGAGATAGGGCTCAGGTATGTTTATTTTTTCTTTTTTGAAAGAGCCACCGTTGGCCAGGCATGGGGCTCATGCCTGTAATCTCAGCACTTTGGGAGGCTGAAGCGGGCAGATCACTTGAAGTCAGGAGCTCGAGACCAGACTGGCCAATGCGGTGAAACCTGCCTCTACTAAAAATACAAAAATTAGCCTGTAATGGTGGCATATGCCTGTAATCCCAGCGACCTGGGAGGCTAAGGCAGGAGAATCACGTAAACCCAGGAGGCAGAGGTTGCAGTGAGCTGAGATCCTGGGTGACAGAGCTAGACCCCTGTCTCATAACAAAAGGAAGACAGAAAAGGAAAGAAGAAAGAAAGAAAGAAGGAAAGAAAGAAAGAAGAAAGAAAGAAAGGAAGGAAAGAAAGAAAGAAAGAAAGAAAGAAAGAAAGAAAGAAAGAAAGAAAGAAAGA
>NW_012107675.1:581644-591378 GCF_000951045.1 Mandrillus leucophaeus
CTAAAAGTAGGAGGAGAATTATCATGGCATGATGTCAAGGGAGGTGAGAATGACAGCAAGGAGTAAGGGATCCACAGTGTCCAAAGCAACAGAAGTCACAGCAGCAAGAAATGTCAGCTGAGCTTGCATTTTGGAGTAACTGTACTGAGCCTCTGCAATTTCAGGGTCAGGGGAAGGAGTAGAAACTGGATTGCAGCAGACTAAAGGATGACTGGGAGAAAAATAGGTAAACAAATGTGAAGAAGTTTGAAGAAGATGGTTAAGAATGTGAAAGAGTTGAGCAAATTTATAAATTAAGCCGAAAAGAACTAAGTAGAGAAGGAGAGATAGAAGATTTCTTTTTTTTGAGACTGAGTCTCGCTCTGTTGCCCACGCTGGAGTGCAGTGGTACAATCTCAGCTCACTGTAATCTCCTCCTCCCGAGTTCAAGTGATTCACATGCCCTCAGCCTCCCGAGTAGCTGGGATTACAGGCGCCTGCCACCACGCCTGGCTAATTGTTGTATTTTTAGTAGAGATGAGGTTTCACCATGTTGGCCAGGTTGGTTTCGAACTCCTGACCTCAAATGATCCACCTGACTCGGCCTCCCAAAGTGCTAGGATTACAGGCATGGGCCCAGCTGAGAGATGGAAGGTTTAAGAGATGCTACTGTTAGACCAGGATCCCAGAGAAGATGAAGGTGGTAATATTATTATCACTACCATTTGTACATATATTTTAATAAATGTATATGTATACTATTTATATATGAAAGTTAAAAATTTACATGTATAAGAAATTATCACTGTAGGACTTTTCCTTTTTAGAAGTCAAACAGATTTCTCCTTTCCTATTAACACATTTTTCTTACCCAATCATAACAATAGAATTGATCAGATTTAATTATTCTAAGTAAGGAGGCAAGGACTGCATTCTAATTACATTTCCCTTATGCTATGCCCAGACCATCTTCAATGGATTTCAGTTCAACAAATATTTACTAAGCATCTATTTTGTACTAAGCATTGGGAATGTGAAAATAAATTGTAAATCCTGATTTTGATGAGCTTACTCTAGTGAGGGAGACAGACACATAAGTAGGTTGGTGTAAATGTAATCACAGTTTTTACCATTACTTTCAAAGAGTGCAGCCAGCCAGGTGCCATGTTTGATCCCCATTATATTCCTGAAGGCAGAAATGACAGTATTTTTAAGCACAGCAATCTCAGGCGTTCCTCTATTTCAGTAGATCATAGGACAAAGAGCTTCATTTTGATCTTTCATGCGCATATACCCATTTGCCATTACTTTTTTTTTTTTTTTTTTTTAAGAAGGAGTTTCACTCTTGTAACCTAGGCTGGAGTGCAATGGCGCAATCTCAGCTCACTGCAACCTTCGTCTCTGGATTCAAGCGATTCTCATGCCTCAGCTTCCCAAGTAGCTAGGATTACAGGCATGTGCCACCACGCCCAGCTCATTTTTTGTATTTAGTAGAGACGGTGTTTCACCACATTGGCCAGGCTGGTCTTGAACTCCTGACCTCAAGTGATCTGCCCGCCTTGACCTCCCAAAGTTTTGGGATTACAGGCGTGAGCCACCGCGCCTGGTCTGCCATTACTTTCAATGGCCAAAACCATGATTACGTTTGCACCAACCTAATACTATCAATCCTGTGTGATTAAAGGAATGCACAAGGTACTTTATGAACAAAGAGACTGGACAGTTAATGCAGACTCGAGGCATCATGGAAGACTTCTTGTGAAAGGCTTCATCTGAGTTAAGAAGTACTGAAGGAAGAATCAAAATTACCCAGCCATGTGGTGGCTAAACTGGACTCAGACTATGAGAACAACAGGAGCAAAGGCACAAAGACAAAAATGACATTATGTGTCATTTTCAACCGAGCTCTCTCTTTTAAAAACCACAAGTGAAGGCTGGGTATGGTGGTTTATGCCTGTAATACCAACACTTCCGGAGGCTGGAGGAGGAGAATCCTTTGAACCCAGGAGTTCCAGACCAATACAAGTGGGAGAATGGCTGAACCCAAAGCTCAGGGCAGGTGGATGGTCAAACACTTTGCACCTTGTAGGTTGTAAGCAAAGGAGTTTGTTTTTAAAAGACCTGAAAGAGCCCACCCTTTGTCTTTTGGTGCTTCCTAATTTCCTTTCTGGGGTGGTATTCTTCACTTTAGTTTGAAGAGCACTGTGTACCAGGGACAGTCCGTTGGCTGAGTAGATGATTCCAAAGCCTGCTGTAACAGAATACACACATGAGGGAGAAAGGGAGCAAAATTTGGAACACTTCACTAATGTGCAGGTCACACCTGCCCAAAGGCCAGCCAGAAGTGGTGCTGCTATCAAGGGGGCGGCCCATACACCAATAATGTACCTTGATATTTTCTAGCAGCGGCGCCAATCAGCTTTTTTCAGAGGGTCTCGTCCAGATCTTTCCACTGGCTCTGCGATCTGAAGTAAAGTATTCTCTCTTTATCCTTAGGGGATAGATTCTCAGACCCCCAGTGAATTCCTGAAACCATGGATAGTACTGAACCCTATAGATACTGTTTTTTCTCATACATACAGTTTAATTTATAACATAGGTACAGTAATAAATTAACAACTAATGATAAAATAGAACAATTATAACCATATGCCAGCATCACTGCTCTTGTACATTGGAGCCATTATGAGGCAAAATAAAGGTGACCTCAACAGCAATACGGTGAGAGTTAACC
Organism: Mandrillus leucophaeus; assembly: GCF_000951045.1. Taxonomy (NCBI): domain Eukaryota; kingdom Metazoa; phylum Chordata; class Mammalia; order Primates; family Cercopithecidae; genus Mandrillus; species Mandrillus leucophaeus. Next base: position 584,358 of record NW_012107675.1, read on the forward strand.
TGATAACTGAGTCACCTACTAAGCAACTACTGTGTAGACCACATGGGTACAATGGACAGAGGAAGGATTCACATCCTGGGACGGATGTTGCTGGACAGCACAAAATTTCATTATGTTCCTCAGAATGGCATACAATTTAAAACTTATACGTCGGGTCAGGTGCGGTGGCTCATGCCTGTAATCCCAGCACTTTGGGAGGCCAAGACGGGTGGATCACCTGAGGTCGGGAATTGGAGACCAGCCTGACCAACGTGGGGAAACCCTGTCTCTATCAAAAATACAAAATCAGCCGGGCGTGGTGGCACATGTCTGTAATCCCAGCTATTCGGGAGCCTGAGGCTGGGAACTGCTTGAACCCGGGAGGCGGAGGTTGCAGTGAGCTGAGATCATGCCATTGCACTCCAGCCTGGGCAACAAGAGCAAAACTGCATCTCAAAAACAAACAAACAAAAAACGTACACATCGTTTATTTATTGATTTTTCCATTTAATATTTTAGGACCGAGGTTGACTGTGGGTAATGAAAATCGAGGAAGAAACCATGAATAAGGGGGGACTACAGTAATTCACCATCTCCCAGGTTCCTTAACTCCAAATTGAAGGGGGTAAAAAAAGATATCTGGGGCTTTTCCCATATTCCATAATAGAAGAATGGTCAAATAAATGATGATATGATATCTTGAAGAAATAATATCTATGTATCAAATTGTTAATACTGTATAAAATATATAACAGCATGGGAAAATATTCTCTGTGTGAAAAACTTTAAGAAATTAGCAGTATATATGCCCATAAAGGTGAGAAAAGAAGCTGCCAATGTTCTATGGCTGTGTTTGCAGTACAGTAAGGACCTCAGTAAATATTTTTTGAACAAATAAATAAATGAATGTCAAATGAAAGCTGTTGATGCATTCGGGTGGTAAGATTTTGAATAAACTATCTGAAAATTTTTCTATACTGTTACTATGCTGTTTAATGATAAGCATAATGTTAATAATAAACATTGATTATTTACTGTATACAGGCACTGCCCTGTATATTAAATATTTTGTAATGCTACCTATTCATTGCCTGGCAAAACATGTCTCCTGTTTGTCTATTTCCAGACTCAGGCATTCATGGAGACAAATTCATTGCCAGCCAGACATTAGAAGTGCCCTAAAAATTGGACTGGTGAATAAATGAATGAATGAATGCCTCCATGAATGACAGTGGCAGAAACTGAGGGCCATGACACTAGTGCCTTAGACCAAAAGGTCTCTGTGTGATGCATGGGGATGCATTCTCAGTCTAAGTTCTGGGCTTCTAGATTATCTATGTAAATAATTGCTAGTATTAGAATTACTGAGTTGCTGAAGCTGAGAGACAAAGGGTTCTTTTCTAAACAGTTTCAGAAAGCACAACCTTTTACATAACTTATGATAGTTCCTGAATGCCTCACTGTTAAATAATGGAATGCATTGCTAAAGGTTGCCATATTATAGCATTTCCAAAAAGGCAGGAATGCACTATGGCAAATATTTCATGAATGGAACCTGAATGAATCCAGTATCCAACAAAAGGAAGCAGATGTTGTGAGTCCCATTAAAATTTTTTTTCCCCTCAATATTTTCTCAAACCTCCTAAATAATAACAAATATTCAGGAACCGCTTCTTTTGATCCACCTGTAGTGTTTAACTTTCCTGGTTTTCCAGGTTTCGTGATAAACATGGTGTCACAGATGAACAAGAGCTCTTTATTGGACCAAATTTTATCACTGGCTTATGCATGCAAGGGTTCTGTAGAGACCATTGGAATTTCTTGTCTTCATCCAAGAAAAGTATTTAGCCTTTGGTCAGTAATACAAGCAATTTCACCCTTGATTTTTCTTGCATACACAGTCTACCTTCTTTGCTATTCATCTCCAGATTTTCCAATGAAAGCCACTATTTTTGAAGTTGTTCTGTGCCGTTGGCTGTTTCTCCTGATTCCTTCCCTTTCCAGCTAACTCAGAATGGAGTGCAAAGTCAGCCAGGTGCCATGTCTGATCACCATTATATTCCTCAAGGCAGAAGTGGCAGTATTTTTAAGCACAGTAACCTCAGAGATTCTTCCATTTCAGTAGCTTATATGACAAAGAACTTCATTTTGATCTTTCATGCACATTTATACCCAAGATACACACCTCTTCTCATAATTCTATATCCCCTGACATACTAGAGCTGAGGCACCTCTGTAAAGCAATCATAAATACTGCCTGCATCATCTCAACATATGGTGACTGATTTCTCTCAAAAAACGTTTAATATCTACGATGAAAAAACAGCAAAACATTTCATAAACCAATGGTGTCAAACACCACTCCTCTCTTGGTGTAGAAAACAAAGTGTCTAACTTTCAGGGCCTAGGAGGAGAAAAATGGAGACTCCAAATAATGCGCTGCCCAGTATTTCCTGAGAGCTTTCTTCTAATCATAGATGCATTCTGGGCAAGCCAATTAATCTGGGCATGATGCCCCGAAGTGGGCCGTGTGCTGTTTGAAGTCAATAACAGTGTGACATATATCTATGCTCTGTACCCACTTAATTTGTCCCTGGCTGGAATACATGAACTTTTATTTGTGCTATTATCATCATATCCTGTCTAGACAGAAAACAGCTTCAGAGTGGCTCCCTTCATATTCAGTGCATTACAAATAAAGAGGCCAGTCTGCCCCACGCTGCCTACGCTTGGGACTCTGGTGGGTTCCCTCTCAGCCTCTCTCACTGAAAACAGCAGAAACAGAGGGAAGACCATGGAAGCTGCTGCCAACTGGAAACACCTAGATAAGGGTAAAACTTGACAAGACATTGTAAACATTGCACTCTGACTCCAGTAATATTATATTCTCAGTAAATCATTTGGAAAAATAATAAAGATTTTATATCAAGCTGGGCAGAAGTAATGTTTGGACTATATTTTGATTCTAATTTAAAAACACTGGTGCTCCAGGAAATCAATGAACAAAAGGAGGACTGTATCCTCAAGGCTGTGAGGGGAAGAATCTATCGGTCACAGCACAGGGATTTAGGAAGGTTGAAATGCCCATGGGTGTGGCAGGCTAGTCTTAGTTTTGAGGTTTTTATTTTTTCCTTGAGACAGGGTCCTGATCTATTGCCCAGGCTGGAGTGTAGTGGCACAATCATGGCTCACTGAAGGCTTGACCTTCCAGGCTCACGTGATCCTTCTACCTCAGCCTCCTGAATAGCTGGGACTACAGGCACGCACCACCACACCCAGCTAATTTTTAATTTTTCTGTAGAGATGGAGTCTCACTATGTTGCCCAGGCAGGTCTTGAATTCCTGGGCTCAAGCAATCCTCTCACCTTGGCCTCCCAAAGTACTGAGATTACAGGCATGAGCCACTGTGCCTGACTTAGTTTTGAGATTTTGACAGGGCAAGAAAGCTCCCATAACTAAAGTGAGGAAATCTCTTAAATTTAAAAAAGTTTGAATTTATATAAAACTGATCAACTAACGGCGTTACCTGCATCATAGAAAAGTACTGTCTTTTAAACATTCATCAGGGAATCTAAGGTAGTAGTTGAACAGATGGGCTTTGGCTTCAGACAAACTTCAACTTCCAGCAAGTTACTCTCTCAGGTTCACTTTCTCAGTTATTAAATGGGGTCAGTAACAGTGCCTATGACATAGTGTTGATAAGACAAATACAAAAGTTAGTTTGCAAAACACTGAACACCATGAGTGCCACATAGCAAATGATCAATAAAAACTTATTAGATACTTTAAAAATTATTATGTGGAAAAGCACTTACTATCATTTCTACCTGGCATAAAGGAAGCAGTCACAGTCAATATATGATCATAGTGGTTATTACATTTTTCATTTAAATTCTATTTAATAACAGTAATAAATAGAAGCTCATTTGATCCCTTAAATGCTTGCAGATCATTAACTGCTTTACAAATCATTTATACTGGGTGGAACGCAGTGGTTCATGCCTGTAATCCTAGCACTTTGGGAGGCCGAGGATCACCTGAGGTCAGGAGTTCGAGACCAGCCTGACCAACATGGTGAAACACCAGCTCTACTAAAAATACACAGAATTAGCCGGGCATGATGGCAGGCGCCTGTAATCCCAGCTATTCAGGAGGCTGAGACAGGAGAATCGCTTGAACCCAGGAGGCAGAGGTTGCAGTGAACCGAGATCGTGCCACTGCACTACAGCCTGGGCTCGACAGAGCGAGACTCCGTCTCAAAAAAAAAAAATCATTTATACCATTTTTCATTAATAGACCTGAAACTTAGGAGAGCAAAAGGAATTCTAAACCCACCCTCTCTTTCTTATCCCTCCTCTTGAACTAAAGACAGTGATGATGTTGGGGTGGAAAAGCAAGAAAGAAAATAGAAAGAATGCCTATTTCCAAACTTTTGTTTGAGGACCTAAAATGAAAACTTACGCTGTAGATTAAAGGGAAATGACTGTGAATGTCTTAGAAATAACTCCTAGATTCAGGCACAACATAATACATTCAGCGGGCTCAGTAAATTCCTCATTACCATATAAATTGTGTTCAAGTCTGATCTAATAGGATATGATTAATAATTGGAATTTGTTTTCTTCAAGAAGCTGAATGATTGAAGGGAATCTGATACAGTTTAAAGGACCATTTCTAAATTGATCAAGTACTTTTTGTTTTGTATAAACAAAAGTATTCTGATTAGAATTAGAATGAGCTCCTTGTGGATACTGAGTGGGGAAGTGTGTAGCTGTGGCCTTGGAGGTACATGAGTTCACCACAGGAAGTGGGGCTGCATCCACTCACCATATGGCTTTTAAAATGAGAATTACAGAAATTATGGCTGCTCCGGGACAGGACTTCTGACTCCATGTTGTTTATTCTCTGATTAGAATACCTGGTAAGGCTTCCAGTGTCGCTTGGGCTACATCCCACTCCTTTTCGTTTTCTCTCTAGACCATTTCTGAGACGCAAAAGCTTGTTTCTGGTGTAAATTGAATGCAACCTGAGTTGCTTATGAAAATCTGGACAGGAAAACACTGAGCTTATGCTAAAGGTGATTTTCAGAGGAACAAGGTTTCCTTGTTGAAGTTGTCCAAAATTCAGAGCTATGCAAGGGGGAGGGAAGGATTAGCAAGTTAAGGGAAATAAAACCAGCAAAATAAGTCCTTTGATGAGGAATTAAGGCAATGTGTTCAAGCCAGTTGACACAATTACAGCTCCCAGTTCTCTGCCAGAAGGAGCAGGTAGCAGTATCTAATTCCATTCCCCACCCTACACCCGGCATGCAGCCGCACGTGCCACAGCCACCAAGGCCCCTGTCAATTAGAAACAGCATTAAAATGACATGCCATCTGCTCTACAAATGTCATCGAGCTCGTGCCACCTGTTGAGGGGTTGTGGGGGCAGTGGAAGGGTAAAAAGTCTCAACATAGGTTTGTGTATTTATACAAACAAAGAGCCGTTTGATTCAATGTTCTCCCTCTTCCACCACCCTCTCCTACCCTTCTTTGCCAGAAATCTTTTTGAATAGTTTTGCAGCAGTATTTTCTGCCCAGAAGAGCATTTAAATACCATGCCCCGGGAATCACAGGACATTGAAAAATATGTGATATACCCCAATTAGTAGGGAAAGTAATAGCTTGAAGCCATTCTTGAGCCATCCCCCACTTGCATTCACAAATAAACATGAAGGAAAAGTGCAGCCAAGAGGATTTGCGCCGAATGAATTTTCTCCGGGTGAATACTAAGACACCGGAATGGGTATACAGGAGATTATGGAAGCTCTTTTCCAAAGATCTGGACATTAGGAATAGTATGTCCGAATCAGGATATCATGTCAGTTTCCGTAAGCTTCCCTCCTAGTCTCTGCTAATGTAGCTTCCCCGCTTCTACAATATCTGTGCCCAAGTTTGAGGTTTGGTTCAGTTGATCTCTCCTCTCTCTGCCACTAACTCCTAAGACTTCGTTTTTTTTGTTGTTGGGAAGGGATGTTGTTTTGTTTTGCTGGTGTCATTTAGTGAATCTTCCTCCTCAATCCCTCCACATCCCACTGAATCTCTGTTGACACTTCTACCTGTCCTTCAAGACACAACACGATGCCACCTCCCTAGGAAGCTTTTCTTGACTGTCTCTTCTCATCCAAAAAGAGCCACAGCCTCCTTCTCCTCCTCCTCCTCCTCCTCCTCCTCCTCCTATCCCTGTAGGATAATAGAACCTATCTCCTAAGGTTAGAATTAACTTATATAATGAATATAAAGGCACATCTAAAGCCTAGCATAAATGGTCAATAAACTTTAGCTAATTTTACTTTATGCATTAGTTAGTTTAATTCTCAGAGCATATTTTTATTCAGTGCTACTACTAATTTTGTTTTCAGTTTAGAGATGAGGAAATGGGTATTTCTAAAGGTTAAGAAGCTTGCCTATGGTCATTCACTCAGCTTTAAGTGCCAGAGCACAATTTTTAAAATATTGCCTTCATGCTTTTTGGTTGTTGTTGCTGTCATTGTTATTAATAGACAGGATCTCACTCTGTCACCCAGGCTGGAGTACAGTGACATGATTTATAGCTCACTGCAGCCTCAAACTCCTAGGTTCAAGCAATCCTCCCACCTCAGCCTTCCAAAGCGCTGAGATTACAGGCATGAGCCACCATGCCTGACCACCTTCATGGTTTTTGATGACTAAGTACTATCTAGAGTATTGCTTCTTTTTTCTTCCTGATCAGGCTTATGGAAGTATAATTAACACACTAAAAATCATGCTTTTTATTGCACAACACTATGAGTATTACAGTCATGTAACCAGCATGACAGTCAAGATATAGACAGTTCCATCACCCCACAGACTACCCTCATGCTATTTAACAGTCAACTCGTCCCCCGACCACCAAACTCCAGAAAACACTGATCTGATTTCTATCCTTACTGTTTTGACTTTTTCTAAAAATGTCATACACATGGAATCATATAGTATGCAGCTTTTTGAGTCTAGATCCTTTCACTTAGCAAGAAGCATTT
>NW_012107675.1:592713-597812 GCF_000951045.1 Mandrillus leucophaeus
TTTATTCAAACACATACTTTGCAAATATTTTCTCTCAGTGTGTGATTGCCTTTTCATTTTATAGCATCTTTCAAGGAGAATTTTAAACTTTGACTAAGTCCAATTTATCCATGTTTTCTTTTATGAATCATATCTTGTTTTAGTGACAAAATCTTATTTACCAAAGTCACAGCAATTTTACATTGAGGTCTACGATCTATTTTTTTTTTTTTTTCACATATGGATGTCCCATTGTTCCAGCACCAGTTGTTAAATAGATAGAGCAGATATTTGAACTCAAGCTTTTCTGATTCTAGCGGTTAAGTTTGTTTTGTTTTGTTTTATTTGTTTTGTTTTGAGACAACGTTTCGCTCTTGTCGCCGACTGGAGTGCAGTGTCACAAACTTGGCTCACTGCAACCTCCGTCTCCTGGGTTCAAGAGATTCTCCTGCCTCAGCCTCCCAAGTAGGTGGGACTACAGGCATGCACCACCACGTCTGGCTAATTTTTGTATTTTTAGTAGAAACAGGGTTTTACCATGTTGGGCAGGCTGGTCTTAAACTCCTGATCTCGTTTAAGAGGTGATTCACCCTCCTTGGCCTCCCAAAGTGCTGGGATTACAGGCGTGAGCTACCGTGCCCAGCCTAGAGGCTAAGTTTTACCATGTACTTCTTGTACTATGCTCGTTTACATTTTTAATTTTCTATTGGATTCTAAATTCTGCCAGACTTCCCTACAATCCCCTAGCATGGTGCCTTGAACATATATGTCCTCACTGAACACTCCTAGGTTGACTTTTAAATGGAAGATGGAATATTAATTACTCAAAACTGTCCAGTTTTTGTTCTCCTTTGCCTAAGAAATGAATGATACCTTTGTACATGGTGTGTATGTGTTTAGAGCTCTGACCCAACCAACATGCTGGCAAAGGTCACCTGTCTAATGTTTATAATTGACCTTCATACCTTAAGTCTTTTAATACAAGGAGAGAGGAACTAGCCTTTTTTTTCTTTTTTCTTTTTTTTTTTAAAGCAACATGAGAAGGTAACATGAGCCTCCATCTACTAACGATATGAGGACAATTGCCTTTCTTCTGATCACATTCCTGCCTGTTGCACAAGCCGGGGCTGTCTGAAGGAATGATCATTTGCCAATCTGTTCTGACCAGTGGGCAGGGCCAGCTCAGAGACAATCTGGGGCCAGAACTAGTGGGTGGATATGGGTGGAGGTGGGAAATATGCCACACTAGTGTAACTGAGATTAACTGAGGTCTTGATTCTGATCCTAGAGTAAATAAGCTAGTGCAGGCAAGCCCTTCGTGTGACCTTCAGCTTCGTGAATTTATAAGCAAAGGCCTTTCTGTAACTCACAGAGGGCAAGGCCAGCAAACCATTGCTTAGCCTTTACCACTGAAAAGGCAGAAAGGCTTGCACAGTCTATTTGAAAAGATGTTGTCTTTATACTCCATCACTCTTTTTGGATTATAATAACCTTCAGTTCTCACTGAATATTCCATACTCTTTTTTCCCCCCAGGAAGCATAATTACAAGCACCAAGCCATTCCTGATGGGATCACTTAGAGAAAGATAATCTGTTTTTTTTTTTTTTTTTGACAGAGTCTTGCTCTGTCGCCCAGGTTGGAGTGCAGTGGTGTAATCTCGGCTCACTGCAACCTTCACCTCCTGAGTTCAAGCAAGTCTCCTGCCTCAGTCTCCTGAGTAGCTGGGATTACAGGCGTGTGCCACCACGCCTGGTTAATTTTTGTATTCTTAGTAGACATGGGATTTCGCCATGTTGGTCAGGCTGGTCTCGAACTCCTGACCTCATGATCCACCTGCCTCGGCCTCCCAAAGTGCTAGGATTATAGGCCTGAGCCACTGCATCTGGTAGAGGAAGAAAATCTCATGCACTGACAAGGAACAATTCTATTTTCTAGATATAAGAAACTACATCACAAGACAGTAAAGCAGAAAATACTTTAAAAAGCTCCTAAGTTGCTGGGTGCAGTGGCTCACGCCTGTAATCCCAGCACTTTTGGAGGCTGAGGCGGGTGGATCATCTGAGGTCAGGAGTTCGAGACCAGCCTGACCAACATTGTGAAACCCTGTCTCTACTAAAAACACAAAAATTAGCCGGGTGTGGTGGCGCATGCCTGTAATCCTAGCCACTTGGGAGGCTGAGGCAGGAGAATCGCTTGAACCTGGGAGGCAGAGGTTGCAGTGAGCCGAGATCGCACCATTGCATTCCAGCCTGGGTAACAAGAGTGAAACTCCATCTCAAAAAAAAAGAAAAAAAAGCTCCTAAGTTTTTGATGAACAACTGATATGATACCTGAAAGGTTCTTTGCCCGGGACCCATTACAGAGCAAGTTCTTTAAAATGCCATATTGTTACCCATTATTATACATTTTGGGGGGAGTGGTATTTACCATCTTTTTAACTGTGGCAAAATACCATTATTAAATTTTGCCCAAGGTGCAATATGTATATACACTTACATGTGTGCATGCATACACACACGTACACAAACACATGCGAGACACCACAGAAGTGAAACAGAGGGGCATGGAGGTTAGGAATCCAGAGAAAAAGATGGATCCAGAGATATCCAAGAAAGAGATCAAAGATAGTGAGGACACTGTGGCTGGTTATACTTCTTGCTTATCTCATGGTACATCTGTGAGTGTTCAGGCTGTCTCTCTTCCGTGTTTTCTGCTCTCATATCACCATAGATCTCCTGCTAGGATCATGGCGCCTCTTCGGTGCTTTGCACATCTTGAACATTATGAGTCAGCTGAGTTATTTCAGAAAAAAATTAAATTAAATATATTTGTTGTGCAAATATTACTGGAAAAGTCATCAAACCCTGAGCCAAGTGACCAATTAAGCAAAATTCTACTAAGGGATTTGCTTTCCACCAAAATAAAGCCAAGTTAAGTTGACTAAGAGGCTGAGCAGACATTTTAATAACCTAATTCAACAAGCAGCTGCCTAATTCAACAAGCAGCAGGAGGGAGATGACAGGTCATTCTGGTAGGGCTGGATTCTTAGGATCAGTCATACATCAACCTTTGAAGCCTGGGATCAGCAAGGGGTGGAATAACAGTAAATACAATCAGATGCCTGGAGCCTTGGGGCAGCCACGGAACCTGGTTCATAAATATCTTGTTCCAGGAGGATGCTATTATTTAATGGGCTTGGCAGCTCATTATACTGTAAGCTCTTTTAGGGTAGGGCTTCCAGCTTCCTCTCCAGTTGCCTATAAAGGTTGTGCTGGCCAGGCACAGTGGTTCACACCTGTAATCCCAGCACTTTGGGAGGCCGAGGCAGGCAGATCACAAGGTCATGGGTTTGAGACCAGCCTGACCAACATAGTGAAACCTGTCTCTACTAAAAATACAAAAATTAACCAGGCATGGTGGCACACGCCTGTAATCCCAGCTACTCAGGAGGCTGAGACAGGAGAATCGCTTGAATCCGGGAGGCAGAGGTTGCAGTGAGCCAAGATCGAGCTACTACACTCTAGCCTGGGTGACAGAGCGAAACTCTGTCTCAAAAAATAAGAAAGAGAGAAAGAGAGAGAGAGAGAGAAAGAGAGAGAGAGAGAGAAAGAAAAAGTAAGAAAGAAAGAAAGAAAGAAAGAAAGAAAGAGAAAGAAAGAAAGAAGAAAGAAAGAAAGAAAGAAAGAAAGAGAGAGAGAGAGAAAGAAAGAAAGGTAGGCTGTGCTGAGGATGTGGCAAGCAGCCAGTTCTCTGGGTCACTCAAGGATGACTAAGAGGAGCTGTCACCCTATATGTTTACAAATACCAAGGCCTGGTCATCTGACCCACCTCTGCTTGAGCACATTGCACAAAGTGAGTTCCTAGAGGTACATTCCCATTCCTGTGGCCAGGATGAACCTCTCCCAATTCTTGAGTGCAGCTGGTTTCTGAGACACAGTGGTTCTGCATAGGCTGTTGGGCGATGTGTTCTACAGCCTCTTTGTCAGGGGGAAAGGAGGGATGAAGAAGAAAACCTGACCCTGTCTCGGCTCGGGAGAATCTGTCTGTGTTTCTAGGGAAAGGAGACTGTAAGAATAGGTGGGAAAGACTGCTTCAATAAAACAAAAGAGAGGCCGTAAGTAGGAGTGTGGACGGATGCCTCCCCTACTGCAGCAAGATTGAAGACTCCCTGGAGAAACTTAGTGTGGGTTGAAGTAGCAGCTGCTTTTGAGAACACAAAATATTGGAAGCAGAAAGCAACCTCAGCAACAGAGGAAGTGGCAGTGGGTGAAGAGTCTTGCCAATCAAGAAGAGTTTTCCTGGGACCCAGCTGAGGCCTGGAACCTTGGGGCTCAGAAGCCTGTGGCCCTGGCTGGAGGACTTGTGCTGGTTCATTTCCATTTTCCCCTCAGATCCATCTCTGCTTTTTCTGACATCTGTCCCCTTAGAGGTGGACATCTATACATGGCGTCCTGACTTCCTGGTTCTCTGGTTTCTTTTGGGTTGGATCAATAGCAGAGAACAAGCGAGTGGAAAGACAAAGAATTAGGTAGGGTATTTATGTCTGTTCTTATCTGTGCCCCACACATGCCAAGGTTTTAGCAGTTGCTACATTCCTCTAAGGCCAGGGATCAGTAAAGGTAACTCCTTCTTCCTTTTTTTTTTTTAATTGTTTTAATTTTGAATTTTTATGGATACATAGTAGGTGTATACATTTTGGGGGCACATGAGATATTCTGATACAAGCATACAATGTGTAATAACCACTCCAGGATAAATGGGGCTCATCACCCCAAGCACTCATCATTTCTTCATGCCATGGACATTCCCATTGTACTCCCTGAGTTATTCTAAAACATAAAGGTTCTAGTACCTGATTTAACAAGTGTTTCCTCGAATTTCCCCTTCAGACTTAAGCATAGGACAAGCTTTCGGATGTTGCTAGTTTCTAGTGCATCACCGTCTTTGGCTGTTCTTTAATCCTGCCCACAGCTCTGTTAAATAGTGCCCTTATTTGACTCTTGTCAAACTCATTGGGTCTGCCAGCTGTTTTATGCTGAATCCTGACTGAAAGAGAGATTTCTTTTCTCTTTTCTTTTCTTTCTTGCTTTTTTTTTTTTTTTTTTTTTGAGTCAGAGTC
>NW_012107675.1:599767-600697 GCF_000951045.1 Mandrillus leucophaeus
TTGCACTCCAGCTTGGGCAACAAGAACAAAACTCTGCCTCAAAAATAAACAAACAAACAAATAAACAAATTTTAAAGTACAGAGGTGCCTGGAATCAAACACATTCTCATCTCCCTCACCTTATCCATTGTTGAATTGGAAGAAGAACCGTTGCCATCATCTCTCTCTCCCCCTCTGTGTGTGTGTATATATATATGTGTGTGTGTATATGTATATATGTGTGGGTGTATACATACCGTGTGTGTATATATATACACGTATATATATACACACTATATATATACATACACACAGAAATAAACACAGAAATTTTATATATATATATACACACACACACTATACACACACACATCTAATGTACCCTATATATATATGATTTCTGTGTGTGTGTGTGTATGTGTATGTGTGTATAACTTCTGCAGCATGGAGATATTTTACGTGAGTTTGAGAATAAAGCAGCATGAAGTAACAGAAACAGCAGAGATTTAAAATTTCCAGTTCTAACTCTTTAACACAAGTATCATGGCAAATCCTAGAAAATCAGAAGAGTGGTTTTGGATTCCAAAGTTCCCTTCTAATGTTAAAATGGTAGGCAATTACTTACCTTCTCCATCTCTCACTTAGTCTCTATTAACCAAGGTCATAATATTACCAGCTTCTTAAGCGTCTTGTAAATTATGAATTTTTTGATCAAATAAGAAATAACATTAAAATTATTTAGCACAGTGTTTGGTACATAATGATCATTTAGTGAATGTCAGTTGTTTTTAATATAGAACTACAGGTCGGGCGCGGTGGCTCATGCCTGTAATCTTAGCACTTTGGGAGGCCGAGGTGGGAGGATTTCTTGAGCCCACGAGTTCAGCCTGGGCAACATGGCAACATAGCAAGACCCCATCTCTACAAAAAATGCAAAAAAAAAAAAAAAAA
>NW_012107675.1:600747-604469 GCF_000951045.1 Mandrillus leucophaeus
CTACAGGTCGGGCGCGGTGGCTCATGCCTGTAATCTTAGCACTTTGGGAGGCCGAGGTGGGAGGATTTCTTGAGCCCACGAGTTCAGCCTGGGCATGATACCAGCCTGGCAAGACCCCAACTCTACAAAAACTGCAAAAAAAAAAAAAAAAAAAGTCACCCAGGTGGGGTGGTGTGTTTCTGTAGTCCCAGCTACTTGGGGGAGGGAGGTGAAAAGAATGCTTCAGCCCGGGAGATTGAGGGTGTAGCGAGCCATGATCACAACACTGCACTCCAGCCTGGGCCACAGAGCAAGATCCTGTCCCCCACAAAAGAAAAAAGAAAAGAAAAGAAAAGAAAAGAAAAGAAAAGAAAAGAAAAGAAAAGAAAAAACCCCAGGTTGGGCACAGGTGCTCACGCCTGTAATCCCAGCACTTTGGGAGGCCAAGGCAGGTGAATCACCTGAGGTCAGGAGTTCGAGACCAGCCAGGCCAACATAGCGAAACCCTGTCTCTACCAAAAATACAAAAATTAGCCAGACATGGTGGTGGGTATCTGTAATCCCAGCTACTTGGGAAGCTGAGGCAGGAGAATTGCTTGAACCCAGGAGGTGGAGTTTTTTTTTTTTTGAGATAGAGTTTCACTCTTGTTGCCCAGACTGGAGTGCACTAGCATGATCTCGGCTCACTGCAACCTCCGCCTCCCAGGTTCAAGTGATTCTCCTGCCTCTGCCTCCTGAGTAGCTTGGATTACAGGCATGCACTACCACGCCCAGGTAATTTTGTATTTTTAGTAGAGACGGGGTTTCTCCATGTTGGTCAGGCTGGTCTGGAACTCCCGACTGCAGGTGATCCACTGGCCTTGGCCTCCCAAAGTGCCAGGATTACAGGCATGAGCCACCGCGCCCGGCCGAGGCGGAGGTTTCAGTGAGCTGAGATTGTGCCACTGCACTCCAGCCTGGATGACAGAGCAAGACTCTGTCTCAACAACAACAACAACAACAACAAACCCAAAAAACAAACAAAAACAAAGATATAGAACGGCAATTACCAGTCCTTTTCTTCTCTATGGTAAAAGAAATAGGGAATTCTTTTTCACAGTGCTGTAGGGTTTTTGAAACTGTGCCTTCATGTTGCTTCCTCGATCTAAATGAAAGGAACAGAGTGTCTTAATTCTGGCTGGGTGCAGTGGCTCACATTTGCAATCCCAGCATTTTGGGAGGCCGAGGCGGGGGGGAATCACCTGAGGTCAGGAGTTCAAGACTAGCCCTGCCAATGTGGCAGATCACCTGAGGTCAGGAGTTTGAGACCAGCCTAGCCAACGTGGTGAAAACCCATCTCTACTAAAAATACAAAAAATTAGCCCGTAAAAATATAAATATAAAATTATAAAAAGTTAGCCAGGATTACTCGTGCCTGTAATCCCAACTACTGGGGAGGCTGAGGTGAGAGAATCACTGGAACCCGGGAGGCAGAGGCTGCAGTGAGCTCGCTACCACACTCCAGCCTGGGTGACACAGCAAGACCCCATCTCAAAAAAAAAAACAAAAACAAAACCCATATCTTATTTCTGAGAGGTAAAGTTGTTGTTTGTTTGTTTGACCAGGCCCCTAAAGCTTATTCTAGTGCACCTAAAAAGACTGGACCACCTGGTGAGGATATTATGGAGGGGAAAGAGCATCTGATGGGCACAGGAAGGTCAGAGTCGATAACCTTTAACATCCTTCCAACCCTGAGATTACCAAGGCGGACAATAGAGGCTATGAAAATTAGTATTAGCATAAAATCATCTTGTGAATCTGATCATACTAATGAAAGGACACATTAATCAATTTATTTCTTGGTACTATACTCAGGTTTTTAGCCTTCCATATTCAGTTTACTAAATCACTTCTGACAGCATGTTATGGTAATGTAGTCATAGAAAAGAGTTAATTCATTTCTACCCAAAAGCAATTTACTGCCTCTCAAATGTAGAATAGGAGCTGCAGTGTGTTGCTAAACTGATACCCAGGCATCAGTGGAAACAGGCCCTAGGCATTGAAGGTTTCTTTCCTCCCTAACATCTTGACAACATTATCTGCTCCTAAAAATCTCCACCAAATTATTTGTTGGTGGGGCAGGATGAGGGTGGCTAGTGCTCACAGGCACCCTGTAAATTTATTCTGATTTAAAAGTTGAGACCTTTTGACCCAAGATAGCATCCTGAATTAATGTTTGCTTCTCAGGCCCTCCTAATACAGGTTGACCTGATACTCAAAGGCTTCTTACGTTTGTATCATTTTCAGCCATAAAACCCCAGAGAACCCGGAAAGCCTTTTTTTTTTTTTTTTTTTTTTTTTTTGAGAAGGAGTCTCGCTCCTATCTTGCAGGCTGGATTGCAGTGGTGTGATCTTGGCTCACCGCAACCACCACCTCCCAGTTCAATAAATCTGTCTCTTATACACATCTAGATGTGTATAAGAGACAGGGCCAACACTGTGAAACCCCGTCTCTACTAAAAATACAAAAATTAGCTGGGTGTGGTGGCATGCTCCTGTAATCCCAGCTGCTTGGGAGGCTGAGGCAAGAGACTCGCTTGAACCTGGGAGGGGGAGGTTGCCGTGAGCTGAGATAGCGCCATTGCACTGCAACCTGGGTGACAGAGTAAAACTCTGTCTCAAAACAATAACAACAACAACAACAAAAACAACAAAAACCAAAAACCACAAATATCCCATAGAAATTTACTTTTTAACAAGTATTCCCTCCTTTAAAGTAACAATGATTTCCAACAGGTTTTGATGGTAACTAACAAAAGGCGTAATAAAAGTCAATACATATAAGAAGTGGCATTAGAATAATATGTAACTTTGCTTCATTGTTTGGCAAATGCTAACTCTCTATTGGACTAGTGCAAAGGATAGAATACAGACTGTCAGAATATTGAAAATTAACAATTTCACTAAGGCGCAAGGTGTGGGCAATACAGCGGTTGTCCCCACCCACCAGGTGAAGTGCTGGATCCTGTCAACACACAGCCCTTCTTTGTGCTGGGGTCTGAAGGAGAGAGGCATGGCAGGAACAATTCTGCACTGTTCTTCAGCCCAACTGCACTTCCTTAGACAGGGGACAGTGCATTTCTGCTGGAGCTGTGCTGCCATACGCCGCCGTCAGTTTAAACTGAATGTATCACAGGCTGCCGAGATAACTCTCTGCCCTGTCGGATTGTCACCCGGTTGATCAGTAATCAAAAGAGAGCTGGAAGAGTTCTTATTAGTAATATCACTTGTTTCTGTTTTTCTCCATTACTCCCTCTCTCCAAGGGAGAAGAAGCTGAGTTAAGAACAGAAATCAGAATCTGGATTCTGCTCACCCAAAGAATAATGCATCCATTCTGTTCAGAAAATGCCTTGATTGTTGATTTGTTTACTTCAGCTCCTTCTCTGAAGGAGAGTATCAGAATTTTGGGGACAAAGCAAAAATTGGAAGAGAGAGAGATAAAGTATGCACGTGTGTGTGCAAACAGAGAACTCCTTTCTCTAAGTGTTGAAAATGCCTCTGTAATGAGCCTGCCCACCCAACTGCGGCATCAAGACTAGGGTTATTTTTCCCCCAAAGCTACATTTAAACCACCTAAAAGTGGGTAGCCAGGAATGCCGGTACTCATTTACTTCATTATCAGGGCCTCAGTTTACTCATCTATAAAATGAGGACATTGTATTAGACAGGTGTGTGTATGGGTGTGTGTGTGTGTGTGTGTGTG
>NW_012107675.1:606684-609071 GCF_000951045.1 Mandrillus leucophaeus
TTCCTTCCTTCCTTCCTTCCTTCCTTCCTTCCTTCCTTCCTTCCTTCCTTCCTTCCTTCCTCGTTCTTTCTCTCCCTCTCCCCTCCCCTCCTCTCCCCTCCTCTCCTCTTTCATCCCTCTGGCTCTGTTCAGGCTGGAATGCAGTGGCATGATCATAGCTCACTGTAGCCTCTACCTCCCAGGCTCAAGTGATCCTCCCACCTTAGACTCCTGAGTAGCTGGGACCACAGATGCATGCTACCATGTCAGGCCACACTAATTTTTAAAAAACATTTTTTTGTAGAGATAGGGTCTCGCCATGTTGCCCAGGCTGGTCTCCAACTCCTAGGCTCAAGCAATCCTCCTGCCTCAGCCTCCCAAAGTGCTGGTATTACGGGTGTGAGCTACTGTACCAAATTAAAGTGAGAAATTGCCATGCGATAAATTATAATAAGGCCAGGCACAGTAGCTCATGCCTATAATCCCAGAACTTTGGGAGACTGTGGTGGGCAGATCACCCAAGGTCAGGAGTTCAAGACCAGCCTGGCCAACATGGTGACACCCCGTCTCCACTGAGAAAAAAAAATACAAAAATTAGCTGGGCATAATGTTGGGTGCCTGTAATTCCAGCTACTAGGGAGGCTGAGGCAGGAGAATTGCTTGAACCCAGGAGGTAGAGGTTGCAGTGAGCCAAGATCACACCACTGGACTCCAGCCTGGGTAATAGAGCTAGACTCCATCTCAAAAAAAAAAAAAAAAAAAATTATAATAAAATTAGTTGCAAATCAATAATTCATTCTATTCTATTTTAATGAATGCTATTTCCCTTAAAACTTGCAAATTACAGCCATGTACTAATTTTTACCAAGAGTGGTGGTATTTTGTTAACATCAATGTTTCGATAGGGTCCACCAGATAAAATATTAATATATTTTTTTTAAGAGATGGAGTCTCGCTCTGTCACCCAGGCTGGAGTGCAGTGGCACGATCTCGGCTTACTGCAACCTCTGCCTCCCAGGTTCAAGCAATTCTTCTGCCTCAGCCTCCTGAGTAGCTGGGACCACAGGCGCACGCTGTAACACCGGGCTAATTTCTTTTGTATTTTAGTGGAGAGGGTGTTTCATCGTGTTGCCAGGCTGGTCTCGAACTCCTGAGCTCAGGCAATCCACCCGCCTTGGCTTCCCAAAGTGTTACAGGCGTGAGCCACCGCACCCTGCCAATAATTTTTTAGTATACATATATATCCCAAATATTGCATAGGATGTATGTATGTTAAAAATATTCATTATTCACATAAAATCCAAATTTAACTAGATGTCCTATGTATTTTTCTTACAATCCTACCTAGCTTCAAAGTTAGTATCATTGTTCTCATCTTAAAGTGTTGCCACAGTCAAATAAAGGTTGCTTAATACATAAACCTGTCACTGTCTTTATACACAATGTCTTTAGTCTAAGCTATTTTACCATCCTCTTCCTTCAGGAAAATAAACAAACGAAAGAGGAAAATGACTTCCCCAGTGATGGCCCTGGTGCGAGCCTCTCCACAGGCCTCTCCTTTGTAGCTCTGGAAGGTCGGCTGCTCCCCGCGACAGCGTGCACCATGCCCAGAGTCCTACTCTCTGTGCTGAATGAACCATAGTTCACATGACAGACTCTCTTCAGGGTGCTCTTCCAGAAGTTTTCTTCCCACTCCTGGAAGAACAGCAGCCCTGTCCATATGGAAATACTAGAAATTTTAAGAATGCAACAGTAAAGAGATTCTCTCCCCCGAAGCCCTTTCTTTCCTTAGGTTAACCCCATGCCGAGGTAAAGCATCCACAGCTGCAGCCCTTTGTCTCTTGGCCTTTGCTTTCACAAGCATGAAAATGTGTGCTTTCGATATTTTGCTAAATTCCCCAAATCCTTTAAACAAGGAGCAACAGTCAGGGCAGAGTAGTAAACTACATCGGACTTGTGTATCCTCCATGCCAGCTCCTTCTCATTAAATGCTCTAGGAGGAGAAACCCTTGTCCTTGACCCCTTTCTCCAAACTGCCACACCAAAGGGATTTTGAACATGTGCCCACATATGTGTAACACTCTAGATAAACAAGTTTAGGGAGACTGCAGGTCCCAGCATGCTGCCTTTTGAGTCTGACACAGCAGCATTTAGAGCCAAGTGTCCTTGGGTCAATCACTCAATCCTATTGAGCCTCAGTTTTCTCATCTATAAAATGGGGCTATGAATACAATGAATCCCATAAAGTTACATGAGATATTGTTGTAATTATCTCCAGGAACATAGTAACTGCTAAGTGCTACTACTTTAAATATAAAAAATAAAATATATACTTAATAATAATACACAAGGGCCTGGTGCGGTGGCTCATGCCTGTAATCCCAGCACTTTGGGAGGTCGAGGCAGGT
>NW_012107675.1:610511-624016 GCF_000951045.1 Mandrillus leucophaeus
GGGTTTCACCATGTTAGCCAGGATGGTCTCGATCTCCTGACCTCGTGATCCACCCGCCTCGGCCTCCCAAAGTGCTAGGATTACAGGCGTGAGCCACCGTGCCCAGCTGAATAAGTCTTACTAGTACAAAAGACTTACTAGGCATCCATTAATTTTTCTTTGCCTATTTCAAAAGTGGGAACTAGATTCGATTCTGTGCATTTTCACGAAATGGCTGTGCCAGTGGTTTTTAACTCCCATTCTTTGGAAAAGGCAGATGTCAATATAGAGCACAGGGAGTGCAAACTAGAATACCCTACTGAGCCGTTGAACCCCTTTAGAAAGAAACTCAGCACTTTTTCCAAGTTCTTTTTTCCATCCAATAAGATATAAGGGCAACTCAAAATTTTAAGACATTTTTGCTCCCCTCTCCTTTCTCCTTATGATTAAGACCTTGGGATCTGATCCACAGGCTGAGGGTCACAACCCCACACTGCCATTTATCAGGTGTTATTTAAAATGTGGGGCATTAGTAATTCCAGGCCTCACACAGGCTTTTCTGTGTAGGAAAAATAATAAATAGAACAGTAGCAACTATGTATCATGTACTTAGTTATGTTCTAGGCAGGGTGCTAAGCAAGTGTTTCACCAGTTGCTCCTTAATCTTGCTACCTCCTGGTGAGAAAGGGCCTATTAGTATCATTGCTATTTGCACTTCATTCTGGTGAGAAAGGATCTATATCATCCATCCCTACTGAGAGGTTCAGAGTCTCAAAGCTAGTAAGGAAAGGGTCCAGGATTTGTACCACTCTGACCCTGAAGTCTGTGTTCTCAACCGTTCCTGGATTCTGCCACCGGTCTCCATTTCAACCGCTGATCCTGTGACAGTTTCTTGGCTGTGTAGCCTCATTTGAATTCTTGTCTGCCTTCTTTTGTGGCCAGTAACACATCTGCAAAGCCACTTGTGGCCATGGAATCAATTTTTTTTGTGTGCAAAATCCAAGCATACTACTTTAGAGATGTGAAAATGACCAGTGCTACTTGAGCATCTGTGGGTGGCGGGGCCAGCCCAGGTGTGGCAGACACAGTCACATGGTGCTTTTTACAGAATAGATTCCCTTTGCCTCCCCAGATCCACGCCAAGGTCTCAATTGCAATTCACAGGCTTTTTCACAAAACAACTCAGCCATCCAAATTGGGCCAATGACTATTTCTCAGATTTCTCTTCCTCCCTTGAGAAATGTTAATGCTCAAAGAGTGTATTTGAATAAGAAATATTTCCTAAGTTCCAGTGAGAGACTAGAACCTTTGCTTTTCCTCCTCCCAGGACAGCTGGCATAGTTATTCTAAGGTAAGGACTATAACAGCATCCTAGACAGAATCTGGAATACTGTTGTCCCTTGGGGAAAGCTCTAGCTAATGGCTTCTCCTAGGATTCCAACTCACAGCACCTCTTGAGCAGGCTTAAAGGGCGCTGGCGTGTGGGTTGTAGAAAATTTAGATCCTGGCATCAGTGGCATAAACAAGATTTCTCCAATTCCCCTCCCCCTCCCACTGCAGACTAGCTGAGTCTCTGGCTCCGGCTCTGCCCATGCTGCCTGGGAAAGTACAGCTGTCCAGAAGGCAGGTGGAAAGCCTCCACACACAGTGTTGCCCAGTGTCCAGGGCCAAGCAAGTGGCACCAATCCAGTGCCATCTCCGAAACCTGTGGGATGCAATCACTCCACTTCCATTCAGGAGGGAAGAATAAGCAAACAGTTCAAGGACACCTCCTCGCATTAGGCATGTATCTGACAGAACTGCAAACCAATTGGAGATGTTTCACTGGCTGCTGATTCCTGGCTGCATGCGAGGAGCCAGGCCTGAGGAGAAAAAGGGCAACATCTTTGCTCAGCGCTAGTCTGGAGTGCTCTGGTCCTGAGGACATCTAGAGGAGCATTCCCAGCACCACTGAGCACCTACATGGTTTGGATCATTTAGGGCGTGCAGGTTGCTCTGTGGCCACTATATCCAGGTGAAATGAGGCCTTTAAGATTATTACAGATCATGGTAGATCTTATACACCTTTCTGGGCTGCTGTTGATTCACATAGACCTTTTTTTTTTTTTTTTTTTTTTTTTAGATGGAGTATCACTCTGTTGCCCAGGCTGGAGTGCAGTGGTGTGATCTCAGCTCATTGCAACCTCCAACTCCTGGGTTCAAGTGATTCTCCTGCGTCAGCCTCCTGAGTAGCTGGGATTACAGGGACATGCCACCACGCCTGGCTAATTTTGTAGAGACAGGGTTTCGTCATGTTGGCCAGGTTGGTCTCAAACTCCTGACCTCAGGTGATCTGCCCACCTCGGCCTCTCAAAGTACTGGGATTATAGGCGTGAGCCACCGTGCCCGGCCCTGATTCACATAGACCTTTTAAAGTCTGGCATTGAACCTATGATCAATGGAATTCACATGCCACTTCCCTTGCTCTGCCCTGATGCTAGTTTGCTGGAGCGGGGAACTGAGTTGCCAAGGTCTAGCTCTGCCTCTAGCCACGTGTGGAGCATCTGAGTCCCCATGAAAGTCCATGTTTGAGTAACATGCCCTTTACACCCCTCTTCCTAGGGCAGAGCCTTCTCAAGGCTATTTTTTGAGGTGTAGAGCCCCACAGGCCAGTGCATTTCTATAAGCGCGTAGAAGAGACTGAAGGCAGAGTGTTGCTAATATCTGTAATAATAGCCATATCCCAAAAACAACCCCATTTCTGTGGAAGGCTCCATTAGTCCATATCCCAGGATAAAGCAGGGAGGGCCCGGGATTGTCGGGAGCCCCTAGGCAAATGTGTCACCTTCTGCCCACGTGGATCGCAGGCAAGCTCAGAGCTCAGGGCAGATGGTGGTTTAAATGCTTAAAAAAATGAATTGGATGACCGTCAAAATGGGATGGTTTAGTTATATAGCTTCCTAAGGCAGGAAATAACACTGAACTATTTCTCCCAGCTGCATCATTCTATGAAAAGATCATCACAGATGACAACTCTGTCTACTTTCTAATCTCAAGTAACCCTGAAAAACACTTCCTTAAGTACATTTGACAAAGTTAGTTCCTTTCTGTTCCATATTCAGGCGTTTTTTTCCTGAATTCCTTTGCCTGATTTTGCTACCAGTGTTAAAGATGCTAGCCACTCTTTCCCAGGAGGACCTTAAAATAACCAAATGCTTTTAAGTACTAGTATCTATTTTTCTTGGCTCTAAGCTCTTCCTTCTTCTTTTCCAAGTCTGGATTTCTGGGTTCTTTTTCTTTAACCTTATCCCCAGTACCCCCTGGGAAGCCAGCAACAACAAGAATAACAATGACAATAAATACCTTATACCCCAAGCTATGGCTTTCTTATTCTTATTTTTTATTTTTGGCTTTCATTTGACTTAAAAGAGCATTTCTTGTTTTAAAAAAGTCCCTGAGTCATAAATACACTGTTTTTGTTTTGTTGTTGCTGTTGTTTGTTTATTTGTTTTTTGATACTCTGTCACCCAGGCTAGAGTGCAGTAGTCTGATCACAACTCAATGCAGCATTGACCTCCTCCCAGGTTCAAATGATCCACCCACCTCAGTCTCCCAAGCTGCTGGGACTACAGGCGTTATGTCACCAGGTCCAGCTAATTTTTAAAATATTTTTTGTAGAGACAGAGTTTCGCCATGTTGGTCAGGCTGGTCTTGAACTCCTGACCTCAAGTGATCTGCTGACCTTGGCATCTCAAAGTGCTGGGATTACAGGCATGAGCCACTGTGCCTGGCCATCCCACACTTTTTAAAAGCTATTCTTTTAAAAATTTTAAATTGACACATAATAATTGAATATACTTATGGGGTACATGTGATATTTCAATATCTGCTTACTATGTGTAATGATCAAATCAGGGCAATTAGCATACCTGTCACCTCAAACCTTTATCATTTCAAAGTTTGATATTCCTTTTTAACGGATTTTGTCTGAAGCAAGAATGAGCAAATAATCAACTGCCTGATTTTTGCCATGTCCTAATTGCCCAATATGGCCGGGTGCAGTGGCTCACGCCTCTAATCCCAGCACTTTGGGAGGCTGGGGCGGGCGGATAACGAGGTCAGGAGTTCAAGACCAGCCTGGCCAATATGGTGAAACCCCATCTCTACTAAAAATACAAAAATTAGCTGAGCATGGTGGCATGCCCCTGTAGTCCCAGCTACTCAGGAGGCTGAGGAAGAAGAATCGCTTGAACCTAGGAGGCGGAGGTTGCAGTGAGCTGAGATCGTGCCACTGCACACCAGCCTGGGCGACAGAGTGAGACTCTACTTTGTCTCAAAAAAATTGCCTAAGATATGATGGTGATGCCTCCCTGTGGATAAAACAAACTGTAGGAACAATGCCCCTTATTTATCAGTCTGTGGCCCCTCATTTCCCTAAGTACAAGCGCTTTGCCATTTTAAACTTTTTAAAAAGTTGTAGGTAAATGTCCAATTCATATGTATTATGAACGAAGTGGGAAGCCAGGGCACACATGTGTTGTGTTTACAGATGCCATTAAATAAAATCTAAGAAATTAAATTCATCTGACACACACTTAACAAAGTACATAATCATTATCATGTTGCACGGTAATTAGGCATAAATGGGAAGCAGTCATCATAAACATAATTGGTATGACTTTACACAGTCAAATCGTGAGGTTTCCTCTGATCATGTTTAGTTTCTAAGATCTACAGTGGGTACCAATGTGGACGGTGTCTTCTGACTACATATGTCATCATCATTGTACATGCTGACTGGCACAAGGCTCCTCCACCCATTCCCTTAACAGTTAGAATTTCTTTATCCCCTCTTTCTAGCATAGCCGCGTCTTGCATTCTGTCCATTGTATTTGCACCTTCCAACCCCAAACTCACACCCTAAAGTGGTCCTTGAGCAGCTGCTGAAGCTGTGCTTTTCCCTCTCCTTAGACGTCCTGGATGCTGAAGGCCTGAAGGGATTGATTTCTGGGCTCTCACATTCTGGATGGGAACTGTGCTGAGGTTCCATTAAAAAGGATGAAATGCAACTGTGGGATGGAGAAGGAAAGGCTTGGGCCTATGTTGCTCTGGTGAGTGTGGGATCTCTTTTAGCAAGTGACCCTAGTCATATTGGGAGTCACTCACTCCCTCCCTCCCTCCTTCCCTCCCTCCCTCCCTCCCTCCCTCCCTTCCTTCCTTCCTTCCCTCCCTCCCTCCCTCCCTCCCTCCCTTCTTTCCTCTCTCTCTCTCTCTCTTCCTCTCTTTCACCCTTTCTGAGTTTCGCTCTTGTTGCCCAGGCTGGAGTGCAATGGCGTGATCTGGGCTTACTGCAACCTCCGATCCCCAGGTTCAAGTGATTCTGCTGCCTCAGCCTCCTGAGTAGCTGGGATTATAGGCACCTGCCACCATACCTGGCTAATTTTTCTTATTTTTAGTAGAGATGGGGTTTTACCATGTTGGCCAGGTTGCCCTATAACTCCTGACCTCAGGTGATCCACCCGCCTCAGACTCCCACAGTGCTGGGATTACAGGTGTGAGCCATTGCACCCAGTCCTTGTGGGGAATTGATTGGTTCCCATCACTGAAGTATCAGGAGTGGGGCCAGGTGCTTGGACGGTCACTGGGGATCTGTGTCTCTCTTTACCTAAGCCCTGCTTTTCTCTGTGCTGATTTTATCTTAGGCATCATTTTTTGTATGGCGGGGAGATGGCCATCAGCAGCTCTGGGCTTAAATCAATCTTCTTAGAAATTATACAGTGAAGCACCTCTTTTCCAATAGTTTCAGCAGAAGTTTTTTTTTTTTCTTCCCCTAATTGAAGTGAGCAAGAAGAATTCAAGATAAAATATACCATAGGAGAAATCCATTGGCTCTCAGCCATATCAAGAGCCTTGGCATTTCTTAATAAAGTTAAACATTTTTCTCTTTTGTGATGTAATCTGTGTTTTGCTAAATAGGAATTAAACTATCTTGAACTTTATTCCAAAAAAGTGACGGAAACTGTCCAAGCAATGATATTACTTCATGGCTCTTAAGTTGCAGAAATTCGGGTTTATCCAATATCGAGGACACACTGAGACATGTCACATTGTGCTTGCCTCAGTGTGACAGCACCTGAGCTGCCTGTCAGGGAATGCAAGTGTGCTGGGGAGGCTGATACTCATGGCCTCCTGGCTCCCAGACCTGACCACATGGGTTGGACCACTAATTTCAAGGTACTCTGAAGATTTTCCAATGAGGGCCGGTAATGTGAGCATCAAAAAGCAACCGGTAGTCACAATGTACTCTTTATGATATTCACTCTTCAATATGAAAAATATTCAAAAGGACATGGACATGGATCAACCAATATTCTAAAAACACCAATAAAGAGCATCAGCACCACAAAAATTCCTAATCACATTGCACCTTATTAAAATAGTGATATTGTGGTTATTTCTGGTTCATTTGGCTTGGATATCACAGGTAGAAAGGAAAACGTTGGAAACAGTGTGAGATGAAATAATGTGAAGAATAAAGTAAGTTAGGTAAGGTGGCTCACGCCTGTAATTCCAGTGCTTTGAGAGGCTGAGGAGGGAGGATTGGTGGATCCCAGGAATTCAGGACCAGCCAGGCAAATGGTGAAACCCTGTCTCTAAAAAACAAAACAAGTAGCCAGGCACGGGGGCACGTGTCTATAGTCCCAGCTACTCTGGAGGCTGAGGCAGGAGGATCACTTGAGCAGGGGCAGTTGAGGCTGCAGTGAGCCATGATTTGCACTACTGCACTCCAGGCTGGGCAACAGAGCAATATCTTCTCAAAAAAAAAAAAAAAAAAAAAAAAAAAAAAAGATGACGTGGAAGAAGGCAGGCATAAAGAAAAGATGCCTTTTATCTCTTTCATAAAACATAATGAAATTTCTAAGGACCTTTTCATTTTTTTTTTTGAGACAGGATTTTTCTCTGTTGCCCAGGCTGGAGTGCAGTGGCGCGATCTTGGCTCACTGCAAACTCTGCCTCCTGGGTTCATGCCATTCTCCTGCCTCAGCCTCCCGAGTAGCTGGGACTACAGTTGATCGCCACCATGCCCGGCTAATTTTTTGTATTTTTAATAGAGACGGGGTTTCACCGTGTTAGTCAGGACGGTCTCAATCTCCTGACCTTGTGATCCTCCCACCTCAGCCTCCCATAGTACTGGGATTACAGGCGTGAGCCACCGCGCCCAGCCAAGAACCTTTTTATTAATTCCTAGTTCTCAACCAGGAGAGAAAAGAGAAATTTTCCTCAAATATTTGGGAATCAAACATGTAAGGCTAAAGGGTGTTGGTTGTAATCACTGATAAGAACTAAATATGTAATTAACACTGAGATTTCCCTCACGGAAGGCCAGGCACAGTGGCTCACACCTGTAATCCCAGCACTTTATGAGGTCGAGGTGGGCAGATCAACTGAGGTCAGGAGTTTGAGACCAGCTTGGCCAACATCGTGAAACCCGGTCTCTACCAGAAATAAAAAAATTAACCGGGCGTGATGGCGCATGCCTGTAATCCCAGCTACTCAGGAGGCTGAGGCAGGAGTATCGTTTGAACCTGGGAGGCAGAGGTTGCAGTGAGCTGAGATTGTGCCACGGCACTCTAGCCTGGGCAACAGAGTGAGACCCTGTCTCAAAACAAAAACAAAAACAAAAACAAAAACAAAAAAACAAAAAAACATTTTCCTCACAGAACTCATGGCTGTCATTTGTGTTCACAGTGGCTATACAACATGTGTATGTTGTCAGGGTATAAATGCAATCGCTCTCTGGTTATTTATCAAAGGGGACCGCGTCCCCTTCCCCTGTTCCACAACACACTGCACTTCTTTTTAGATTCCTGTGTTTCAGATATTCTCTAAGTACAACAGCCTTATCAGTAACAATTGTCTATGTCTCTAAGGTTAATCAGGCTTAAAAAGAAACCTTTGCCTAAAAGCCAGCTCCAACTTACTTTTCCGTGGCAGAGGCATTGGTTACCGTGAAGATCTCTGTTGTTCCCTGACCAGACAAATCCACCAGAGATGCCTGAGGGGCAGACCCTTCCTCTGACCACTTCACTGCCTTTTACCCCAAAGTCAACAGGAAAGGAAAGTAGTGACAAAAATGAGGTTAGAGGCTGTAGGCTGGAGATCATGAGGCATTTGAAGTTAGGTAGGCTCACACCTTTCCACAGGAAGGGACCAGTGGGGTGTTGGCAGCAAGTGTGCCATTCTCCCTGCCCTGAGTCAACACTGGCCATCCCTCCCTTCTCTTTTCTTGCCTTCCATCAACTCAAAGTACAAAATGCTTCTCAGTTATGGATTGTGAGGTGACCTGGGCTGGGAATGAAAACAAACAATCCCTTGAAACTGATGGTGTGTTTTAGTGCTTTATTTTGTTTTGTTTTGCACAGTAAAAAAGAAAAAGGGATCCCAGCTACTCAGGAGGCTGAGGCAGGAGAATTGCTTGAACCTGGGAGGCAGAGGTTGTGGTGAGCCAAGATCATGCCATTGCACTCCATCCTGGGCAACAAGAGTGAAACTCCGTAACAAAAAAAAAAAAAAAAAAAAAAAAAAAAAGGAAAAAGGGCACAGGCATGCCCTAAATTATGCACCGTATGGGATTCAGCTGTCTCCACTTTACTGCCTCTCTAGTAACCTAAAGGGTAGGAGATGAAATCTCTCTGGCTAGTCTTGTCTGGTAACGAGGGTTTGATGTCAATAATTTGGGTGACATGCGGTGTTCACATTTAGAGACACAGTCACTGGGGCTAGCTGCTGAGAACCAGGTTGGAAGTGTCAATCTAATTACTATCAGGACATTTTTCTGATCTTAAAGTGGCCTCAGGCTGGAAAGTGTGTGTGTGTGTGTTTGTGTACACACACACGTGTGTATTCCGTGTGTGTCTGTGATGGCTCTAGTGATGGCGTGGTGTTGCTGACGTGTAGGAAATGATAGAAGTCACATATTCTTGAAGTCAGGAATAGCAAGCAAGGACCATACATGTGGTAGATAAGAAGTAAAGCAGTGGCAGGATTGTTTATGTTGAGAGATGGCTTCCTGGTTCATGTACAGATGCATAGATAGTTCAACCCCTTCCTTTGGTTTATTTCTGCATTTTAAATTATATTGAATTTTAGATAATTGATTTTTGTAGACATCTGGGGGCTGTTTCTTTTCAAATCTACATCTTTGGAGACAGCCTGTGTTTCTGCCACTGTCACAGGGTTGGGCTGATTCCCGTGATGCCTCTACTGTAGGAGACGGTAATGAGGGCTCATCGCACGGGCGAATCCCAGGGCTGCTCTGTCATTTACTCTGATTTCTCTAAGTGATTGAAAAGCACACTTGACATACACTCCCTCTTCAGAGATCAAGTCATAATTAAATCCAAGGAAACTCTCTGACAGCTGGGGCCTGCGGGTTTTGAGCTTGGTGCTTGTTCTTGCAAAAGCCGACAGCTATAGCTTATGTCCCACTGCCACATGCACGGCCAGTTAGGGCGATGATGAAACGTCTTTTCTGTCTGCAGTTTATTTTGTTTGGTGAGAATGAAAGCCCACCAGAAAAGTGGACTTGCTTTGAATACAGATGTAAGCATTTCTTACAAAACTCAAGCCCTACTTTTTCCAGAGAGGACTAAAGGTTAGTTCCATACTGTGCCAACAAACTAGAAACCATCACTAAGCAGCTAAGAAGAGGGAAGCACAAATGGCTTGGGAGACGGGAGATGTCTGGGAGGATGCCAGTGTGCACTCAGATTTAACAGCTTCATCAAAGGGAATGTGTTAAATGCTCATTAACTAAATTTACAAACGATCCCCAACTGGGAGGTGTTGCAAACAACAGAGGAATACCACACTACACACACACACACACACACACACACACACACACACACACACACACAGAGATTACAGGCATGTACACACACATACACAGAGCAGAAAGTGAAGTGTGAAGTAACAATCTGCTCAGACCCAAAATAAAATACTCTTAAATACAGACGTTCAAAGGAGCATTAGAATAGATTTAATGCAGAATTGAGGCAGCAGCTCAACAGCAGCAAGTTGCTATCTCTGATGGATGTTACTGGGGAGACAGACTGTGGCCATGGTGGCAGGGGGTGTGGCCATCCTCAAAGGATCCTGGAAAAGATGTGACACACACCTCGAAGGAGAGAGAGCAGGGGCCACTGGACACCAAGACTGAAGAACACTGAATGTTAACATGCTGACAGATTCTAAATATTTGTTACTAAAATCCTTAATTTTCCAAGGCGTAGGGACTATTGGCCCAGAGGACACTGAATTCTGATAGTAGAGGAAAGAGCACATTGCACATTGGCTCACATCAGCACCCAGTAATTGTCCCACTGATCCTCAAGAAGCCATCATTAGGAACTGACTTCTTGGGGTATTGTCCTGGGTATTGCCCAAGCATCTGGAGGAAGGAGAGCATTCTGGAGCTGAAGTCTCCTCCTGAGGCCATCAGAGACCTGGGGCAAGAATAGCACCTCCACTCACGTCTCATCTCTCAAATCTGACCCTTCGGACTCCACCCATAGGCTCCTGGAGCAGTACACTGTGGTCTGACAAAGTGCATGGAGAGGGTGCAGGGTGGTATGGAAGCCTGGGTGATGGGACCTCCAGGCTGTGGTTCTGCCTCTGCTGCTAAACACTCATGTGAGTGCATGGTTGAGTCTCTGGACCGCTCTGGGTTGCAGTTCCCTAAGTAGCTTAGGGATTTGTTATGGGCTGATTTGTGTCCCATCCCCCCAAATTTATATGCTGCAACCCTACTCCCCAGGACCTCAGAATATGACTGTAATTGGAGACAGAGTTTTAAAAGAGGTAATTAAGTTAAAATGAGTCACTAGGGTGGGCTCTAATCCAGTATGATTGGTGTCCTTCTACAAGAGGGGGTTAGGACACAGACACACACAGAGACGGCTATGGGAAGACACTGGAAGAAGACAGCAAGCCTCAAGCCAAGGAGAGAGGCCTCCGGAGACACCAATCCTGTGGACACCTTCATCTCTGACACTTGGATCTCCAACTTCAAGCCTCTGGGACAGTGAAAAAACTAATTTCTGTTGTTTAAGCTCCCCACTCCATCACCCCAGTTTGTGATTCTCTGTTATGACAGCCCTAGGCAAACTAATACAGAATTTTATTTTATTTTTTTTGATGGAGTCAAGCTCTGTCACCCAGGCTGGAATGCAGTGGCACCATCTTGGCTCACTGCAACCTCCGCCTCCCAGGTTCAAGTGATTCTCCTGCCTCCACTGCCCGAGTAGCTGGGACTACAGGAATATGCCACCACGCCCAGCTAATGGAATTCTTTTAAAAATTATTTGATTTTATTTTTTTTGAGACAAAGTCTTCCGTGTTGCCCAGGTTGGAGTGCAGTGGCATGATCTAATACAGGACTCTTAGTGGAGGATCCATGAATCAACTTCAGGGAAGTCTCAAATCGCTTGATGTTTGTAAAAATTTTATGTGGATGTGCATGTGGGCACTTTTTAGAGAAAGGTACATTCTTTAGAGGAGAATCATAACTTTAGAGACGCTCTTAATAAAAGAAAGTTAACATCCATTGACTATTACTAAATTATTGCTAAAGTTCCTTATAGAACTAAACTTCAATCTTTAATGTTTATAATTCCTTT
Source organism: Mandrillus leucophaeus (assembly GCF_000951045.1). Classification (NCBI taxonomy): domain Eukaryota; kingdom Metazoa; phylum Chordata; class Mammalia; order Primates; family Cercopithecidae; genus Mandrillus; species Mandrillus leucophaeus. The sequence goes on from NW_012107675.1 coordinate 622,151, forward strand.
AATTTCCAACCCATGCAAGCAACCAGAGACTTCAGTAATTCAGAAAGAATCTGAGGCACCTGCTCATTGTAGATCACCAAATCTATAATTCAGACATCTTACTACCTTAATTATGTGTTTGCATTGAAAACTGTTGGCACTTCCCTTCTTATTTGGTGAGAACATAGTGAAATGAATCCAGGGTTGCAGGACTGATATATGCTCAGAGCATTACACTTTTCACTTGAAAAGTAAAGAAAGGGGAGAAACATCTTCTACAGGAATTACCTGTAAGAAACCCTACTCAAAGATCTGATCAATGTCTGTTTTAGAACCTAAGGAAAATTGTGGAAAAGAGAGAGAGGAGAAAAAACAAAACAGCCTGTCACTGCTTTGGGAAAAATAGCAAGGGCAGCATCAATACTGGATAAAACCTGTAAAGTGTTCTCTAGCTACTCTCCTAGAAAGTGGCATTCCCTGGGCACCCAATAGCCAGAGGCCACTCTGTAAAGTAATGTTCTATCCTTGGAGGATGCTAGATGCTTATCTTGGTTAACCCACACCACAACCATAGCAAGGAGATAGGACCTCTTTTCCAGGGATACAAACAGGACCTCTTTTCCAGGGAAACAAGCAAGTATTGGAGGTTGGACTCCAGGGCAGGCAGCCCTACCTCAAACCAGAGTCTTTCTATGGGGCTCAACATTTCTATCGGAAGCCTCCCTCCCTTTCTGTTGTTCTCTCTTATTCTCTAACAGGAAGACTATATATCCTTGAACTTCTGCTCCTTTAAATAATCCAAAGAACACAAATGCAGAATAATGGCTGCCTTTGGAGTTGAGAGAGGGGGCGTGGATGTGGGAGAGGTCCGGAGTGGTGTTAGCTGTGGAGGTAAGATGTTATCTTAAGCCAGATAATGGGTAATGGGCACGTACTTGTTGGTTTGTTCATTTTGTTTGAAAAAGTATTAAATATTAAACAAAATTTTCAAAATCTGCCTTTAAAAAGATTTATTTGGCCTTAAAAATGTTCATACCCTTTGGCCGAGGAGTGCCATTTCTACTGGGACTTCTATTGGGAGAAAATTATCTGAAATGAGGACAAAGATTTATTTGCCATAAGTTCATTATAGCATTTAAATTTGAAAATGTTGAAATAACATTAAAAGTCCAAGAAGAAAAGAGAGAAGAATCAAATAGATGCAATAAAAATGAGAAAGGGGATATCATCACCGACCCCACAGAAATACAAACTACCATCAGAGAATACTATAAACACCTCTATGCAAATAAACTAGAAACCCTAGAAGAAATGGATAATTTCCTGGACACTTACACTCTCCCAAGACTAAACCAGGAAGAAGTTGAATCCCTGAATAGACCAATAGCAGACTCTGAAATTGAGGCAATAATTAATAGCGTACCAACCAAAAAAAGTCCAGGACCAGATGGATTCACAGCCAAATTCTACCAGAGGTACAAGGAGGAGTTGGTACCATTCCTTCTGAAACTACTCCAATGAATAGGAAAAGAGGAAATCCTCCCTAACTCATTTTACAAGGCCAACATCATCCTGATACCAAAGCCAGACAGAGATACAACAAAAAAAGAGAATTTTAGATCAACATCCCTGATGAACATCGATGCAAAAATCCTCAATAAAATACTGGCAAACCGAATCCAAGAGCACATCAAAAAGCTTATCCACCATGATCAAGTGGGCTTCATACCTGGGATGCAAGGCTGGTTCAACATATGCAAATCAATAAATGTAATCCAGCATATAAACAGAACCAAAGACAAAAACCATATGATTATCTCAATAGATGCAGAAAAGGCCTTTGACAAAATTCAACAGCCCTTCATGCTAAAAACTCTCAATAAATTC
>NW_012107675.1:625696-628443 GCF_000951045.1 Mandrillus leucophaeus
ACCCAAATGTCAATCAGTGACAGACTGGATTAAGAAAATGTGGCACATATACACCATGGAATACTATGCAGCCATAAAAATGGATGAGTTCATGTCCTTTGTAGGGACACGGATGCAGCTGGAAACCATCATTCTCAGCTAACAGAAAACCAAATACCGCATGTTCTCACTCACAGATGGGAATTGAACAATGAGATCACTTGGACACAGGAGGGGGATCATCACACTCTGGGTCCTATTGTGGGAGGGGGGAGGGATAGCATTAGGAGATATACCTAATGTAAATGACTAGTTAATGGGTGCAGCACACCAGCATGGCACATGTATACATATGTAACAAACCTGCACGTTGTGCACATGTACCTAGAACTTAAAGTATAAACAAAAAAAAAACCACCACCAACAACAAAAAAAACATTAAAAGTCCAGCAAAGAAGAATGATTGGGCAAATTAAGCTACTTCTATGAGTTGGAATATTATACAGACTTCAAAACAAGATGCTCTCAAAGAGTTTGTAATGGTTCGAGGAAATTCATTTGATAAAATTTTAAGTGGAAAATTAGGATATGAAATTATGTATAAAATAAGACTTCAAAGCTCTGGAAAATACTCTGAAACAAGACTAACAGGAAACAAAGCAATGGGTGCCCCTGGATTAGGTTATGCAATTATGGTTATTTTGTTTATAAATTTTAATTTTCATACAGTAGAGAATGTATTACTTTATTGTTTTGAGATGGAGTCTTACTCTGTCACCCACGCTGGAGTGCAATAGCACGATCTCCGCTCACTCCAACCTCTGCCTCCCAGGTTCAAGCGATTCTCATGCCTGAGCCTCCTGAGTAGCTGGGACTACAGGCGTGTGCCACCATGCCTGGCTAATTTTTGTATTTTCAGTAGAGACGGGGTTTCACTATGTTGGCCAGGCTGGTCTCGAACTCCTGACCTCAGATAGTCTGCCTGCCTCGGCATCCCAAATTGCTGGGATTACAGGTGTGAGCCACCATGCCTGGCCATGTATTACTTTCATATAATAAAAAAATTATAAAATTTACTCTGCCTATTAGTTCTTGTCATCGAAAATCTTCAGGTAGGTTCCTATAGTGGTCTTTGGAATGATTTTATCCTTAGCCTGAAGTGGATAATGTGCTATTCCTGCTAACGAACTATAGCTAACTCACAGGGTTAAGGGAAGGCATTTTGGAATTTCTGGTTCCTCCTGGTTATTGCACTTTAAAAAAATTACATAGACATGATATTTCCCCGTAAACAATTCAGTGTGTTCCTGTGTTGCTCCATGTACTGCAAGACCAGATGTAGATCAGGAAAGCTCTTCACTGGCTTAGTATGAGAGCCAGGTAGACAATACACACAAGTGGGGAATACTCATTTTTTTTTTTTTTTTTTTTTAGGTTCAGTCTCGCTCTTCACCTAGGCTGGAGTGCAGTGGTGCGATCTCGGCTCCCTGCAACTTCCGCCTCTCAGGTTCAAATGATTCTCCTGCCTCAGCCTCCCAAATAGCTAAGATTACAGGCCCATGCCACTGCGCCCGGTTAATTTTTTGTATTTTTAGTAGAGATGGGGGTTTCACCGTGTTAGCCAGGGTGGTCTCGATCTCTGACCTCAGGTGATCCGCCCGCCTCGGCCTCCCAAAGTGCTGGGATTACCGGCATGAGCCACTACGCCCAGCCGGAATACTCTTGTTCTTCCTATGACCATGTGCTGTGATGCTGTGTGGTTTCTGTCACGTATACACACACAAGCACACTCATGCACACACCCCCTACCTCCCTGCCTACATTCTACCCAGCCTGACTGCTCTGGAAGGAAAGTATGTAGCAGGGGTCTGGGGGCCTCTGGGGCAGCTGTCTCAAGACCGAAGTGACTGCAGAGCAGTGGTCGTAGCTGCAGGGGAGGTGGGGGAGAGGAGGAGGAAGGAGCTGACTTGCAATCATCTCTTTCTGCTTTGTCCCTGTCCTCTTCATTCGGTGCACTCAGCTCTACGGGAGGACAGTGTGTAACTAGTTTGACCAGCTGCTGACATCTCCGAAGAAGGAAGAGGTCTAATACCCTCCGAAGAAGGAATCTTCTAATATTACTTCACTGCAAGCACATTCTAAGCTTTCCGGCAGGGAGTCCCCAGATGAAAATGGGAAGCAGTTAGCTTGGGATCGCTTCAGGTCTTCTCCTTGGGATATGTTGATGTATTCCTGACTCCAGGCGCTCTCTGGATACACCTTTAGGTGTGTCTTCTCTGGCAGACAAAGGAGTTGTGCTTAGAACCAGTGGCTGCAGCTCAGTTCTGACGACAGGGAGAAATGAGTCTGGGGAGAGGGACTAGGGTTGGGCTGTAGATTGGGGAAAGGATACCACATCTAAAATAAAAGAACCTAACACTGTATGTATTCTGCCTCTAACCCCCAATTTTCCTTCTTCTCTCCTCCTAATATAGTGATTGTGTTAGTTAGGTTCCTCTGACAGTTTGATTCCCCAAGACAGAATTAGAAACGCATAAAATCTGAGGCTGGGCGTGGTGGCTCACATCTGTAACCCCAGCACTTTGGGAGGCCAAGGCGGGGGGATCACAAGGTCAGGAGTTCAAGACCAGCCTGGGCAACACAGTGAAATCCCATCTCTACTAAAAATACAAAAATTAGCTGGGCGTGGTGGCAGGCGCCTGTAATTCCAGCTACTTGGGAGGCTGAGGCAGGAGAATTGCTTGAACCCGGGAGGCGGAGGTTGCAGT
>NW_012107675.1:628923-630964 GCF_000951045.1 Mandrillus leucophaeus
TAATTTATGGTTTCATTTATACCAGTGCTGACTTGATTGTGTACTATAGTCACATTTCTTTTCTCATTATTTTTTCTTTCTTGGAGTTATCTTTTTTCTTTCTTTTAAAAAAAATTTTTTTTGAGACAGAGTCTCGCTCTGTCGCCCAGGCTGGAGTACAGTGGTGCATCTCGGCTCACTGCAAGCTCTGCCTCCCGGGTTCACGGCATTCTCCTGCCTCAGCCTCCCGAGTAGCTGGGACTACAGGCGCCCACCACCAAACCTGGCTAATTTTTTTTTGTATTTTTAGTAGAGACGGGGTTTTGCCGTGTTAGCCAGCATGGTCTCGATCTCCTGACTTCATGACCCGCCTGCCTCGGCCTCCCAAAGTGCTGGGATTACAGGTGTGAGCCGCCATGCCTGGCCTGGAGTTTTCTTTTTAAAATTTGGTCACTTCTCTATGTCCCTATCCATTACTCTGCTCCAAGCGTTGACAGAACCATGACACACCTCACGGGAGACTGAAGTCATCGGGCTCATGAATCGGTCCCATTTCTTCCTTCTTTGAGACATGCCGCCTGGAGTCCCGTTTGACTCGGTTGTGCTTTGCACATCCCCTTGTTTTAGTAGAGCATGTCCTCCAGGAGCTTGCAGGTAAGGGGTGTAGGTGATATAAATGCTTTCACTCCTTCTACGTTTCCAGTCCATCTGACCCTTAATGGAGGGTCCTAGGTCGGAAATCGTTTGCCCTCAGAATCTCCAGTCTGTTGTTTCTTGGATGCTAGTGTTTCTGTTGAAAAGTCAATGCCAGCCAGGTGCGGTGGCTCACGCCTGTAATCCCAACACTTTGGGAGGCCAAGGCAGGAGGATCACTTGAGGTCAGGAGATTCAGACCAGCCTGGCCAACATGGCGAAACCCTGTCTCTACTAAAAATGCAAAACAAAAACAAAAATAAAAACAAAAAATAGCCAGGCATGGTGGTACATGCCTGTAATTCCAGCTACTTGGGAGGCTGAGGCAGGAGAATTGCTTGAACCCGGGATGCGGAGGTGCAGTGAGCTGAGATCAGGACACTGCATTCCAGCCTGGGTGACAGAGCAAGACTGTCTCAAAACAAAACAACAAAACCAAACAAAACAAAACAACACTCTCCTATTTAACCCTACTCTTCTGAAATTTCACAATGATGTGCCTTATTCTCTGTGCTAGTACTAGGTCTTTTTCTCTCTTTCTCTCTCTCTGCCTCTTTTGTTGTTGTTGTGAGACAAAGTCTTACCCTGTCACTCAGGCTGGAGTGCAGTGGTGCCATCATGGCTCACCATGGCCTCGACCACCCAGGCTCGAGCGAATCTCCTGCCGCAGCCTCCTGAGTAGCCAGGACTATAGGCATATGCAACCACACTCAGCTAATTTTTTCTTTTTATAGACACGAGGTCTCTCTATTTCCCAGGCTGATCTCGAACTCCTGGGCTCAAACAATCCTAGGGATGGGTACAGTGGCTCACCCCTGTGAGGGTCCTTAGATCCTCTTTTGATCTATTTGTTCATCAAGGTAATAAAAGACTACCATGGATTGAACACCTAGTATGTGCCACATAATGTACTTTCTACTCAGTATGTCTCATTTCACCTTCACAGAATCCCTGCAAGGTGAGTGTTATTATATCCATTTGTGGACCAGGACTGCGGCTCAGAAGCTTTTCCCAAGACCCTGAACTCTGACAGATGAATAACTGCCAAGTGGTGGAGGTTGGCCTGCAGTGGGCATCAGTCTGAGTTCCAAGCTGACTGCTCTTTCCAGGGCAACCACCCAGAGGCGGGTCCTAGTGCTAGGTGATGGCAGGACTTGCATGTCAAGTGCTTCATGGGAGAATGTAAGTTCCATGGGGCTGAGATCTTGGCTGGTCTGTTCACCACCATCAACCAAGTACAAGAACAATCCTTGCCATGTTGAAAATGCACAGTCCTTTTTTTTTTTTTTTTTTTTTTTTTTTTTTTTTTTTTGGTTGGTTTTTGTTTTTTTTTTTCACTATGCCTGGCTAATTTTTATATTTTAGTAGA
>NW_012107675.1:631014-650649 GCF_000951045.1 Mandrillus leucophaeus
GATGGCAGGACTTGCATGTCAAGTGCTTCATGGGAGAATGTAAGTTCCATGGGGCTGAGATCTTGGCTGGTCTGTTCACCACCATCAACCAAGTAAAAGCTCATAACATGGCTTTACTATCACCGGCTTAAATTTTTTTTTTTTTTTTTTTTATGTCGGGGGAATATTGAGGGGGAATGTTGGGGGGAGTGTTGCAGGGGGAGGATTTTTTTTTTTTTAATTTGAGACAGGGTCTCACTGTCACCCAGGCTGGAGTGCAGTGGCGTGATCTTCGCTCACTGCAGCCTCTGCCTCCCAGGTTCAAGCAATTCTCCTGTCTCAGCCTCCTGAGTAACTGGGACTACAGGCGTGTGCCACCATGCCCAGCTAATTTTTGTCTTTTTAGTAGAGATGGGGTTTCATCATATTGGCCAAGCTGGCCTCAAACTCCTGGCCTCAAGTGATCTGCCTACCTCAGCCTCCCAAAGTGCTAGGATTACAGGTGTGAGCCACCGCTCCTGACAATCAGTACTTTTTAAAAGGATGAATGGATGGATAGATGAACATAATTTCATTTAATTCCCAGAGCAACTCAGTCATAACTCTAATTTACCCTTTTGTAAAAGGTTAGAAAGCAAATCCCAGCATTCTGGGATTTTTGTTTGCCAGCGAATTGCTCTTTCTAGGAAGTGTTTTTGTGTAATCTTAGAATTACCCTTGATGATAACCCATGCTACCCCATGGCAACCAGAACCTAATGGGATAGCTGAGTTGGCTTGGCCAAGTGATTGACTACTTATTCAACAAAATATTATTGAGTGAGTGTCCACTGCATGCTAGGCACTAGGCTGGGAGATTTACATTCATTAAATCTTATGTTATCCTCACAATAGCCCTGCCAAGTAGCCAGGTGGCCTAAAACCAGTTTCTTAAAGATTCATGTGCTCGGTTGGGTGCAGTGCCTCACACCTGTAATCCTAGCACTTTGGGAGGCCAAGGCGGGTGGATTGCCTGAGCTCAGGAGTTCAAGACCAGCCTGGGCAACATGGTGAAACCCGTTTCTACTAAAATACAAAAAATTAGCCGGGCATGGCAGCGTGCTCCTGTAGCCCCAGCTACTTGGGAGGCTGAGGTAGGAGACTTGCTTGAACTCAGGAGACGGAGGTTGCAGTGAGCTGAGATTGCACCACTGCACTCCAGCCTGGGCAACAGAGCGAGACTCTGACTCCATTTAAAAAAAAAAAACAAAAAAATGTTCATTTGCTCAATGAAGACTCTGCTTAAAATTCAACCTCTAGACCTTTGAGAGTCTAGGTTTCATTTTAGTGTTCTATATTTTCTTGGCATTTGGGAGCAGTTTAACGATGAAAATAATTAGTTCCTCCAAGGGCATATCTAACTTAATTTAATGTTTATATTACGTATTTATTGCACTTGTAGATTTTTTTAACTATTTAAAAAATATATGGAACATTTCACAAATTTGCACATCATCCTTGCACAGGGGCCATGCTAGTGTTTAGTATATGTGCTGCTGAAGTGGGCCCAGAATTTTCTTTTTTCTAATGATGGGATTGTTTTGTCTACTTGAACGTGCCTTGTTCTATTTAACCTACTTTTGCATGGTTAAGCTCTTTTTAGTCAGTTTATGTAAGGCCTTTTATTCAGAATTTAAATTAAATTTAAAAGTAAATTAAATTAAAATTAAAATTTAATTTAATTCAGTATTTATTTCGAGGACATGCGAAAAGACCTAAAAATGCTTCAAAGGAAATAGAATTTTGCATGAATGAGTTTTTAGGTAAGATGTTCCCCAGCCAGGCTGTAATGAGAAAAAAATAATGGAGACCAAGATGTGGGCAGACATTTAATAAGCCTCTCCCGGCCGGGTGCGGTGGCTCACGGCTGTAATCCCAGCACTTTGGGAGTCCGAGGCTGGTGGATCACCTGAAGTCAGGAGTTTGAGACCAGCCTGGTCAACGTGGTGAAACCCTGTCTCTATTAAAAATACAAAAAATTAGCCAGGCATGGTGGTGGGTGCCTATAATGCTACTCAAGAGGCTGAGGCAGGAGAATCGCTTGAACCCAGGAGGCAGAGGTTGCAGTGAGCCGAGATTATGCACTGCACTCCAGCCTGGGTGACAGAGCGAGACTCTGTCTCAAAAACCAAAACAAAAAAACAAACAAAAACAAAAACAAAACAAGGCCAGGCGTGGTGGCTCATGTCTGTAATCCCAGCACTTCGGGAGGGTGAGGCAGGCGAATCACGAGGTCAGGAGTTTGAGACCACCCTGGCCAATATGGTGAAACCCCATCTCTACTAAAAATACAAAAATTAACTGCGTGTGGTGGTACATGCCTATAGTCCCAGCTACTCAGGAGGCCGAGGCAGAAGAATCGCTTGAACCTGGGAGGCGGAGCTTGCAGTGAGCTGAGATCACGCCACTGTACTACAGCCTGGGCGATAGAGTGAAACTCTGTCTCAAAAAACAAAACAAAACAAAATCCTGCATATTTTGTCTCTTTTAAAAGAAGGTCAAAATAGACGGTTCTTAAAAATAAAGCACAATTGTCTTTATTTTCATATTTGGAAAACTATTGGAGTGTCAACATAATAATGTCTGCAAACTTTCAGAAAGAATTTTTGTAGAATTTCCTGGACATTACCTGGAAAAAGGATTATATGGGAGGCTGAGGTCAACTCACTTCTGCCCTATGTCTGTCCCCAGAGAGTCTGACCGGTGACCCTGGGTCCAGCTTTTCCTGGCACTCTCAGCAGAAGCAGCTGGCTGGTCTGAGCACAGTGAACCCAGTGTCTCTCCAGGCCATACAATTCTACCATTCTAACTTCTCAGGTGGTAGCATGGTATTTTGGAACGTATATCCGTGGGAATGTCCACCAGGCTGGACTTGACTGTGCTGTTGACTGTAGTGGCCACATTGACCACCTGACCCATGCCAGGAGCCACCTCCATTGCAGGTGCATTTCTGCATGATGGTTGTTATTTTGATTAAGAGTGCAAGGTTCCGGAGGCAGACTCTATGATTTCAAATATTGGCTCCCATATATCCTAGTTATAGGACTATTCGTGTGTCTCCTTTCTTTATCAGTAAAATAGGGATTTTTATGCGTCTACCACACAGTGTTGTTGTGAGGATTAAATGAGTTAATATTTCTAAAGAGCTTAGAACAGTGCCTGGCACATAGTAAATGGTATGTAAGTTTTAGTAATGTATAATTATCATCATTATTATTTTTTTTTAGAGATGAGGGTCTTGCTATGTTGCCCAGGCTTGTCTCTAACTCCTGGCTTCAAGTGATCCTCCTGCCTCAGCCTCCCAAGTAGCTTGGATTACAGGTGCAAGACACCGTGTCAGGCTACCAAGATTTTTTGTGTGAAGTACTTGGAACTACACAAGGCACTTCTTGGGTAAAAAATGCACAGGAGTGCACTCGCAGGTGTATATATTTAAATGAACAAGTGCTTCTTCTGTGATCCTGGAAGTGTAATTTACCGGCAGTGCAGTTTCTCCTCTCCCTCTCCCTTTGCTACTACCTGCCCTCAGCTTTCTCATCATCCTCTCCCTTTTTCCTTTGCATGTACTTTGTTCTCTCTTCCTCCATCCTAGCTTACTTTTTGTTTCTCATACTTACAAATCAACTGGGCGCTGTTTCTCTTTTCTCTTACTCTCCTAAGTTTTATTTTATTTTAGTCACTGAAGTGATCTGAGAAGTGGCTGTAAAAAGGTAACAACAGCCTATTGACATGCTGTCTCAAACTGAAGGGGGTGAGTCACAAAAGGAGAGAGTCCAAGGTTGGACAGAAGAGACGCAAGTTCCTTCTGGCTTCAGAGTTCTATGTCCACCATTTCAAATTTAGATTCATATTTTATTAACATTTATCTTTCCCTTTGTATGGCTTAAGCACTAGGCTAGGGCTTTTAGATGGATTATTATTTAATCCTTACAACTCCTTAAAGGCAGGTATTACTCCCATCTTACAAATGAAGAAGAAAAGCAAAAATGGAGAGATAATCAACTTATCCAAGGCCACACAACTGGAAATCAGAGAGCCAACGTTGGTGCGTATACACGCTAACTCTAAGCTCCAGTCTCTTCCCACTACTCATAATTCCTCCCACACAAAAAAGTAGAAGTAGGCTAGGCACAGTGGCTCATGCCTGAAATCCTAACACTTTGAGATGCTGAGGCAGGAGGATTGCTTACGATCAGGAGTTTGAGATAAGCCTGGGCAACATGGTGAAACCCTGTCTCTACAAATAATAAAAAATCAGCTGGTTTGTGATCGTGCATGCCTGTAGTCCCTGCAACATGGGAGGCTATGGCAGGAAGATTGTTTTAGCCTAGGAGTTCAAGGCTACCGTGGGCCATGATCATGCCACCGCACTCCAGCTTGGGTGACAGAGTGAGACCACATGCCCCAAAATAATTGCAATATAATGTGATTAATGTAAATACGTAGCGGTACTTATAAGATCTTATGGAAATACAAGTGAGGTAGGGAGGGGAATTTCTAATATTTCCTAGGCAGATTTTTGAACTGGGGTCCTTGAAATTTTGGAAGGTCAGTGGAGGAATCACTTGAAGTTGTCTGCAAAATTTTCTTAGAGGGGTTTGTGGCCAAGGGAGTAGAGAGGTGGAAGTTTGACCGGGGGCATCAGAGAGTATTAACTGTGTGAATGTTTGAGCTGATCAAGAGTTTGCAAGGAATTAGAAGAGGAATAAGACAGTCTAGGCAAAAGAAACTACAAGTGGAAAAGTACATGCAAATAATTTTCTTGGACTTCAGCCTAGGGTACCATTCAAGGAAGCAGCAGGAGACAAAGCACCTAGAATAGGTGGTTAGGGTCCAGACCAAGAAACAAATGATGTTCAGGGCCAAGAATGAATTCTCAAGGATATTAAAAATGCTCTCGACAACATTATTACAGGTCACTGTAAAATGTATTCTCCAATGCCATTAAACAGTATGATGGAAGTTCTTTCTTCCCTTTTCCAGATGCTTGTAGCAAAGTCTCTGTATTTTAGGATAAATTTGCATTCAGGAGTAGAGCTGGGAGCCTAACCTTGTTTCTGGGTGATAATGTGTTCTGAATTCTAAACAATGGCTTACAAAACTTCTGAAGAGCCATGAATTCTGTGAATTGGCATGGTGGCACCACCCATTGGTGCCTTGGCGGTAGGTCATTGAATCCCTGGTGTCCAAATATGGGGCTGTAAATTAGAGGAGGGGCAGGGCAAGAGGATATTGCCCTAAATGAAGATATGCTGAGTTTGTTACTGGAAAAGAGGCAGAGAGATTTCGGATCTGGATTTTCAAGGTAATAGTAAATTTATAATCCAGGTATCACTGTGGAAGTCTCTGCCACGCTGATTTTATTTTCTCCCCAAACTTCTGAGGTTGATAACTTAATCAGGTAGATTAACTAGGTTAGTTAAAATAAGATATATATGCAATCATCTCCCACAAAGGAAGCTTGTCTGAACCGGAACTGTTTCTATAGATTTCAAGGCTCATTCACTTGTCTCCTTAGGACAGGAACGATATTCCTAAGGCTGATAATTCCCCTTTCTGTCTCAGTTGATCAATACATCATTTTGCATCCTCAGTACAAAAACCCAAATGTGCTTGCTTCCTTGTCTAAAAGAAAGCCTCTGTCTTGCTGGGATTAAGAGGGCATAGTCCCATGACACAGTTTTCAGTCAAATTTTGGCACCTGAAAAAACCTTCCCTCTTTAAAGAACTGCGGGCAACCAGTCAAGAGGGACCAGAGTTTTGGCATTTGGACTGAAAACATTACCTGCCAACTGGGCTGCTCTGAACGTATTGTTTCCGAAACCAGGGGAAGCGCATGTAACAAGAGGAGGCTTTGTTCTGTTGGAACATTTTTGATGAGCCCGTCTGTCCCCAAGTTGAAGGGAGAACCTGCCAGCCATGTCTGTTCACTTTCTCCCATTTACCAGCCTCCCTTGGACTCCTGAATACCCTCTAGGGCATGACTGTTACCGCTCACAACTCATCTTTCAGATATTTTTTGCTTTGTTCATCCCATGACCGTGGAATTCTATGTTTCATACACAGTTGCTTTGACTGGCAGTCGAACACTTTTCTCTCAATGACCCAGTCTCTCCTTCTGGTTGCTATCCTACCAAGACAGCGAGGAGAAATTTGCCCAAGCAAAGGCTAAATGCCCGAACTGACGTTTCTTCTAGAGTTCCCTTCCCTAATTCTACTTTGATTGGGCACCGACAGTACCAGGAGTATTGATTGGGCACCGACAGTACCAGACACTGTTCTCAGCTCCTCAGAGACAGTAGTGAGCAAAGCAGCCTTCCAGAAGCCCATCTGAGAGGCCTCAACTCACCAAAGCCCAGGCCAGAAGCAGAGAAGGGGCAGGAGGGGCCCTCAGGCCAGGCTGGGGCTCAGCACCCATGCATCAAGTGGTTGGGCTCTCAGACTCTACCTCGTGATCTCTGTACTCTTTAGTTATTTGTCATGAACAAATCTATCTATCTATCTATCTATCTATCTATCTATCTATCTATCTATCTATCTATCTATCTATCCATCCATCTATCTATATCTATCTATCTATCTCTATCTATCCATCTATCTATCTAGCTATCCGTCTATTTTTTTTTCTTAAGAGACAGGGTCAGGCTGGACACAGTGGCTCATGCCTGTAATCCCAGCAGTTTGGGAGGCCAAGGCAGGCGGATCACCTGGGGTCAGGAGTTCAAGACCAGCCTGGCCAACATGGTGAAACCCTGTCTCCATGAAAAATACAAAAATTAGCCGGGCATGGGGGTGGGTGCCTGTAATCCCAGCTGCTCAGAAGGCCAAGGCAGGAGAATCGCTTGAACCCGGGAGGCAGAGGTTGCAGTGAGCTGAGATCGCACCACAGCACTCCAGCCTAGACAACAGAGCGAGACTCCGTCTCAAAAAAAAAAAAAAAAAAAAAAAAAAAAAAAAAAAAAAAAAATTTAAAAAGGAAGAAGAAAGGAAGAGATAAGAGAGGCAAGATCTCACTCTGTCACCAAGGCTAGGATGCGGTGGTGTGATCATAGTTTACTGCAGCCCAGAACTCCTGGGCTCAAGAGATCCTCCTGCCTCAGCCTCCCAAGTAACTGAGACTACAGTTGCATGCCCAGCTAATTTTTGTAATTTTTGTAGAGACAGTGTTTTGCCATGTTGCCCAGGCTGGTCTCCAATTCCTGGGCTCAAGGAACCTTCCTATCCTGGCCTCCCAAAGTTCTGGGATTATAGGCATGAGCCCCCACATTCAGCCCAAATCTAAACCCCTTTTTTAATTAAAAAGGAAAAGAACTTCACAATCTATAGAATACGATTTCTACAGAGAAGACGAAGACGGAAACAAAGTTGTTCAGCAACCTGAGAAGAAAACTCCTTCAGTAGAATATTAGATGCTAAATGGTTAATCGGATGGTCCCGATGCCCTGGGGGTTGCAATATGAAGTACATCATTACATCTTTCATTCTTAGCATGTGTGCAAATCTTTAAAAAAGTTTTCACAGATAAGCAGAGGCTGGAAAAGCTCTGGTCTTTAACAGGAAAAACTTTTCTTGGCTTACAAAACCTTTTTTAGAGTCTTGGGGGAAAATAAATATCTACATAATTATATAAATATATCTTATATAATGAATGGTAAGTCACAAAAATGGCAAAGCCCGGTGAAGGAATTCTGAAGCAGTCGCTGCCTAGCCCCCTCGGAATTTTGATGGATTCATCAGTAGCACTGAAAATCCCTAGATACTGACAGTTACTTTATACCAGTTTCCCACAATAGTCCTTTCCTGAATATACCAGTCTAAATGTCAGAAGGACACCTAAAAACAGTCTTAAAATTTGAAAACAGACAGCCTACATACCCTGCAATCTTGTTCCTCCATGAAGTGAGCTGCTGGCCATACGTTCAAATGGTCTCTGACTTCCTCTCTGACTCAGATCGCATGAATCCGCAGCACTGATGTAAGGCTCTAAATGGGAATCTGTTTTCAATTCAGGGCAGATGTGGGACACTCTCACAGCCCTAGGGATTATCAACTTTAAAACAAATCGCCTTCAGGACGATAAGAGAGGCAGTAACTGCTTCCTGAGGCCTCACTGGGGTCCCTTCCAAATGCTTAACATATAACACAATAACTATGACACAAAAGCAAGTTTCGTTCTTTGGGTTCTCAGACTTTAAAATGAAGCTTGCAAATGCCCCTCAGAAACAAAGCTTGAAAATATATCTCAGAACATTTAAATAGAAATCCAGATATTTTAGTAACTAACATACAACAGTGATCCAAATGCCCCTTTCTCCCCGCCCCTACAAAACTCTCAGCCAGGGTTTGGCTCATTGAGTATAGTTTTTCCACAAATTGAATTCGAATTGTTCTGGTTCAGAGTTTTCTTGGCTCAAGGAAAGGAAGGGAGGACTAGTCCAAGACTTCCACAGAGAAACATCCAGAAATCCATTTAACACGGTAAGTTTAATGTTCTAGGATTAGTGTTCATGCATGGACTCTACGTCTCAGAATGTCCTCTGTTCTGAGAACACTTTGTAGAGTTGGCTGATCTGCTAGGCTTCAAACTCTGAAACACCTTCGCTGGGGCTTAATCTAGTTTAACCTGATTTGATAACCCTGAAAAAAAGTTACAAAAGCATGAATTTTGAAGACATCTAAAGGAAACATAAAAACATTTCCCTTTTAATAAAATAAAACAAAAGTTTTATAGAGTCTTAAAAAATATTAAAAGTTAATGTGCATGGCATTTCCCTACACAAATAAGTTTAGGTGTTGGTAACATCAGTGAATAGTCAGGGGATAGTCACATTAAGTACATATTCTTGGAAAACACAGTCTATTCTTAAAATTAATATTGTGAGTGTGACATAACAGAGTTACATGGTAAAGCATCAAGTCACTAAGGAACACTAGGGCTAGTATTTCTCCTATCTTCATGGGGAAAAATAAATTAAACTTCCTGTAGCTTAGGAATGTGCTAACATAACCATTAGGCAGCGGTAGAAGTGGTATTAGGAGTTGTGGATGAGCCGAGCATGGTGGCTCACACTTGTAATCCCAGCACTTTGGGAGGCCGAGGCAGGTGGATCACCTGAGGCCAGGAGTTCGAGACCAGCCTGACCAACATGGTGAAACCCTGTCTCTACTAAAAATACAAAAATTAGCCGGGCGTGGTGGTGGGCGCCTGTAATCCTGGCTACTTGGGAAGCTGAGACAGGAGAATCACTTGAACCTAGGAGCGGGAGGTTGCAGTGAGCCAAGATCGTGCCACTGCACTCCAGCGCGGGCAACAAGAGTGACACTCTGTCTCAAAAAAAAAAAAAAAAAAAAGTTGTGAATGAGATGTCCAGAGTCCCAGAGACAGAGACCTGTCCCTAGATTTCTCTTTAACTGAGTGGCCTCGGACACGCCGTTGCCCAGGCTACCATTTCCTTATGTAAAGTGGCTGAATTAGGGAGAAGATATCTAAAATTCAAACCTCTAATATCAGTGATGGTGTATTAACTAAGAACTGGTAAAACAGAAGGTAAGAGTCTTTTTGTTTCATTTTGTTTTCAAAAATAATCACTAACTGCCACTAGTTTGACATCTCAGACAATTTTTTTTTTCCACTTTGGAGCATACATCTACAATTCTGGCTGATAAGGCAAGTTTTAGCCAAGAAATGGGATCTGAAGGATCAAGAAACCCACTGCCTTATGTAAATTAGATGCCTAGATTTTTAAGGAGGTTGACAGGTTTTTAGGGAAACAATCACCAAAGGCATAACTGCCCAATTTTAATTCGGCTCATGGGTGTCAGTAATGCACTTACTTAGCAATTAGGATCAGTTCAGTACAGAAAAACTTTAAAAATATTAAAGTGAGTAAGGAAAAGCATACATTGCTAGCGAGCAGTGGGTGGTTTTGATAGCTGGCAGGTAAGGTGAGGGATACCCGGGGTGGAGGATAGCGTGGTTTGGTAAACGAGCACCGGCTTATGAGTCAGGAGACCCAAGATCTAGTTCCAGGGCTGCCACTAACTAGCCCTGTGACCTTGGCCACCCTCTTCCCTGTTTCTAGTATGTTTCCTTCTCTATACCAGAAAGGTCTTAGTCTGTCCATCCTCTTTCTGTCCCAGCAACCAAAAGAGAAATTCCGCACCACTGAATACAGCTTTTGCTATAGAATACAGCTCCTACAGCTGTGCTATAGGAGCACAGAAGCCAAATCTATAACATCAGTGTATATCAGTCTATGGTGTGCAACAGAAAATAGTTGTACACTGGGAGATAGCTAACTGGGAGATGATCATTTTCACAGTTGTGCGAGGTAGCCACTCCCCTGCCAAATACCAGTAAAGTCCTGTTCCAAAGAACACCGTCACGATTAAGGTTTTCTTTTCACAAACCTATTTTCATTTATCAGCTATGATTTGAGGATATAGAAACAATGTTTAAAATAATCATATATAATACTACTGTTGAGGGTTGAATTGTGCTCCACCACACCCCTCAGATTCATATACTGAATATCTCAGAATGTGACCTTATTTGAAGATAGGATCTTTACAGAGGTAATTAAATTAAAATGAGGCCATCAGAGTGGGCCCTCATCCAAACATGCAATCTAACAATGAAATGACTCAACAAAGCACAGGAAAGTACGAAAAATTACAAACCTAAAGAAACTAGGTTGGGGATGGTGGCTCACCCCTATAATCCCAGCACTTTGGGAGGCTGAGGTGGGAGAATTGTGTGAGGCTGGGTAACATGGTGAGACCTTGTCTCTGTAAAATATTTGAAAAATTCGCTGGGCATAATGGTGTGTGCCTGTGGTCTTAGCTACTTGAGAAGTGGTGGTGGGAGGATTGCTTGAGCCTAGGAGATTTGTGCCACTGCACTCCAGCCTGGGCAACAAAGCAAGATCGTATCCCACTAAAAAAAAAAAAAAAGAAAGAAAAAAAGACAAAACCAATTGAAAGGGAGGGCACACGACTGGGAGTGCCCATAGCTCTGTTCTTGCTCAAGGTATCATGTGCACTAGTTCCTCCTCACAAGTCAGATTTCAGCTATTAGCTGCCACACCTCCATGGGACATGGGACTCCAAGCATTTATAGTATACCCTCTTATTAATGATAAGGACTTTTTCCAAATGTAAACAAACCTGGCAATAATGTATTGTTATTTCATACTATTAAAAGGTAGGCTACATTGATATTCTCTATTAAAACACTTTATCAAAAATAAAAAGAGATACTAAGAAATGGGCATGGTGAATACACATTAAAACAAGCACTTATTACATGTAGCAAATGGCTATAATTTCCAAAGACATAATTCCAACTGGATCCAGCACTGTTATTCCCCAATGCCTTATCTGACAAAGTTTAAAACTGAGTAACTGATATGAAGCCATTATAAAGGAAATGCAAATATCTGAAACTCATCTGTTTATTAAAATCAATCTCCATTATCTTTCTTCTTAAAAAGCTTAGAAATAAATATAGTCTCTTAATGTTGACAGTATTTATGGCTCAAACAAAGCTGAGATGAAGGCTGAACTCAAACAATGCAGGAAACAGAAAGGAGAAAATACTTTAAGGTTAATTACTTAGGCCATGCAGGTAGATGTGACCCCAGAGGGAATGGAATTCCACAGGGCTTAACTTTTCAATGACAACATTAGAATGTTCAGCAGAAGCTGATAGACCAACCATTCTGGCAGTCTGATGCTTTCAAAATGGTAGATGAGGGAAATCACACAGAGTTGAGCAGAGTTTTACAACTTGCATATCAGCAGTTGATTACATTTTTTCCTTCATATTTTCCACTTTTCTGTGACATAGTAGCTTGTTTCTATGTTATTTACATTAAATGTGATCTGCCTATCTTTCCCATGTGAGCTTCAAGTAATAGGGTAAACTTTATAGAACTGTGCAATATTTCCTTTTGAAAGAAAAATAATAAAAATTTAGTTGTGTCTGTACCATCTGGAGGTCAGTTCTCTTTGTGCACATCAAAAAGCTCAACTTATTTTATTTCACAATATTTGAATATTTCTTTTTAAATGAAAGATTCTTTCTATGCATTTCCTGGCATCCGAAATTGTTTGATTCAGAAAAGTTTCATATAGTTACAAATCTCTTCTGTCAGTCAAAATTTCCTGAACTAGAAAGTTCAGGAACTGAACGGAACTGAATGGAACTGAAAGGCTGGTGATGATTCCGGGACAGAGAAATAGCTAACAGTCGTATTATTTATTGTTCATGTAGTGGGTTAACACACATTGGCCTTTCCTTCATGGGATTCATAAAGTTTCACATGGTTTTGAGATGATTCAAGGGTGAAGACTTTAAACAAGATCCCTTCCAACTCTCAGACTATGATTCAACACATTGTTTCTCATAATTGCCTGCTGTTAAGAGTCAGCTAAGGATGCTTGTTGAAAATAGACTCCACGCCCCCTTCCCTTCGAAGGCTGATTCTGTAGGTATGGTGGGACTCTGGGGCTCCTTATCATTGGGAAGGTTTAAGAAGCTTTTTTTTCCCCTGACTCTTAATGTTGGTTGGATATTGGAATCACCTGGGGAGCTTTACAAAAGTAGTACTGGGGCTGGGCACGGTGACTCTCGCCTGTAATCCCAGCAGTATGGAAAGCCTAGACAGGCTGATCACGAGGTCAGGAGATTGAGACCATCCTGGCTAACACGGTGAAACCCGGTCTCTACTAAAAATACAAAAAATTAGCTGGGCATGGTGGCGTGCACCTGTAGTCCCAGCTACTCAGGAGGCTGAGGCAGGAGAATTGCTTGAACCCCAGAGGCAGAGGTTGTAGCGAGCCAAGATTTCGCCAGTGCACTCCAGCCTGGGCAACAGAGTGAGACTCTATCTCACACACACACACACACACACACACACACACACAAAGTAGTACTGGGCCTGGGTCCCACGGAAGAGGTTTTGGCTTAATTTACGGTGTGGCCTGGGCGTTTGGATTTTTTTGAAGCTTCCGGGTGCTTCTAATTTGCAGCCAAAGTTTAGAACCACTGACTTGATTGAAACAACAGCCAGTTATCTGTAACATATGTGAAAGCAATATCTAACATTTCCATTAAGAGATGCAAAGTGCATTTACAGATGTGTGTCTTATTTGAATCCTTGACAACCTGGTGAAATAGGTTAGAGTTGGTATTATATTTCCTTTTCAGGTAAGCAAACTAGGCTTCAGAGAGGTGAAGTAGTTTGATGGAGGGCCACTCGGAGCAGAATTCTGGAATTGCTGAGGTGTACCTTAGGCATGCTACTACCTCACTCTCTACGTGCCTTGGCTCCTACTAGCTCTCCGGCTTTCCCAGCCTCCCTTTAAAAGAAAAGAAAAGAGGTCAGGCATGGTGGCTCACACCTGTAATGCCAGCACTTTGGAGGCTGAGGTGGGAGGATCGCTTGAGCCTAGGAGTTCAAGACTAGCTGGGGCAACATAGTGAGACATCATCTCTACAAAAAAAAAAAAAAATAGCTGGGCATGGTGGTGCACACCTGTAGTTCCAGCTACTTGGGAAGCTGAGGTGGGAGGATCACTTGAGCCCAGGAAGTTGAGGCTGCAGTGAGTCATGGTTATGCCACTGAACTCTAGCCTGGGCAATAGAGCAAGACCCTGTCCAAAAAGAAAAGAGAAGCCCTCTTGTTTCTAGAGCTTCTCTTACATTGGAATTGTTAATATTAATACAACAGCAGTAGGAGCCAACATTGGGCCCTTTGTATACATTGTGCTAAGTGCTCTACATGCATTATCTTCATTGTCTTTAGGACTCTGTGAGGTAGGTTATACAGGTTATATCCCCGTTTTATAGCTTAGGAAACCGAGTCTTAGAGAGTAAGCAACTTGCTAAAGGTCATATTCCTATGCAAACATTCTTCTTATTTTATCTAAGCCTTTTCTTATTTTCCTTTCAGTCAACCAAATTTTAGCTAGTGGCAGAGAAGAAAAGAATCAGGTAAAGTATTTCTGAGCTGGGCATGGTAGCTAACACCTGTAATCCCAGCACTTTGGGAGACTGGGTGGATCACCTGAGGTCAGGAGTTCGAGACCACCCTGACCTGTATGGTGAAACCCCGTCTCTACTAAAAATATAAAAAATTAGCTGGGCATGGTGGTGGGCACCTGCAATCCCAGCTACTCAGGAGGCTGAGGCAGGAGAATCGCTTGAATCTGGGAGGCGGAGGCTGCAGTGAGCTGAGATTATGCCATTGCACTCCAGCCTAGACAATCAGAGCAAAGCTCCGTCTCAAAAAAAAAAAAAAAAAAAAAAAAAAAAAAAAGAATTGCTGGATATGCGATGATTGACAATGACAGCTTCCTTGAATTGTATTACCACTTCTAATATGGGGCCTGGATTTTTAAAGGAACTTCCGGAGCCAGTCATGCAAAAGTATGAGGATCTAGTGCTTGAAGAGTTCAATTGGAGAATCATGGGTTGTTAATTCTTAACGAACCCTGCCTTTCCAGAGACAGAAGTAGTTCCCTGAATTAAGGCATAGATCCAGCATCAGAAGGCTTGGGCACAGGTCTCAGATGGCTTTATTTAGCTGTGGGGTCTTGAGCCAGTTCTATCCAGGACAAAGTTTTATGTTCTGAGTGAATCAGGCCAAGTCGGAACATTCATCAATGTTCTTATATCTACTTTTCTAAGGTTTGCAAAATACTGAGCATATTTTTTGTGGTCTCAGTATTCAGAGCTCGAAGTACATCTAGTGAAGAACCTGGGATCTACAAGTTCAAGAAGCATGGGGAGCACCTTGGTTAGGTACACAAACTCTTTGCAGAAGTTCAGCACAATTTTATGATGAAAGATGTAAAAGAACAGAATTTCTTTATCCATCCAATGTATTTTCCTTCCTTCCTTCCTTCCTTCCTTCCTTCCTTTCCTCCCTCCCTCCCTCCCTCCCTCTCTCCCTCCTTCCTTCCTTCTTCCGTTCCTCCCTCCCTCCTTTTTCTTTCTTGGCAGGGTCTTGTTTTGTCACCTAGGCTGGAATGCAGTGGAACCTGCTTAGCTCACTGTAACCTTGAACTCCTCGGCTCAAGCAGTCCTCCTCTTTTGGCCTCTGAAGCAACTGGGACTGCAGATGTGTGCCATCATGTCTGCCTTATCCATCCAATTTCTAAGACTGTCATTTGGTGTGGGAATTCTAGTTCCTCTTTGCAAAGTGGAGGTTATATAAAAATCAAGGAGAAATTATTCTATTATATATACTTCAAAGAGAATAATGACTACTAAAGCTTAAACTTAAAATGCATTATGTAATACATAAATCTCAATTTATTCAGCAAATAGTGAGCACGTGGTCTGTACTAGACACTGGGACTACAATAATGGCCAAGGCCCCTACTTTTATGAAGCATGCTTTCTAGATGGCCATAGATAAAGGACAAGTATGAAAACAGATTAGTAAAACAATAGCTGTGCTCAATTTTTAAAAAGAAGCCAACAGGGGGCTGAGATGGAGATTGTTAAGAGAGGTGATGGAGCAGGCAGGTAGAGGTGACATTTAAGCTCAAAGGATATGAAGAGGCCAGCCGTTCTGAGTGTGGGAAGAGAAACATAACTGGCAAAGAGATTCATAAATGAAAAGCCCCTGAGGTGGGAGAAAAAAGGTTGATGTAGCTGAGAAACTGGAAAAAGTCAAGTATGACTGGGTGTGGACAGCACGACGAGAGGCCACAAGGCTCTTGAGAGGCCAGGTTGTACAGCCCTCATGGGCAATGGAGATGAATGTGAATTCTATTTGAAACCCAACAGGAAATCATTGAAGAATTTTAAGCAGAGAAACAGCATGATCTGATTCCAGTCTTCATGTAATTTTTGTGGTGTTTAGAGAAAGGACTGGAAGATACTGAAGACAATAATGACCTTTTTCTTCCCAAGCAATACTTGTTAGAAAAAGCAGAAGTAATAATCTGCTTATATTTTCAAAGAAGTCTTCTATGAACCTGATCCTTCATATTTCTGGAGGGGTAAGAGTTGTTCTACATTCCCAGCTGGGGCAGAGATACAGATATATAGACCATTGAGCTTTAACCTGCCCAACCATGACAGGAATGCTTTTCACAAGATCTTTTTTTTTGGTCAAAATAAAAAAGAGTCCTTTCAAATTACCTCAGTGAAACGCATGCCTTCAGGTCTCCCTTTCATCAGAGAAAGGTGTTGAAAGTTACATCCAGCCCTATGTAACCTCCTTAAGCCTCAGGTTGAGCCCTAGGGGTTCTTTGCTTACTGGTTTTGCACAGGTAACAATAAACAGAACAACACCTAGGATAAATGATTGTCATACAAGTGTTACTTCCATTATGACAAAGCTCTTAGCATCCCCAATATGCATAAAAGTTAAGACATTCAGATTTCCTCTGGACCAGCTCCGAAATGAGTCCTCCACCCTCATGTGGTCTTCCATTTCCACCATCCAGACAGGGGCAGGAAAACAGTAACATTCCTTCTAACATGGAGCTGGACGAGTACAGATGGTAATGGACAACTGACACATTTTACAGCCCTAAAAGTCTAACTCTCTTTACCCTGTGACAGTTTTCTTTTCAGGTTTCAGTTCAGTGCAAAGCATATTTCCATGGTTGAGTTATGAACTCCAAAAATGGGGGCTTGTAATGGAAATGTGGACAGACGCTTCACTGTAGCTTCGCTTCTGGGCACCGCTAGAGTCATCAGTTTTAATGAGAGCTGTTAATATCACCTCCATCAGAATGGTTGCCCTGGGCTGACTTTCTGGGCCGTGCACAGGTGCTCTCGGCCAAGAATGTAATGTAGGTTATTACATTATCAATGAGGCACAGATGTGCTTTCTGACTGAACTCAAGGTGGTGTTCCGGCCAAGTGCATAACTCTTTCAGTGGGCCCAGGTCTGTTTGTATCAAAATGCTGTTCGAGCTCAGTGAACCTCAGAACTGCCTTCTGCTTCCCCAGGACACGAGTTCAGAAAACCCGCTTAAGAATGCAAGAAGGATGGGCTCTCCACAGGCAGGCACAGGCTTTCTCAAGAATGTGAAACTCATCCTGCCACCTTCTGCTTCTTCAGGGAAGGCTTCAGTCACCGCATATTCATTCATTGACTCATCAGGTTTTTCTTGGGCACCTGTCCTGTGCCAGGTACCCTGGAGGAATCAAGGGTGATCCTGCCAAGGAGTCTGCCTGCAGTCTCTCTGCAGTGCTGTCTGCTGTTTCTGTCCTCTTCCAACTTCTTCAGAATCATCTCTCAAAACCTGCGTCTCCATCGCCTCTCCCAGAGGCTCCAGTGCTAACATTATGGTGTTTTTCTAGTGTTGAGTGTTTGCCTGAATTTACAACCTCAGCAGCTCCGTTCCTCTAAGCTTAAAACCCCCAGTAATTTGGCTTTGGCTTTTGCTCTTTCTCTTTTTCTTCCTTTCTTTCTTTCTTTTCTTTTCTTCTTTCTTTCTTTCTTTCTTTCTTTCTTTCTTTCTTTCTTTCTTTCTTTCTTTCTTTCTTTCTTTCTTTCCTCCTTTCTCTTTCTTTCTTTCTTTCCTCCTTTCTCTTTCTTTCTCTTTCTCTCTCTCTCTTTCTTTCTTTTTCTTTCTTTCTTTCTTTTTCTTTCTTCTTTCTCTCTCTCTCTCTCCCTCCCTTCCTTCCTTTCTTCCTTCTTTACTTTCTTTCTTTCTTTCCTTTTTTTTTTTTTGAGACAGTCTTACTCTTGTCACCCAGGCTGGAGCGCATTTGGCTCACTGCAACCCCCACCTCCCAGGTTCAAACGATTCTCCTGCCTCAGCCTCCCGAGTAACTGGGATTCCAGGTGCCTGCCACCTGGCTGATTTCTGTATTTTTGCTAGAGACGGGGTTTCCCATGTTGGCCAGTCTGGTCTCAAACTCCTGACCTCAGGCCATCTGCCCGCCTCGGCCTCCCAAAGTGCTGGGATTACAGGTGTGAGCCATCTTGCCCGGCCTTCATTGAACTTTTTCTTATTCAACTTGCTCCCTGGGATCTATCTGAGTCTGACGTGAAGCCAGATTTTTCATAAAGCTAGCAGCTGCGGGTCCTGCAGTTAGCCTAGTGGCCTGGCTTGATACTGTCAAGCCAACAGGGAGCTTGGGTGCTGAAAACTGGCTTGGAAATGCCACATTGGATGCAACACCACACCTGTCTGTGTCCCCAGTGAGAGGTCCTGGAAGTTTGTTGGGGAGAGCATGATGACTCAGGAGGAAAAATGGGTTCTCCTTAGCACGAGGGAGATGTTTAGAATTGATCTTGACTTTGAGAGTGATATTGCCGTGCTGTCCAGGAAAACTGATATCTTATACAGGAACTAAATACTGGGAAACGAGATCACCACCCTGTCCACAGCACAGCCTCCCTACTGTCATTTCAGTTTTAAGCACAGAGGTGAACAGACGCAAATAAGACACTGGGAAAAGCGTGCGAGCATAAGCGTGTGTGTGTGTGTGTGTGTGTGTGCAGTTTGTGTGTGGGCCTGGAGAAGAGTGCAGTGTTTTCACGGGCATCTGAGTGCATGAAGCTGGGGGAAAACATGAGAAACGCACGGTCAAGATAGAGTGTGATTCAATTCTTCCATCCTTTTGCTTGTTGCATGCCCCTTGATCGTTAACCAAAGATGACAGAAAGATCCTGAAGACAAATGGATGTCCTTTTCCATTTCCTTTCTGCCTACCCAAGCCCATCCCCTACCATGCCTGATTTCAGATCACTTCCTCCTTCCTCTTATTCCCTCCTTTTCTACCCATTGTTTGGCTGATGGTTTGGCAGGGGCAGCATGAAGGTGCTGATGGCACTAACCCCATTGTCTGTCCCCCATACCCTGCAGGGATGTGGCTGTTGTGGCAGAATGCAGGACTGTCATTCCTGCAGCCTGCCTCAGAGCCCCAAAGATCTGGGCCAGTGGCGGCAGTCCCCTGGTGGCGCTGGGGCTGTTCTACATGGCTGGTCTTGTTATGGAGTGAATCTCTGGACAGGCAATTTGTGTCCGCCACCTGTATCTAGAAATCCTTTGCTAAGGCTGAGAGGCGCTTCCAATCTCTCCTCCCAGGTTTAGCTTTCATGACGTGTTCCACTTCCACTTACCACATAAATTGCCCTATTTGCATTTCATTTCAGTACTTGAAATATTCTGATCACCTCTCCTTTCTCATAGGGAGATAGGCACATGTTTTATAAATAGGAGAAAGGCAAGGACATGGAGACCCAGCAGATAATAGAAAGTAAGAGTCAAACCTACACACTTCCAACTCAGGAAGCTTGGGTGGTGCAGCCACTCCTTCCAATGAGGAGAGGCTGTTTGGATACAATGCAGAGGTGTGAGGGTTGACTATTCTATCTAGGGATTTGCCATGGACTTGCTTTTGTCAAATACCAGGTGGAAATCTTCATGGTGATTAACTCAATGGTAGAAAATTTGGACAATATATTAGTATTTAAAAAGCCTTTATGCCGGGCACGGTGGCTCATGCCTGTCATCCCAGCACTTTGGGAGGCCAAGGCTGGCAGATCACCTGAGGTCAGGAGTACAAGACCAGCCTGGCCAACACAGTGAAACCCTGTCCCTACTAAAAATACAAAAATTAGCCAGGTGTGGTGGCACG
>NW_012107675.1:651800-694189 GCF_000951045.1 Mandrillus leucophaeus
ATGTGAAAATCATCCAAAAAAAAAAAAAAAGCCAAACTTGGTCAGGTGCGGTGGTACATACCTTGTAGTCCTAGCTACTCAGGAGGCTGAGGCAGGAGAATCACTTGAGTCTAGGAGTTCAAGGCTGCAGTGAGCTGTGTTTCCACCCCTGCACTCCAGCCTGAGTGACAGAATGAGATCCTGTCTCTTAAAAAGTAAATAAATAAATAAGTAAAAAGCCAGGCTTTACAGTGCTTTCAAATGGTATTAAAATGATAAAAATCACCTTAGTTTTAAAAAGAGGTTATGATCCCAACAGAAGTACTTCCTTCTTAGTATAAGGAGTACCCTCTGTGGCATCCAAAAGTCTTCTCTATGAAAGCAGAGTCAGTTCCCAGCCATATTTCCCAGGCATTTCTTCTCCATTGACCTTATATTTCATTTATGCAATGAATGAAAGGGTATTAAGTTAGGCATGTGCTGGGTTCTGGAGGTGCAATGATAAGCAGGACAGACCTAGCCTTGTCTTCCCGGAGCACCCAGCAATAGGTGGCGATACAAGCACAGCCATAAACCAGGACCAGGATGGGCGAAGGACTGAATGCTCTCCATGGGGCCTTCAACAGGAGTGGCTCACCTACTTTTGCATATTGGTGAGGATGGTAGCGGAGTGGGGGCATCTTGCCCTTGCCGGGCGCGGTGGCTCACGCCTGTAATCCCAGCACTTTGGGAGGCCGAGGCGGGCGGATCACAAGGTCAGGAGATGGAGACCACGGTGAAACCCCATCTCTACTAAAAATACAAAAAATTAGCTGGGTGCAGTGGCGGGAGCCTGTAGTCCTGGCTACTCCGGAGGCTGAGGCAGGAGAATAGCGTGAACCCGGGAGGCGGAGCTTCCAGTGAGCCGAGATCTGGCCACTGCACTCCAGCCTGGGCGAGAGAGCGAGACTCCGTCTCAAAAAAAAAAAAAAAGAAAGAAAAAATTCAAGAGTGATATCTGGACTTCCTCTCTCTTTGGCCATGCAGTTCAGTAGAACAAACTGAGAACAGTTTGGGAACAGTTTACACCATGGGCATTGGCAACCCTGTCCTTTCACAGAATTTTGGCTTAGTTCTAGAAACGCTGAACGCCTTGAGTGTGAGGATTAACTCTGATGCTTCTGTTTTAACTTTCCGAATCTGTAGACTTTGGCCTTGAGTGATTCCAAGCTCTCCTGGAAGAGGAGGTGCCCTCACTCTGGGCATAAACATCTCTCCCTAACCCCTCACAGACAACGATCTTTGAGTACCATCCAATTATAACATAGACATGGCCAAGGTAACAGAGGTGAATAGAAAACAGGCAAAATACCAGGCTGTTTGTATTGGAACATGGTAACCATGAAGTGAGCAAACATTTAATTTTGTTCATTGAGGTCAACATGAAAGCTGCTGAATCTCTTATAACAACTTTCAGGACATTTGGTGCATGCCATTTTGAAACACCTTCAAGCTGAGCCTGTTGTTCTGAAATGTCAGAATGTTCCATTCTGGTAAGCTTTCAACTTGTATTGAGTTTTCCCTTTGTGCAGAACTCTGTGAAGTGCAGCTAAAATGTATAAGGGGAAAGAAAGGATAAAATGAAAACCGTGGAAGCTGTGAGTCAGTAGGCAGTGAAAACAATCTGAGAAGGCTTTCTGCTTTTGGTTGATTACAGACTGAATCTATGACCCAGGGAAAGAAGCCCACCCATTCTATGTGTGCCTTATTTCTGTGGTTCCCTTTTCAATATAAGGGGCAGTTTAGACAGTAATTTTTTACGTATGGAGTAAGGTAGTCTCAGAACATTCATGTGTGAGTTTGAGACAGCTTTGAACCTCGGTTCCACTACTATTACCTCTGCAGCTCTGGGCGGGTTACTTAATCTCTGTGATCCTGAGTTTCACATCTGTAAAACGGGGGTAATAAAAATATCTATTCAGGGGTTTATTGTAAGGACTACAAAGGAATTTTAAATCTAAATTGCTTAGTGCAGCCTGGTCCAAAAATGTTCAATGAATGTTAAGCTATTATTATGGAAAATTATGTCAACTCTGGAAAAATCAATGATTTAGGATTCTTTAGTTTGCTAGTTTTGAAAATGGCTCAATCTAGCACAAACAAGATGGTATGAGCATTCTAACACATAATAAATGGAAAGCCGAGTATGGTGGTGTGCCTGTAATTCCAGCTACTCAGGAGCCTGAGGTAGGAGAATCTCTTGAGCCCAGGAGTTCAAGGCTAGCTTGGGCAACATAGTGAGATCCCCATCTCTTAAAAACAAGGGAAAGACAAGTACTCATCTATTCATTTACTCATCACACAACATGGAACATTCTTATGTGCTTGCCAGTGGGCAAAGCACTGGGAGTGCAGGTATAAAAGTGACAGTTCCCATCTTCCAGAATCTTAGACACTAGTGGAGCAGATCAATAAGTAAACTGACAGCTGGGCATGGTTCATGCCTGTAATCCCAGCACTTTGGGAGGCCAAGGTGGGTGGATCACAGGGTCAAGAGATCGAGACCATCCTGGGCAACATGTTGAAACCCTGTCTTTACTAAAAATACAAAAATTAGCGGGGCATGGGGGCACGCATCTGTAGTCCCAGCTACTTGGGAGGCTGCGGCAGGAGAATTGCTTGAACGCAGGAGGCGGAGTTTGCAGTGAGCCGAGGTTGGGCCACTGCACTCTAGCCTGGTGACAGTGAGACTCCGTCTCAAAAAAAAAAAAAAAAAAGGTAAACTAACAATGACAATATAGCATGTGTGCTTAATAAATGCAGTTTGGCAGGCCTATGCTTTGAAAACCCAGAGCCTGTGGGAGAATCATACTGAAAGGATTACATGCTCACTAAAGTCTAATATTCAAATTCCAAAGGAATTGGCGACGGAAGTCAGGAACACATGAGAGATTACTTGAGGCCTGGCCTTGGGAACTCTCTTCTTCCCAGGCAGATGTCAACTTTGGTCTCTAAGATGAATGCCAGCCTTGGATAGGAATTAAAAAATTCCTTCGAAAAGCCCTAGGCCAACCCTATGTGACTCAGGTTCAAGCCACATTTGCCACCAGGGAAGCCCTAACCACATGCCAGAGATATGATGCCTGCCCTTCTACCTGGGATTCCTTAATCCATAAGGTTTAAGATCTGAACTGGGCTCTTCCTTATACGTGGGTAAAGACTCTAGTCCTGGCTCTGAACTCCATGCTTCTAGGTAGAATCCTGCTACCTCTTAGAGACTTCGCCGATGACTTCTTTTGCCCTTAAGCTTGTATTTTTTGTTAACAACTGTATTGATATTTAATTCACATAGTATATGATTCACTCATTTAAAGTGTAAAATTCAATGGCTTTAATATAGTCCAGAGATGTGCACCTATTATTCCAGTTAACCTCAGAATATTATGCCAAAAAAGCCTCCGCACCCCTTACCTGTCACCCCCAAAGCTCTCATCACCCCAGATCGAATCTACTTTTCATTTCTATAGATTTGCCTATTTATTTATTTATTTTGTAAGTTTTTAAGGTCATGTTTATTGAAATCTGAATTTACATTCAGTAAAATTCACCCTGTTAAGTATAAGATTTGATTTGACAAATGCGTGGTCATACCATAATCAAGATGCAGAACAATTATAGAATAACTCTAACTATTCCCTTCTGCCTCTTTGCAGTCAACTCCTCTTGGATCCCAAGGAACTCACTGACCTGTTTTTCTATCAAAAGGGTCAAATTTTATCACTAAAATGATAGATGGTACTATGGAAAAATTTGTAAGCCTACAATACACAAACCAATTTTTAAAATGAGACACTTCAAAAAATTTCTTTAGCATAGCAACAAAATGAAGGTAGCTTAACATTGTACTACAGATGTGCATTCATCAAACTCTACCGCTTAAGAACATTTAAGAATATACTGTAAGAATACACATATTTAAGAAGATACTGTAAAATAACAATCTTTAGAAGAGTCAAAAGAATGTAATTTTAACACAAACTTTATAAATTAAAGCATTTTATAAAGTTGTCTTAGATAGTTGTGAAATAGTTAGTCCAGTTAGAATTAATGTGTTCTAAAACTGATCTACTTGAAAAACTAAGATGAGTCGTATCTTCGTTGAGTATGTGAACCATGGTTAAGGTCTTGCTATGTGGTGTTAACACTGTCAAGTTACAGACCATGGCTGGTTCACAGAAAAACTACTTTAAATAATGGAATTGAATTCCATAGAAATTTTCTATGGGACCAACTCAGTTATAGGGCAGAGGCACAAAATTGTCAAGTAAATATTCCTGTAGATAATGGAGGCCATGTCAAAATTCACCCTTACTACCACTACAAAAGGGACAAAAGAAGCAAAAATCTCTATTCTGTAGATATTAAAGATTACATGTTTAAATACATCTTATCTACTTGAAAAGCAT
Organism: Mandrillus leucophaeus; assembly: GCF_000951045.1. NCBI lineage: Eukaryota > Metazoa > Chordata > Mammalia > Primates > Cercopithecidae > Mandrillus > Mandrillus leucophaeus. The sequence goes on from NW_012107675.1 coordinate 656,225, forward strand.
GGTGGCTCATGCCTGTAATCCCAGCAATTTGGGAGGCTGAGGCAGGTGGATTGCTTGAGTCCAGGAGTTCAAGAGTAGCCTGGGCAGCATGGTGAAACCTCATCTTTATAAAAATGCAAAAATTAGCTGGGCATGATGGCACACACCTGTAGTCCTAGCTACTCAGGAGGCTGAGGTGGGAAATCACCTGAGCCTAGGATATGGAGATTGTAGTGAGCAGAGATGGTATCATGCCATTGCACTCCAGCCTGGGTAATGGGGCAAGACATTGTCTCAAAAGAAAAAAACAAATTAAAAAAGCTTCAGTGATTCTTTCAAGCCCCAGACCTTAAGCTCATCAGCATCTCAAAACTCAACCAAGTCCAGTCACGTGCCACAACTGAAAAGGAGATTTGCCTGTTCATAAGCGGATGTTATAGACTGACTTGTATTTCCCCCAAATTCATATTTTGAAGGCTGAAACCTCAATATGACTATATTTGGAGATAGGGCCTTCAAGGAGGTAATTAAGGTGAAACAAGCTTCCCAAGGATTGGGATCCCATAGGATTGGATCCCATAGGATTGGATCCCATAGGATTGGATCCCATAGGATTGGATCCCATAGGATTGGTGTCCCATAGGATTGGATCCCATAGGATTGGATCCCATAGGATTGGATCCCATAGGATTGGTGTCCATTACAAAGAGGAAGAGACACAAGGAATGTGTGCATACAGAGAAAAGGCCACGTGAGGACACAAGGAGAAGAAGCTGTCTGCAAGCCAAGGAGAGAGGCCTCAGGAGAAACGAAAGCTACCGACACCTTGGTCTTGGACTTCCAGCTTTCAGAACAGTGAGAAAATAAACCTCTGTTGCTGAAGCCACCCAGCCTGTGGTATTTTGTTATGGTGGCCCTCGCATGCTAACACAGTGGACTCATGCAATATGTGGCCCTTTGTGTCTGGTGTCTTTCACTTAGAACATGTTTTTTCAAAGTTTAATCCATGTTGTAACTTGGATTAGTACTTCATTTCTTTTTATTGATAAATAATATTCCATTGTATAAATACATCTCATTTGGTCTATCCATTCATCATTTGATGGACATTTGGTTTATTTCCACATTTTGGCTATTATGAATAATTTACTATGAACATTCATGTACAAGTTTTTGTACGGACATACGTTTTCATTTGTCTTGAGTATGTATCTAGAAGTAGAATTTCTAGATCACATGAAAACTCTGGGTATAACTTTGAGGAACTGCCATACTCTTTTCTGAAATGGCTGCACCATTTTACATTCTCACCAGCAAGGAATGAGGTTGCAATTTCTCCACACTCTTGCTAACACGTGTTACTGTCTTTTTTAAGAATTATTATTATTACGGCCATCCTAGTAAGTGTGGCATGGCAAATCACTGTGGTTTTGATTTTTGCTTCACCAGTAACTAGTGATGTTAAGCATCTTTTCATGTGCTTATTGGCCATTCATATATCTTCTTTGGAGAAATATCTATTCAGATCTTTGGCTTATTTTTTAATCGGCAATTATTATTATTATTATTTTTTTAATGATAGAGTCTTGCTACATTGCCCAAGCTGGATTATGGTGGCTATCCACGGGTATGATCATAATGTACTACATCCCAATCCTTCTGCCTCAGCCTCCCAAGCAGCTGGGACTACAGGTGCGTGCCATTGTACCTGGTGGCAATTAATTTTTACTGTGTCTTATTGCTGAGTCATTATCATTCTTTGTATATTCTAGTTCCAGTTTCTTTATCAGATATATGACTTGCAAAAACTTTGTTGCATTTAATGGGTTATATTTTATTTCTTTTCTTTTGAGACAGAGTTTCGCTCTTGTAGCCCAGGCTGGAGTACAGTGTCATGATCTTGGCTCACTGCAACCTCCACTTCCCAGGTTCAAGCGATTCTCATGCCTTAGTTTTCCAAGTAGCTGGGATTACAGGTGCACACCACCACGCCCGGCTAATTTTTGTATTTTTAGTAGAGATGGGGTTTCACTATGTTGCCCAGGCTGGTCTTGAACTCCTGACCTCAGGTGATCTGCCCACCTCAACCTGCCAAAGTGCTAGGATTACAGGTGTAAGCCACCACGCCTGGCCTATATTTTATTTCTTGATGGTGTCTTTTTTTTTTTTTTTTTGAGACAGAGACTCACTCTGTCGCCAGGCTGGAGTGCAATGGCGCAGTCTCAGCTCCCTGCAAGCTCTACCTCCTGGGTTCAAGTGATTCTCCTCCCTCAGCCTCTCAAGTAGCTGGGACTACAGGCACGCGCCACCATGCCCAGCTAATTTTTTATATTTTTAGTAGAGACGGGGTTTCACCATGTTGGTCAGGATGGTCTCGATCTCCTGACCTCGTGATCCGCCCACCTCGGCCTCCCAAAGTGTTGGGATTACAGGCATGAGCCACTGCGCCCGGCCGATGGGTCTTTTAAACTACAAAAGTTTTAGTTTTGATGAAGTCAAATCACATTCTTTCGTTTCTTCTGCTTTTTGTGTGATCTCTAAAAAATCATTGCCAAATCTAAGGTAAGATCTACTCATATATCTTCTTTTAATAGTTCTACAGTTTTCTTATATTTAGGTCTTTAATTTTGAGTTAACTTTTTGTATATAGTGTAAGGTAGGGGTCCAGCTTTATTCTTTTGCACTCAGTTACTTAGCATTATTTGTTGAAAAGACTGTTCATTTCCCAGTTGGATTGTTTTGGCTCTCTAGGTGAAAATCAAATGACCATAAACATGAGTGTTTATTTATGGACTCCCAATTTGATTCCACTGATCTATATATCTGTTGTTATGCCAGCACCACACTGTAGTGTTGTAGTAAGTTTTGAAATAAGAAAATGCAAGTCCTCTAGCTTTGCTCTTCTTTTTTAGGCGCGTTTTGGTTATTCTAGGTCCCATGAAGCTTGCAAGGCTTTTGAAGGACCAGCAGTCTTTGGTGCCTGGTCCCAGATTCTATCTGCAGGCTGAGCATCTGAGGCTGGCTTGGACGTGTGCCGAGGCTGCCCCATGGGCTAGTCCCCGCGTGCCACTGAATTATTCAGTCTACCGGAATAGACTTTTTCTAGGGCCTAGAGGGGGATCTTGTGAATCCAAATTCCTGATGGGTACTTTGTGAGGGAGGAGATGAAATTCTAAGTCCAGCTCTCATAGGGTTGATGTGTTAGGTTTGATGGCTTACTCCGGAATCCTAAGAGTTATTAATAATTAGCTTTGATAGTGTCAGTATAACCATGATGTAGCTATTGTTTTTGAATTATAAAAGTAATATAATCACATCCTAAAAAAATGGCGAACAGGGAAGAAAATTCACCGTAATCAGAATTTACTTGTTATAGGCTGTAATGTTATTTTCAATGATCTAATGCATTACTGTAGATATACGCTTTTTCCTCTGTAGAAAGAAGTTTTCGCATTATTTTTGGAATTTAATTTGAACTGAGAATTCCACTAGGGATTTTTGAGTATCTATCACTTCCCTTGTGGTTTGAGAGGCCAGACACATTTTTGGAGACATAATCAAGCAAAGTCATACTTCAAGCCTAGAGTTTACTTCATATGAGTGCATTCATAGGAATGTGTTTCCTGGATTTAAGTTAGGCTAAGACTTAACGTGTAGCTTTTCTCTCTATTGCACTTTTTCCTCTCTAAGAAAATATGTGCATTTCCAAATGCCTCATCTCATTGTAATGATTCTTTATACTAGCTGCAGATGTTTTGGCCACATCAGTTTGGCTTCCTACCTGTCCGAATAGAACTTGCCACTCTATTTATTGAAACCTGGGTTCTTGGAGTCATTATCCTCCAATTTTCTTCAGGTTGACCAGCAAGGGGCACTAAAGTATAGCATCTATTTTCTCCTAGCCACAGCAGAGGTTTCGGTAAGCAAGTAATTGAGCAAGAATCTAGAAACTCTGCATTCTTATAGTCAGATCAAAAAGCTGTTGGTGGCATATTTGATATTTTTCAGGGATATTGATATTTTTTAAATGAAAAAAAATTCTGATTGGACAAAAAGAGAGCAAAACAATTCCAATATAGAATCACTCTTTGTTTGTAAGCCATAATTCTCCTGTCTCGTCAATACTATTAGGTAAACTGGCAGAATCCTGTCATTGCTTTTCTGTGAATTACTGCATGTTTTTTTTCTATCCGGAGAACATAATGGGCTAGCCACATAACGAGTTCCTAAAAGGATGAACTACTTGATGTTACACTGACAAGCAATTATTATAGGGCCTGTTGGTTGGTTTTTTTTCTCTTCCCTTTAAATTTTGCCTGCCTATTTATTTCCATCAGCTACTAAGGATGACTCTTTTATTGTTTCAAATAAAGGATGCAATCTATATGCTAGGCACATATTATGAATAATTCCTTGTCATAACAAGGCACAAATGTCCTTCAGAGACTGGCACAAAGTTATTGAAGCTGTTTAGGATTTGGTAATGAGCTTTTCTTTCTTTTTAAAATTTTAGCTTTTATCCATGCTTAATCACACCAAGTTACTGAAACACTAGGGATGATAGAATTTAACAATTAGTCCATCAAGCTAGAAGCAAATACCCATGATGGTTTCTAATTCTAAATCAAAGCAATAGTTTTTGGAAGCTCTGTCCACCTATCAATACTATAGAAATAATGCATGTCAAAGTAATTAATTAAATAGGAATGTTCAATTACAGCCACTGTATCATATTTTCAGTAATGTTTCATTCTTTTTTTTAAAATACAGTTTTTTTTTTTTTTTTAAAGACTTAGGCTTTTTTAGGCCTGGTTATTTGCAGCCTGTGAGAATCACGTATTCAAATGGATTGCATACTTCTTTACCCATCACAGCACTCTTCTCTCAAATATAATCCTAAGCCCCAAATGGCTGATTACTTAAGAACCCTTAAGAAGTCTTAGCTGAATGATGGATAGCTTAGAGTACAATTTCTCATATTTTTCTCTCTGTTAGCCAGAATTAGAAACCGGAGGTTGCAGAGCAAAGATTTTTAGGAGCCGAGGCAGATATCCAGGGTGAGATGAAAAAGACAGAACAAGAGAAAGGAAAAGACGAATGCTTCCGTGTTTTCTAAACAACCCTGCAGACGGTCTGTCTTGGTTTCTTGAAATGATTCTGATATGCCCAGGTGTTATGCCCCTCCCCCATCTGCACCTTTCTTCTCTCTGATGCCAGGGGGATAAGGGCAGAGACTGTAAATGACTGGCAATGCTAAGAGCACAGGCCCTGGAGTTCATCTGCAGGGTTCACATTCAGGCTGTGTGGCTCTGGGCAAGTATTTAACCCTCAGTTAATTCTGCTGTAAAGTGAAGATTCATTCACTCACTTAACAAACATTTATCAAACACCTGCCTTATGCCAGGCACCATTCTAAGCACATGTGTTTTCTTTGAGGATCAGGTGAGAGAATGAAGGTAAAGCATTTAGGACTGTGACCATAAATAATGACCATTACTGTCTATTGAGAATCCGCCATGAACAGGCCCTAGGCTATATATTTTAGGCAATTACTTAACCCCTGTTTGTCTCAGTTTTCCTCATTCACAAAGACAGCATCTTGTCTCACATGGCTTTTGTGAGGTTTAAATGGGGTAATGTACATGAAGTGCTTAGAACTGTGCCTGGTATGTAGTAGTGTTTGCCATCATTACCTCTGTTTCTCAGACACGACCTGGAGAGGTAAATGTTATTATCACTGCTTTAAGATGAGTTAACTGTGGGAGGAAAGTTAAATTGGTCAAGGTCAAACGGCAGGTAAGTTGCAGATTGGTACCCCTATGTGTCTAGACCCAAAGCCTATGTTTTTCCCAGTGTACCTTGGTACCTTGCCTCCTAGAAGCATTGAACACCTGGCTTGATCACACAGACTGTTTACACATGAGCCTTTTTGTAGCTCTAAAATGCCACTTCCCAATTCCTCCAAGTCTCCCCTAGCAGCCCACGTGTGCATGTGCACACACACAAACACATACACGTGCACATGCACTCACATCTACAGTCTCTGCAGGAGTATTCATTCTGACAAGCAGCTTCTCTCCTCAGGGAAATCATGCTGCCATTCACTTGTTTAGCAAAGTTGTCCTCCACTGCTCTAGGACCTGTGTATTCTTTGCTAGACAATAAGTAAAAAATGTAAATTTATTTTTTTAATCTGTGAGCCTTCTCAGGGAGAAAGCCATTTGCTGGCCTGCTTCTTTAGTCATTCATTCATTCATTCCTTCATCAGTTATTCATCAAACATTCACTGTGGGCCAGGTTCTATACTATGTAAACTGTCACATTTCTAGGAACCATACACTGTGTTTTCTTAGTATGTAAAATATTGAATCCTAATTGTAGATTTTGTACAAATTAGTTTAAAAAGGACAGAATGCAAAAAAAAAAAAAAATACAATGTTTGCTTGTTTGCATTTCACATCCCCAGTGGTCGTCACTGACTGTCAGAAGACAGTTCTATCAACACTTCACAGTTTAAATAAGGAGCAGATTTTCTCAGTGTCCTTTGTATATCTTCCCCTTGGGAAACACAGCTACAAATCATATGGAGATGCTTTAGTGCCAAAGGAAGCTCCTTCTGAGGCTTGGGGGAGGAAGTGACTGCTTTCATAAACTGTTCTTTTTGACCTGATGAAGTTGAAAATGTTGCAAATGTTCCAAAGAGCAACTTTACGCCAAACTGATGGGAAATTTGCGGAAAATTAAGTACCGCAGTCAAATATGGTAATTGCTTCTTCATAAAGATACAAGAAAAATGTTCCACCCACCCCCTGACAAATGTACCTATATCAGGGAGAGGGTAGATTTTGAGGACTCGTACACTTACGGCAGAATTCTGCATTTTATGCTGCAAAGAGTTAGAATTATTGAGGATGTGTTTGCTGTTTGTTGTTCACTAAACACCCATTCTTCTTTTAATAATATATCAAATTTCCCCTGGGGAAAGCTTTGTACCGGCTCCTGGATTAAAATAAACAAACAGGAAAATGCCCTTACTGCCTTCTCTCCTAGTCTTTCGGGACCCTGGGCTGCACTATCACGGATTACCACCCTCACCAAGCTTCTTTCTTAGGAGCTCTTGTTGGGAATGTCCTAGAAACCAGTACTGCTTAAGAGATAAAGCTTCCACTCAACTCCACTATTTGGCAGTTTGGAGGATTGTCAAATAAATGTTAAATATTGCGGACTTGTGTTAATTGTTAGCATTTAGGGGTGATTGTGAGGTTTCCAAGAACTTGAAATAAGGGCTTAGCATTGAGAATTAAATGGTAAAATCAATACATCATGCGTTACATCATAAATATATACCTATGTCTAAAAAAGAGATACTCATTAAACATATTTACCAATTTCCATGCTCAGAACAGATGGTATATACTCTCAGCCACTAATCCTTTAATTGCTGGAATCTGAGGAGGTCTAGGGTTTCCCAGGGAGGGGCCAGAGTGGCCAGGGTGGCAGCGCTTTATCAACTACAGAGCATGAAGATATTTCTATAACTTAACAATTGGTTTGCAGAGGTGGATTTTCTGTGAAATAAATGAGTCCCCACTTGCATGGGAACTTTCCAAGTAAATATTTACTTTCATAATTAATTTTTACTCATAAAGGTTTATTGTTTCTTTAAGAGGCCTCACAAACTTGTATAAGGTTTAGGTCCCCACAAAACCAGATTTTAGACCCCTGATATGACCATAACTGCATTCCAGCTGAGTATCAACCCAGCCAATAAAGGTGGATGGCAACTATTAAAGGCATCTCCTAAGGGGTTCAGGATGGGCCAACTCCGGCTGTGGCCTGAAGGTGCTAACTGTCCACTAGAGAAGGTGCTCTTGTCTCCAGCTTTGACTTCTGCCATCACAGTGTCAGGTCTCCCCATTTTAGGAGATGGATGTACCAGGCTATCTTAGCTTGGTGTCATTATAATTTCTCAGGAGCTTTTATCAAACCTTAATTTCTTCTATTTCAAGCTTACCAAGAAGCCTTCTTACTGTAATTGAGCTGCACTGTGGTTGCCTATGGTGTGCTGGATCTTGAACTTAAGGATCTTGTTTCTTGGGCAGTTCCATTTCTCAGGGCAAATTAATAAATTAGCATTCTAGTTTATTATTAGTTATTCTAATTACTTGGCCAATGGGAATTCACTTCTGAGAGACGATCTTCATCTATGCTAAGGTTTCTGAGTCTGTGAAGCTAGTCCATGGACCATGGCAAATTCACTAAAATAAACATTGTGTCCTCAGGGATAGATGCTCCATTGCATCGCCCTTGGCCTTCTTCCCTTATTTTTAGCAGCACTTCATTGGAACTGTTTATTTGTCTCCCCACTAGACTGTAAACTCTTTGAGAGTAGGGACATCTGCATTCCAAACAGTTAGTACAAGTACATAGCATAGGTTAAGGACTCAATAAATATTGAATGAATCAGTAAATGGAAAAAAGGAGTGTGTGGTATTCTTTAGATACCAGTAAACTAGTAGCGACACAAACTTTTAGTTAAATTTACAAATCATTTTGTTTTTGAATACATTTACTTTTTCACTGCAAAAGTATTCATAATACTTTGGAGGCTGAAGATCTTTTAGCTGTTTGTTTACAACCATGTCAGATAAATTATGAACCCGATCATGGTTGACACAAAGTAATCCTTTCCTTAAAATATTTTATTTTTCACTATAGAATAGTCCTTTATTATTTTATGTCTATCTGATCTGCAAATATTTAGGAGGATTAGAACTCTTTTTGTACTTGCACCAAAAGCTAGTGATGAGAATCGAGTTGAATCAAGAATAAATGAGTCCTGAGATGAATCCCTTTATGGAAGAATGTGTGAAATAACACAAATGAATGGTATTGATGCTGTCACAAATCATTTTCAACACCCAAAAAAGTCTACTGTTTGTTTTAAAGCACACACACATAAACTTTACCTCACTACCTTAACATTTTCAGGCTGAAGTTGAGAGAAAGAAACAATTCTAATGGAAATATTCTGTTTAAAAAGAATTGCCAGAGGAAAATACATTAACTGAATGAGGGTAAGATAAATGATAATGGAAAGACTTCTAACTTATTCCTGTTAGCTCTTGTTTCTGAATCTACTGTTCTGTCAGCTCTCAAGGATATGGGTAATCTATGAGAGAGAGGAGAGAGAGAGAGAGAAAAAAAAAAAAAAGAGAAGAGAAGAGAAAAACATAAAGTCCGAGCATGCATGTATATGTACACGTGTGTGTTTGTGTATGTGTTAGGGATAAGCAGATGTTTCCCAGCTTAATTCCTGTTTTTTTTTTTTTTTTTTTTTTTTTTTTTTTTTTTTAAGATAGAGTCTCACTCTGTCATCCAGGCTGGAGTGCAGTGGCGCGATCTTGGCTCACTGCAACCTCCGCCTCCCGGGTTCACACCATTCTCCTGCCTCAGCCTCCTGAGTAGCTGCGACTACAGGCACCCGCGACCACACCTGGCTAATTTTTTTGTATTTTTTAGTAGAGATGGGGTTTCACCGTGTTAGCCAGGATGGTCTCGATCTCCTGACCTTGTGATGTACCTGCCTCGGCCTCCCAAAGTGCTGGGATTACAGGCGTGAGCCGCTGCACCTGGTCCCCAGCTTAATTCTTGTTTTCTCAAACTTGACAACCAAACCTTAGCCAAACCACACCAAACCAAAACACTATCCCCTTCTCACTAACATGTATTCTGAAAGAAAAAAGTCCCTTCAGTTATTAAGAGCTACATTGCCAGTTCTATAACTCACCTTACTAAAGAACCCCAGCAGAGACAGCCAGCAATGCATTTACTATGGGATAATGAATTGTTCTAACGTAATGTTCCCAAATCAGTAATCACTTGTGTTAGATTGACTCTTTGTATCTCAAAGGCAAGAAACTGTCTAGCCTCAAGCAGAAGTTCTCTGGTCTCTATCTTTGTATCACTTTTCAATTGCAGCATAATGATGAACAGTGTCCATGCTATAATACCAAGAACTGATTTTATTATTAGCATCTACAACTTAATTGCAGGCCACCTGGTGTCATCTGCTCTTCCTTCATAGAACTGTATTTGAGAGAGGAAAACAATCGTTTGGGAACCGTGTTTGTGTTGAGAAAGAGTTAGTGCTGTTTGTTTTCATAAGCAGAGAGGAAGTTATCAACCCTGCAGATTCTAAAATTCTAAATCTCAAGAGCTTTTAACATTTCCTCTTTAAGGCACTAAGCAGCTGTTTCTCTTGGGAGGGCTCCTGGAAACCAACTGAGTTGAACATGGGGTAATGGAATGTGGATTTGAAAAAGTAATACCAAGATACAGCTTGTAATCACTCATACACACACACACACACACACACACACACACACACACACGCGCGCATGCCCCAGGGCTCAAGCCCCAGGTCCCAGAACCTGTGAACAGCTTAGGGCAACTGAAGTTCTTTCTTCCTTACAGTCAGGCAAAGCAAGAATCCACTCTGTCAGGTGGCCTTCCTCATGTTGTCTTTGGGGTCTCTGCTTAGAGAAGCCCTGTGGCCGGCAGCACAGCTGTGACCCAGTTGCCCTGAAATAGCAGCAGTCAGACACGTGGCCCCAGGAGAAACAACAGCAGCAACAACAACAGCATCATCCTCTTTAAGAGGGTCTTCCCTATTAAAGAAACTGGAGGCCTACAATGTGTACCTTCCTCTGCCTCCCACTAGAGCTGCAAACAACGCCTTAGCACCCAGGAATAGTGGCCCACTCTCTAAATGTCTGTGACATTTGTATTACCATAATAACCCTTTATAATAAAACAACGTCCTACCGCTGGGTGTGTTCATCCACCAATATGTGAATGTAGTATGCTGATGTGGTTGTCTTGTTGAGGCCATGGGAAAGACCATGGCCTGTTAAAGCCAGTCTCCTCTGCATGATAGGGATATATTGTCCAGTGTAAACATGCAGGGAAAATAAGTGTTTGAAGGCAGGATATACCAAAACTTAGTAGGTGGTAAGGTCTAGGCTTCCAGGAGTCTAAGCATGCTTTTGGGTCCTGCTGGGTAGAGGGGAATAATGGCCTTGCCACATGGATGCAGGCTTACAACTGGGAAAGGGGGAAGATGGTCAAGTGCTGTGTTGGGAGCACAGAACAAAATAGTGTGTTATTTTATTCTTTTTGTTATTCCTAGTCATTTAATAGGGTTTTCTTTATATGTCCCAGCCTAGTCTCAGAGTGCTTTCGGGAATTCAGAAACCAATCTCAAGTCAGCGGTTGCCAACAGAGTTGAGGCAGGCAGTGTCCCCTGAGGCTGGGGTAGTTGTCAGAGGAGACACTCCAAATCCTGGCCAGGTGGGCCAGGGGCTTCCCACATGGCAAGTCTCCCTGCATAGCCTAATGTGGAGGATCAGATCTGATTTAATGAAAGAGTGGTCTTCCTGGCATCATTTCTCTAAAACATAAAACTGGTCATTCCTCATTTCCATAGTCTCCCAATTACTAACATGTTTGTAAAGCTCAATAATGGTTGGCACGATTGCTTAGGGAGCTAAACGTGAAAGTCCAGCTTTAAAGCAGGATTTCAAGTTTCCTGATCATACTAAATTCTTTTTTTTTTTTTTTTTTTTTTTTTGCGACACAGTTTCACAGTTTTACCCTGTTGCCTAGACTGGAGCACAGTGGCGTGATCTTGGCTCTCTGCAACCTCCACCTCCTGGGTTCGAGCGATTCTCCTGCCTCAGCCTCTTGAGTAGCTGGGATTACAGGCACAAGCCACTACGCCTGGCTAATTTTTGTTTTACTATTATTATTATTATCATTATTATTTTTGAGACAGAATTCTGCTATTGTTGCCCAGGCTGGAGTGCAATGGCACTATCTTGGCTCACCGCAACCTCCACTTCCCAGGTTCAAGCAATTCTTCTGCCTCAGCCTCCCGAGTAGCTGGGATTACAGGCATGAGCCACCATACCTGGTTAATTTTGTATTTTTAGTAGAGACAGAGTTTCTCCATGTTAGTCAGGCTGGTCTCGAACTCCCAACCTCAGGTGATCCCTCCACCTTGGCCTCACAAAGTGCTGGGATTACAGGCGTGAGCCACCGTACTCAGCCAATTTTTGTATTATTAGTAGAGATGGGGTTTCTCCGTATTGGTGAGGCTGGTTTCAAACTCCTGACCTCAAGTGACCCACCTGCCTTGGCCTCCCAAAATGCTGGGATTACAGGTGTGAGCCACTGTACCTATCCAACATGGAATTCCAATTCTCCCATACAATCAGCCAGCCAAAACATCCTGTTTTTAGAGGTAGCCAACCTATAGGATTTATACCATTAGTAAGAGTTAAAAAAAAAAAAATCACATATTGAGTGCCAACAAACTGGAGAACACAGATTTACCCAGCATAGAGTCAGAGCCCATGGTCCTTAAGGAAGAAATGATTTTCCCTCTTTTGGCTTGGGCTAGTTCATACAGAAAAAGAATCCTAGAAAAATTGTGTCTATCTGTAGATGAACCAATGGCATAAGGGATCCCGAGGCCCTCATAGTGTATTCCACCAGAGAAGAGATCCAAATAAATTGCAGTATGTATTTGTTATAGTGGCAGCTACTCTTTTTGAAAGAAATACAATGGAATATTGAGGTTCTCTCTTAACTTGTAAATAACCTTGTGAATGACAAACGTGCTTTCTTTGAAAGTTATGATAAACATTGGGGTGTGAAAAGCAAGTGAAAGGGGACTTGAAATAGATGCAAATGGACACTTTACTTGGCCTTGAGAAAGACTGAACACTAGAAATTGGAGTCTCTGTTATTAAGGGAGAGATTCTGAAATCACTTGGGCATGAAAGTGTTCCCAGGCTAATTCCAAGCTACCAAAATACAGAGTCCAAAGACACTGAGACTCGTAAAGTGCCTTGCCAAGAAAAAAATGGAACTTTGCCTTCTTGGCTTCCAAAAAGAGGGTTTCCATCCAGGTTCCCACTGGAATGGAGAAGTCGTTCACATATTTTCCCACCCTTTCTGTTTCTCTGAATCACAATGACTTTATTTTAGTTTGTTACTTACACAAGGAAAATAGTCCCTTAGCACTACTAGTCAAGTCCTCACCATTTGCTTGTTAGCTGCATGTAAATAGCAAGAGACTGGTTGACCACAGTTAATCCTGAATAGTCCTACATTATCTTACAATGTCTATGTGTGGAAACAACTAAGGCACCAAGAAACTAACAAAAATCAAAGATCATTCAGGACCATTTTGTTTAACTCTATCAGATATGAAATCATAAGAAGATGAAAGTAGTAATTCATGGATGAGGGTTTCAGGTCTCAGGCTTTTCATTTTTGACCCAATTCTCAGGTTATAAAAATAACATTTAACATTTAGTGAATGCTTGCTGTTGTGCCAGTAATAGAGGTAATTGATACAAATGTATGATCTACTTGAATCCTTACAACAGTCATACGAATTATGGAATTAGCCCCATGTCCAGATAAGAAGGTTGAGGCATGAAGGAGTTAAGTCAGCTTCCCAAGGTCACAGAGCTAATAAATGTCAGAACAGAGATTTGAACCCCAATTGCATGGCTCCAGAACCTACCCTCTGAACCATGAAGTTTTACTGCTTTATGCAGCTATATGATATTGTAGCTCGCTTTGTTTCTGATGACTATCTGTGTTCAAATTCTCTGTTTAAATATTTATACAGAATATAAATGTGTACCCTGAGACTTTACAATGGGCATATCGCTATGAATTTCTTAGACACAATTCAAGGGGTCTATAAATCTCAAGTTTTAAAAGCAAGAGGAGATGCCATTTGCCTAGTAGTTCTCATCTCAAAGCATGTATTTTAAGAAAACTCTAGATGTGCAACTGCAAAATGTATGACTTCAGCACTTGAATGTGTCCACTTGCTTGGAGGCATTTGGGTTGTTAGAGCTCTTAATACGTGTGTAATCCAGCTGTTCAGGTAGGTTGAGTGACTTGCTCAGGGCCTGACAACTAGTTAACCACATAGCCCGGACGAGAAGGCGGGTCTCAGTTCCTATTTCCAGACTCTTCCAACTATTTCTTCATCTCAAACCCACAAACAAATAAAAACAATCTTTAATGGGGCAGCAGAATTTGAAATTGTACTTATTTCAATGAGTACCTAGAATCTGATGGTTCTAATTCCAGTGGATATTTTTTTTCCCCTTGATGGTCTTTAAATATTTTACAGATTTTTCAGAGCTTGCCAAAAATAGGTCTGTGAAGACTTTGACATGTTTTGTTTGTAAGAGAGGAAAATAGATAAAAACATAACTTTAAAAAAATGGTGACTATGCAGGCAAAAATAATGATGTGGGAAATTAAATCCTGCCTAGAGGTCTGAAGCTGATAACTTTTCCTGACCCCAGCAAGAAGATATTTTTCTTTCACGGGGAGCACAAAATCATTGGCTATGCTTTTTCTCTTTCTTTAAAGAATAGCTCTTCCCTTTATTAGCCCAGGACAGATCAAATGACAATAATGCCAAACGGGAATTTAATTTAAAATATCTTCCTCTTTATCATGTTGAAAAGCCTTCAGCTCCAAGTTGGCGAATACTGTGAGCCGCCTTGGCCTGCAGAGCCCTGACGCATAGAGAAATGCATGTGGTATGAGGGACAGCCACCCACCAGCAGCCTCGGGTGTGGGAAAATATTCCTTCAACTAAGGGAAGGCAGCCCAAACTCTGAAAATTTGATCTCCTTCTTTTGCCAAAGAGCCAGCAACAAGATTCTGGGTTCCATCACTGTTATTATAACTGTAGGGGGAAAAATGACTTAACTGTAAACCAATGACCTCACCCTAATAACCATGTTCTAATCATTTCTAAAGAAAGCTGCCTTCATTCCTGCCAAATTTCAAATGAAACAGATGACATTGGAAGATGATTATATTCATTAGCAATTATTCCATGAAAACAGTGAGAATTTGAATTTACCCTACACTTAACCCAGACAACTAACACTGCAGTGCAACCTTGGGCCAAGTGTTGATGAACACTGTGTTGGGACAATGTTTAGACCTAGTCTTTGAACACTTCAGTGTTTCCTTTCCCCAGTGAGGCACTGGTTCAGGTTAAAAAACAAACAAACAAACAAAACAACAGAAATGTTCGTCCTCTTAGGCATAGGAATTGTTTTCGTTTAGAACCTTTGAATGATAGATCTCTGATATAACTGCATTTTTTTATGGGACAGAATGACACATGGTACAGGCTTTCTGTCTTACTGCCACACGTCAGCGTCTTGGGAGATGAACCAGATACAGGTGATGCCGAAGGGGTGAGAAGGCCAGGGCTGGGGCATGAGCACCGGTCAACACTGACACTCATCAGCTCCCATCTGGCTTGTGTGTGAGCACTCGAGTGTAGCTCAAGGCAGGGACAATATTTGCTGGAAGTTTAGGCGTTCCCTGGGCATCCTAGCTAGGCAGAGGAGGGAACGAAGATAGGTTTTGCAAGTAGAAATAAAAAAAAGAAGCACTATTATAGAATGACAACATTTCCTAAAGTCATTTTTTATGAACCATTTTTGAGCCGATCTTTATGTCATGGCTGAGAGATTGATTAGCAAGGTGCTGCTTTTACAGATGAAAGAACTAAAAACAAGAGAGACAATGATTCCGGCAGAGTGATTTGCTGGAGATTGATTGGCAAGCGTGGGCCAGACCTGGAGTAGAATTCAACATGTCTGGTGCCTGCTCCAGAGTTCTGACAATGAAAAGGAGTCCAGATTTTGAGAACAAAGAAGGTTTCAAAAGCTAAGCCAGATTCCCTTTCGCAGGGGTTCAGCTAGTCAGGCTTCTTTCAAATCCACGCCCTGTTACGGGAAAGCATGGTGCTAGGAACATGTGGGAGGGGCAGCCCTGAGCCAACACTCCCTCTAGAAAAACATCCTAAGGCCATATCATGGTGACAATGGGACAGGATTATTATATTCCTATTGGAAGGATCACACTGTTATGTTATCATTTCCTTTAGGAAATGCCCACATCCCCAAACTACTTAGTCATTATGAGTCCCTACAGAACAAACAACCCTCACCTTAGACCAAAGAAATATGTCTCTCAGTCAAACAAACCTACTTAGAATCAGTGAGCGCAAAGCCTACCACAAATAAGTTCAGAAGCCCCTCAAAAGGAGGTCCCGTGGTAGAGTTTCAGTAAGTCTAAAGTCCCTAGCTGAGCTAACCATCTGGCATGGCAAATTCATGGGCCAGTGAATACTCGGTACTTTGCAGATTCACACAGTTTTTGTCTCTGCTTCTATCCGACCGTACCCCTGCCCAGCTCCCTGCAATCTGCCTGCTCTTTTGGTCACAGAAGGACAGCGTATCCCAGAGTGACTTTTGGGAGCTATTTTTTTTTTTTTTTTTTTTACGGAGTCTCGCTCTGTCGCCCAGGCTGGAAGTGCAGTGGCGCGATCTCAGCTCACTGCAAGCTCTGCCTCCCAGGTTCACGCCATTCTCCTGCCTCAGCCTCCCCAGTAGCTGGGACTACAGGTGCCCGCCACTTTGCCTGGCTAGTTTTTTGTATTTTTTAGTAGAGACGGGGTTTCACCGTGTTAGCCAGGATGGTCTTGATCTCCTGACCTCCTGATCCGCCCGTCTCGGCCTCCCAAAGTGCTGGGATTACAGGCTTGAGCCACCACTCCCGGCCTGGGAGCTATTTTTGAGCTTACTCATATTTGTAGTTCCCCAATTCACCTGGAATGGAGGTTGGGTAAGTAGCAGAGGAACGTGCCTAGATGTGACAAAAGAGTGATGTCTATGTATTAAATGAATATTCAATGAGAACCCATTGTACGCCAAGCACTTTTCTAGTCCAGGAAACTCAGCAATGAGCAAAGTCATAAAAATCCCTTTTCTCATAGAATTTACAATTTGGGGTGTGTGTGTGTGTGTGTATGTGTATGTACACTACACACATTAGGGACAGGGTGGGTAAGATATAATGACCAAAATATGTGGAAGTCTTCATATGGTGTATTCAAAGAAAATAAAAGGCCGGGCACTGTGGCTCACACCTGTAATCCCAGCACTTTGGGAGGCTGAGGCAGGTGGATCACCTGAGGCCAGGAGCTGGAGACCAGCATGGTCAACATGATGAAACTCTGTCTCTACTAAAAATACAAAAATTAGTCAGGCATGGTGGCACATGCCTGTAATTCCAGCTACTCAGGAGACTGAGGCAGGAGCATCGCTTGAACCTGGGAGGCAGAGGTTGTGGTGAGCTGAGATTGCGCCACTGCACTCTAGCCTGAGCAATAGAGAGAGAGAGACTCCATCTCAAAAATAAATAAATAAACAAATAAAATAAAATAATACTACGGGGTGAAACTAGGAAAAGGGATAGGAGGCTTTGAGGTGGAAGGTGATAGCTGTAGTTTAAATAAAGTGATAAAACTCAGTGAGAAGGTTACATATGCACAAAAACTTGAAGAAAAAGTAACTAGCTGTAAGGTCATATGGAGAAGACAATTCCAGGCCCCAAAACAGCAAATGCAGAGACTCTGAGCTGGGGCCACCCTGATGCCCATTTTTAGGGTGTGCTATTCTCATGGTACCCTATGTAAGTGGTGTCCACTGGAGTTGTGTTATGAACAATGTGCACTGGAAAATGTGGCAGACCTATCATAAAGCAGGAACAGCAAGGAGGCCTGGAAGGGTAGGGGGAGGCCAGGGAGAAAATGGAGGGCCAGGTATTTTCAGGCTCTTTCAACTAGCTCTGCGGGAAAGCTAGTTGACTGTCCAAGGAATTTTTAGACAGTCCCTTTGCCCATGTCTGCTGATACCACATGCCCTAAAAGCAGGTAGGCTGTGTCTAGACTACTTGGGTTTGATAGTTAATAAGTGAGCTCTATGAGGGAGATGTATAAGTGACGTGTCTTTGGATGGCAGTTTTTTCAATTCTCCAGCTCCCTGATGAATGTGGGAATAAAAAGTTCTATCAGAATCGACACTGGTTATAATGTGAATTTACAACATTACTTAAGAATATTCAATTTTGCTGTAGAGGACAAAAAAAAAAATGGAATAATGAAATCCACCATAAACCCTGGCCATAGGTGGTAAGTAAGCAGGTACCTTATGGGATATAGGCAAAACTTATAAGATGTATTCAGTATAGAGAGTAATATAGCATATACTGAGGCATGTTAAAGATAAACATAATACCTGAAATATATGATGGAACAAAGAAGAATATTATAGATAGAAATATCAAGTCATATGTCTTGATCATTCTACCTCTAGGCTGACAGCTCAGTCATCTCTAGATTAGCCATTCATTGGTAACTCAATATGGTCTCATTCTGAGTTTTACATGAACTGTGCTAAAAAAAAATGCCGATAAAACCTTTCACTGTTCAGTAAGCAAATTGGCCAGGGGGTCCTTGTTTCTCATCTTAGGTCATTTTCCGTCGCTATAACAGAATAACCTCAGACGGGATAATTGATAAAGAATAGAAATGTATTTCTCACAGTTCCACAGGTTGGGAAGTACAAGGTCAAGGGGCCCAGATCTGGTGAGGGTCTTGTTGCCGTCATCGCATGGTGGAAGGGCCGGAGAGCAAGTTGGAGAGAGAAAATGGAACTCACAGCCCCCAGCCCTTCTTTAAGCCACATTAATCCATTCATGAGGATGGGACCCTCATGATCTAAACACCTCCCATGAGGCCCCACCTCCTAACACTGTGGCATCAGGGATTGCATTTCCAGCACATGGTTTTTGGGGAGCACATTCAAACCATAGCATCCCTGCATCTCTCTGACATAGCAAATGTGTGTCATTGGCACAGCAGGCCTTGTGTCTATGGGCCCCCTTGCTCAAACCTCAACTCCGGTCCCCTGACCACACTGTTAGTGCAGAGAAAGACAGGACGTTTGGAGCTTGCATAGTTCAGAAGTCAAGTAGGGTTTGCTGTGCATCCTTATGAACTGACCATATCTTCTTCCCCTTGCTTGTCCCTGTGTGTTTTAAATTAATAAACTGTATGAGGCTGGGTGCGGTGGCTCATGCCTATAATCCAAGCACTTTGGGAGGCCGAGGCAGGAGGATCACCTGAGATCAGGAATTCAAGACCAGCTTGGCCACCCTGTCTCTACAAAAATACAAAAATTAGCCAGGCATGATGTGGGTGCCTGTAATCCCATCTACTCAGGAGGCTGAGGCAGAAGAATCACTGGAACTCGGAGTCAGAGGTTGCAGTGAGCCCAGATCGTGCCATTGCACTCTAGCCTGGGTGACAGAGCAAGACTCCGTCTCAGAAAAAAAAAAAAAAAATTAATTTAATGAACTGTGTGATTTAAGCAGTCCAATTTAGTCTGTGTTCCTTCCTGTTCCCTGACCTCTGGAATAGCTTGGGATAGTTTCCTGCATGCCACCATTTTCTACCCACACCCCTCCTTGCCATGCAAATGCAACGCCTAAGGTGCTATGAAGTCTCCAAGAGTCCTTGTATTAGACCATTATTTTCTGAATCTTAATATTCATAATGAATGAACAGCGTCCTTCAGAGTCCTTGAACAGAAAGAAGGAATTTTAAAATATAAGAAGAAAACTAGCCTACAGTGTCTCTGCCTGTATCTTTCACAATTTCATTAATAATGAGAGACATCATAAGGTTTGATTGACTTTGTCCACCAGTAAACTTTAGAGGTTCTAGAAATAACGTGTAACTAGTCAAGGGGAAAATTCAAGGCCATTTTGGAAAAGTAGGAGTTCTTGTGGGAGTCAAGTTCTTAACTCATAAGTCTTCTCTGACTCTTTGCGTCTACTATTATTTACTGAATAGCATTGCTACAAACATGTTTGTACTGGTCCCTGTGAATAAGTGGGCTGAAATACAAGGAGTTGTGGGTTTGACTCATCAAAATATATGTGTAAGAGTCAACCATAGGGCTCCTGGACATGTTATTATAGCCTGAAAACTGCTGAGTTCATGTATAATTTAGACATGTAAAACCATGCACAAATACATATTTTAAAAATTATACAGTTTCTCATCAGTTTAACATATACTGTGGAAAATAATCATGCTGAAAAAATAATAGTGTTAGCTATCCCTCCATGATTGAGTAGGTTAAAAAGGACAATAAGGAGTTATAGTAACAGAAAGTATCTTTTTGATTAGAGATATTTTATTTTTCTGATTTTGTCTTTTCTTTCAATGAGTTAAATACATTTGACCAGATTAATGCCAAATGATTAAGGTCACACGATAATATAAGGTTAGCAATCAGGGGCTGTTAATTTACCTACAACCCCCATCCACCTCCACCGTACACATACACCAATTATCTTTTAAAACTTACGTTCTTTGCAGAACTGGGTTTAGTTATGTGATTACCATTGACACATTATGACGCAAGTGCCCCTGGGGTGTAGACCATTGTTTTCATCAAACTTCTGAGCCAAAATCACAGAACGGCAGTATTGAGCGAGGAGGAGGGAGAATCCATGTATTGTCTGTGCTTGTTATCAGATTATCCCCAAATGGATACTATTCTACTTCACCTGGGACCAAAGACAGCCCACAGACCCATTATGGGTACATTTTAGACAATATTTCTGATGTTAGATAATAAGCATTTTCAGACCCCACCAGGTTCTCCAGCTTCTTGGCCTGAGCTTCAGTTCCTCCTTCTTGTTCTTTTTTTTTTTTTTTTTTTCCTGAAACGGAGTTTCGCTCTGTTGCCCAGGCTGGAGTGCAATGGCGCAATCTTGGCTCACTGCAACCTCCGCCTCCAGGGTTCAAGTGATTCTCCTGTCTCAGCCTCCTGAGTCACTGGCATTACAGGTGCCTGCCACCACGCCTGGTTAATTTTTGGTATTTTTAGTAGAGATGGGGTTTCATCGTGTTGGCCAGGCTGGTCTCGAACTCCTGACCTCAGGTGATCGGCCTGCCTCGGCCTCTCAAAGTGCTGGCATTACAGGTGTGAGCCACCATGCCCGGCCAGTTCCTCCTTCTTTTTATCCTCACCTCCCCATCCGAAGTTAACTCAGTCTAGCCCAGATACGCCCTGAGTGAGGGAAGGGATCCTGCCAAGCCTGAGATGCTTTGCAGAAACCTCAGTGATAGAAGCCAAATACAGATATTAAGTATAAACACACACATGCACATGCACACAATGAAATTCAAACGTACCCCTTGAACCAATTAAAAAAATAAGCTTTGCTAAGTTTGCTAGCTATTTAAAGAGATGGCTTAAAGGGACTGCAACTCAGAATGCACTTTTCAATAGAAACAGTAATTCTAAGGCAAGCTTAGGATACTGCAATTAACCTAAGTGGTAGGCCGGGCATGGTGGGGCGAGTGCCTGTGGCCCAGCTACACTGGAGGCTGAGGTGAGAGGATTCCTTGAGCCCAGGAGTTTGAAGCTTCAGTGATCTATGAGGGCACCACTGCCCTCCAGCCTGGGCTACAGAGTGAGACCCTGTCTCAAATTGTACCCCTGCCCCCGCCCAAGAAAAGCCTAAGTGGTACTCATTTCACAGCAAATGCTAACTTTATCTTTTTTTCTAGTGTTTTTTTTTTTTTTTCTTTTTCCCTGTGGATTAAACAAAGGGAGGAACATTTAGATTTTTTTTTTTTTTTGAAACAGAGTCTCACTCTATCACCCAGTCTGGAGTGCGGTCGTGCCATCATCGCTCACTGCAGCCTCAAACTCCTGGGCTTAAGAGATTCTCTCATCGGTCTCCCATGTAGCTAAGAACGCAGGTGTGTGCCACCATGTCCAGCTAATTTTTTTCGTATTTATTTTTTGTAGAGAGAAAACTGCCATGATAGCTCCCTGTGTTGCCCAAGCTGGTCTCAAACTCATGACCTCAAGCAATCCTCCCTCTTTGGCCTCCCAAAGTGCTGAGATTACAGGCGTGAGCCCCTATGCCTGGCTGATTTAGATAGTTTTAATTCATGTGTAATTCGTTGTTTAATGTCTTTAATTCTCTCTTGTCTGTAAGCACCACGAAAGCAGGAATTGATTCTTGTTCCTACCTGTATCACCAATGATTGGCACATGGTGCATGCACAATACACAGTTTTCAATGATATGAATGTATGAAAGAATAAAAAGAGAGAAAGAAGAAAGCAAAAATGGTGGGCATTGGGTGGGTGAATGTTCCAGTCTGCTTGAAAGCTTCCCCCTCTTTCTCTGGCAGAGGAGAGGGCAAAGAAGCCGAGCGCTACAGCATGGTGCCTTGCAGTACTGAAAGGAGCATGGACTTTGGTGTCAGATGGACTGGGTCTCAATCTTTGCTCTACCCTTGGCTCTGCTTCACTATTTTTTGTTTGTTTGTTTGTTTTAAGACAGAGAGTTTTGCTCATTGTTCAGGCTGGAGTGCAATGGTGTGATCTCAGCTCACTGCAACCTCTGCCTTCTGGGTTCAAGCAATTCTCTTGCCTCAGCCTCCCGAGTAGCTGGGACTGCAGGCATGTACCACCACGCCGGCTAATTGTGTATTTTTAGTAGAGACGGGGTTTCTCCATGTTGGTCAGGCTGGTCTTGAACTCCTGACTTCAGGTGATCTACCCGCCTCGGCCTCCTTCACTATTTAACTTCTCTGATTCAGTTTCCTCATCTGTTAACTGGAGAGAATACCAACTGCATCCAATCTTTGTTACATATACCAGATAATGTACTATACATAAAAGCTCTCTGCTAGGTGCCAGGCTCAGAGTTCTGAATAAAGAAACACTAAAAGCTAATTTCGCATGGGCACTGACTTTAGGAAATCTTTGACGTACAAGTTGCAAGTTTTAGGTGATGCACAGTGGGACTGTAGGATGAAAAGCTAAGTGCCAAGTCCTCTGATTTTCCTTCCTCACAATCTTTGGTTTAGAGATTTAATACTTTGTCTTCAGCCACCTCTTGAGGGCCAATCCCATCTGCTCATCTAAGGTTCTGTCCCACATCTTACTTGTCTTCTGCATAGTTGCATGTTTTATTGTCAGCTCAAATTTATCATACCTGACAACACCAAGTATCAGTTTCTTCCCCAAAGAGTGTTTCCTTTCAGATTATCTTTCTGTTAATCTTACTTCTGTTCCCTAGAACTCCAGGTTCAGAGTCTCAGAATCAGTTATCCTGGACTCACCTAGAAGAAGGATCAAACCATGGCTTCTTGAGCCAGTAGGCCTGAGCCCAAGTCTGAATATCAACAGTTGCCTGTTGAATGGATGAGCCTGTTTTTCACATCCACCAAAACCTCTTTTTCCTATTGCCTTCATATTCCTATTAATAAATCCTCCCTTCTCTGCTGGTTGTTAAAGCTGGAAACCTCAAACTCATCTTTGGCAATGTACTCTTAGTCAATGACCACATTCAGCCAATTCAATGGCTCCTGTCCCTTTTCCTTGATGTGATCTTTCATATTAATTTCTTTTCCTGTATCTGCCACTACAACTCTTGTCCAGATCATACCAGGTAAGAGCATGGACTTTGGTGTCAAACAGAACTGGGTTCAAGGACAAGCTTTGTCACTTTTTAACTGTGTGCTGCTAGACAAGTTGCTAAATCTCCCTTAGCCTTTTTCCTTATCTAGCAAAATGGATAATAATAGTATCCATCTCATATGGTTGCATGATTAATTAGTTAATAGCCACTGACAGCATGCATTTCTCACTGGTATCCATGCTCACATATCAAAGAGTTACATCTTTTTCCTTCCAATGTTGACATTTCTTCTACAACATTCCTGATGAACAGGTCATCTTGCCTAGACTTGAATCTCTTCAAGGATGGGTGGGCCAGTGTGTAAGAAAATGTAAGTTATTTATGAATGAGTTTAGTGTATTAAAGGTCATCCTTATACTGAGCTGATGTTCGCTTTTCTATCATCTTAACTATCTGGGGCAATAAAGAATTCACTGAAATCATTTTCTATATTACAGCAACATTTTAAGCCTGTGAAGTCATCTCTTGCATTCCACTTTTATATTTCATCTTGCAGATTAAACACTACCAGTTGTTGTAATCTTTCTCCCAGTATCCTCTGGATCCACTCCACTTTATGAGTATTCTTTTAAAATATGCTGTCCTAAGCTGATCATGAAAATACAATGGACTAAGATTAGGAAAAACCATCTTGAAAATGAAGAACGAAGTTGGAGGAGTCACACTTCCCAATTTCAAAACTTTGTACACAGCTTCAGTAATCAAGACAGCATGGAACTGACATAAGAAGAGACATAGATCAATGGAACAGAGCTGAGGGTCCAGAAATAAACCTTAACATGTATGGTCTATTGATTGCTAACAAGGGTGTCAGAACAATTAAGTGAGTAAAAAATAGACATTTCAACAAATAATGCTGGAATTAACTGAATATCCACATGCAAAAGAATAAAGTTGAGCCCTTTTCTTACACCATACAGAAAACTTAACTCCGTGTAGATAATAGACACAAAAATATGAGCTAAAGCCATAAAGCTCCTAGAAGAAAACATAGAAGTAAACCTTCATGATCTTAGGTTAGGCAGTGGTTTCTTAGATATGGCACCAAAACACAAGCAACAAAAGAAAAAATAGGTAAGTTAGATCTTATACAATTAAAAACTTTTGTGTAGCAAACAGTACAAAATAGAATGCGAAAAGACAACTTACAGAATGGGAGAAAATATTTGCAAATCATATATTTGATAGAGGATATGTATTCAGAATACAGAACTCTTAAAAATCAATAATAAGAAGATAAATAACTCAATTTAAAATGGGCAAAAGATCCAAACAGATATTTTTTTCAAAGAAGACAAATGGACAAAGTGCATTCGGGAAATTCAAATCAAAACCACAATGAGATACCACTTGACACCCACTAGAGTGGCTATAATAAAAAAGATGAAATTGACAGGTGTTCACAAGAATGTGGAAAAATTCAAAACCTGTTTACATAGTACTGGTGAGGATGTAAAAGGGTGCTGCAAGGGTGCACTTTGGAAAACTGCCAGTTTTTGACAATGTCTAACAATGGTAAACATAGAGTTACTATATGGCCTAGGTGTATACCTAAGAGAAATAAAACATATATTGGCATAAAAATTTATAGCTAGGAGCAGTGGCGCCCACCTCTAGTCCCAGATACTTGGGAGACTGAAGCAGCAGGATCATCTGAGCCCAGGAGATAGAGAAGAGCCTGGTCTATACTGTGAAACTCCATTTTCAAAAAAAGAAAAAGAAAAAGAAACAAAAATCTCTTATATTGATCAATATTCAAATGTTCGTATTAAGTGTGGTATATCCATACAATGAGGTATTATTCAGCAATAAAAATGAATGAAACACTGATACACGATAGAAAATGGATGAGCCTCAAAGCATTGTGGTACGTGAAAGAATCCAGTCACAAAAGACCACATATAGTATAATTTCATTTATACAAAACATTCAGAATAGGCAAATCTATAGAGATGGAAAGTAGATTAGTGGTTGCTTAGGGGCTGGGTTAGGAGTGAACAGGAAATGACTACTGATGGTTACTGTGTCTTTTTTATAGATGATGAAAGTGCTGGCCAGGCGTGGTGGCTCATGCCTGTATTCCCAGCACTTTGGGAGGCTGAGGCAGGTGGATGACCTGAGGTCAGGAGTTCAAGACCAGCCTGGCCAACATGGTGAAACCCCATCTCTGCTAAAAATACAAAAATTAGCTGGGCGTGGCGGCATGCACCTGTAATCCCAGGTACCCAGGAGACTGAGACAGGAGAATCACTTGAACCTGGAGGCAGTAAGCTGAGATCGCACCACTGTACTCTAGCCTAGGCTACAGAGCAACACTCTGTCTCCCCCTGCCAAAAAAACTGCTCAAAAGTTGTTTTATGGTGTTGGTTGCACAACTTCATGAATATATGAGAAATCATGAAATTGTATACTTTCAATGAATAAATTATAAGGCATACAAGTTATATCTCAATAAAGCTGTTTGCTAAATTTGGACATCACTTTTTTTTTTTTTTTTAAACAGCTTTATTGAGGTATAACTCTGGTGTTATCTGAACAGTATTTGTACTGGGAAATTATTTGTTATTTTGGGGGCCTATACTTTATTCATACATTTAGTATTTGTTTGTTCACCTCTATCATAAGCTATATAAGCTATGTGTCTCTAAGGACTGGGATCATTTTTATCAATTGTTAAACCTCCATTTCCTTGTATAGTAATTTTTGCCAACTGTTAATTTAAAAATGTTTGTTGAATGACGCATTTTAGGCTAAATGAATACAGTTTGCATCAGTTTTAGGGTAGACATGTCACATGTAGTCAACTAACCCTCCCCAGGTATTTTATGTGAGTTGTTGTTAAGCCAGGGCAATTCTATCCTGTACATGAGCAGAAAATTCTTGAAAAAAAATCAAAGAGTTTACATTTATATCATGTTAGACCCAATCAGTCATTTTAGCCAGTTAAGTTTTTTTTTTTTTGAGACGGAGTCTTGCTGTTTTTATTTTATTTTATTTTTTTGAGACGGAGTCTTGCTGTTTTGCCCAGGCTGGAGTGCAGTAGTGCGATCTTGGCTCACTGTAACTTCCACCTCCCAGGTTCAAGTGATTCTCCTGCCTTAGCCTCTTCAGTAGCTGGGGCGACAGGTATGCACCATGATGCCCAACAAGTTTTTGCATTATTTAGTAGAGATGGGGTTTCACCACATTGCCCAGGCTGGTCTTGAACTCCTGACCTCAAGAGATCTGCCTGCCTCAGTCTCCCAAGGTGCTGGGATTACAGGCATGAACCACTGCGCCCAGCCAAGATTTTCTTGGAGTTTTTCTGTCATTTAGTGTAGTCTCTATTTCTACCTGCTTTGTATTACATTTAATTTAATAAGCATGCTGTCTTTCTCCATAAAAACATTAAACTGTAGAACAATGTTTTTATGGAGAAAACACAGCTAAAGTCAAATGCTGGTGGAGCATAAAATGCTTGCTTGAACGCCTTGGTAATGGCTCCAGCTAACTGTACCATGATCTAATCCTGTGGCTGGGACTTCTGGGGGAGTCTTTCTATCCACCTCCCCAAATCCATCTGACATACTCAGGCCCAATACCACTTCTTTTATGGGCCATTCTCTGATCTTCTCAGAATATCTATCTTCTATTGAATTTGCCACAATATTTTGTTTGTACTACTCTTGAGACATCCCATACAACCTTGAATTATAATTGCTCACCTGGATGTCTCAACATTTATTCTAGACCATAAGATACTTAAAAGGAGGAATTGTGATTTCTTTGACAGTTTTGCTTCTTAAAATTTAAGGGTGAGGGTGCTTAATAAGTATTAGAAATAACAGATAAGTAAAATATTCAGTGCTGTTAAAATACTATTAAATCTCAACACTTTCAGGGGTTACATATCTGAAAAAATTGTATCCTATATATGTATATAAATTCTAAAATAAATTGAAATAGTCCATATCAAAAACCCTGCTAGAGTAGGTAACGCTTCCCAATCGACTTCAATTATTCATGACATAATTTTTGCAGGCAAATCAAAAATTACATGTTTCGAGATTAGCAGATGAATCCTCTTACAGTTTTCAAACCAGTCTGTACCAGCTTGAAATGTAATGTTTCTGGTGCTTGAATTTTCCCTGCTTTGTCTCTGTCAGTCTTGGCCCGATGCATGGGTAATTTTAAATATGTTATTGTGGTGCTTACAGGTGTTTTTCCAGCTGTGTTTTTCTATCCTGAGGTTGTATTGGAGTATGACACGATCAAACCTCTTCTCCGCACCATGTCACAGAACCACCTTAATGGAAGAGTGGACAATAACTATTGTGGTTTT
This sequence comes from Mandrillus leucophaeus, assembly GCF_000951045.1. NCBI lineage: Eukaryota > Metazoa > Chordata > Mammalia > Primates > Cercopithecidae > Mandrillus > Mandrillus leucophaeus. The sequence goes on from NW_012107675.1 coordinate 684,008, forward strand.
CTCCCATTTCAGGTGATGGAATGGAACCACGTGTGTACAAAAAGATACAGGAATGTACACGTTCAGTTTGCAATATAAAAACATATACTGTGATTGGAGAGGGATTATAACATTCTAATGGCAATTTTTGTCATTTATTCAATAAACATTTCCTGGCTGGGCATGATGGCTCATGCCTGTCATCCCAGCACTTTGGGAGGCAGAGGCAGGCAAATCACCTGAGGTCAGGAGTTTGAGACCAGCATGGCCACCATGGTGAAACCCCATCTCTACTAAAAATACACACATTAGCTAGGTGTGGTGGTGCATGCTTCTAATCCCAATTACTCAGGAGGCTGAGGCAGGAGAATCGCTTGAACCCAGGAGGTTGCAGTGAGCTGAGATTGCGCCACTGCACTCTAGCCTGGGCAACAGAGTGAGATTCTGTCTCAAAAAAAAAAAAAAAAAAAAAAATCCTGAGCGCCTACCATGTGCTGATTAAACTGTTCTAGATGTTGGAGATGCAGCTATGGACAAGGCCAATACAGTCTCTTCTCTCCAGGAATTTACCTTCGAGTGGAGGAGAGAGACAAAAACAACTTTGTACATAAATCTTTTCTGATGGTCATTAAGAAAATAAAGCAACATGGTGTCCGAATTCTAGGTTGCTCATTTTAAAGGCTAGGATGCCTAAAACCACAAGGAACATTTCAGAATTAATAACATTCATACTTCATAGAGCTATACTTATGCTAATAAATGTTTGGTATTGTTGCCTCCCCAACAGCCACCTCAGACCACCTCCCAACTCCAAGTTTCCCTGCTCATCAATCCAAAATTTTGTCGAATATACTACTTCCCCACCCCCAATGGAGCTTAAGGGTTAACCTGAACTCTCTAAACCAATCAGGGCATTCCTACTGTCTTTGATTGTGAGTGTTGTAGGCAGAGACATATAACCCAATTCTTGCTAATGAGACTTGAGGTAGGATTCGAGCTTCTGGAGAGGTTGCCTGGCTCCTAAAAAGAGAAAGACACTGGAAAAGAGATGGACTCCTCTACCACTGGAAATCAGATGGTGTCCTAAGTGACATAAGTGTACTTACAACAGCCATTTTGCAATCATAAAGAAGCCAGTGGGAGTACACAGCCTACATGTCCACGAAGGCACAGAAGAAAGAAGAGAGAAAACTATATTCTTGATGACATAGTTGAGCCACAGAATTGCCCAACCCCGGGGGTGTCCCACTTCGAGTTGGGGGAGATAATGCATTTTCCTTGCTGTTTAAACCACTTTGAGCTGAGTCTTCTATTACAAGCAGCCTAAAGCATTTTGACAGATAAAAGTAGATACAAATGCACATATATAATGAGTATCCTGACTGATTGATTAAATGTGTTTGTAGGCATGAATTACCTCCCCACTCCATTTATGATTGTCACATTTATTTTTACTTCAGGGAAAAGCAACTATAGAATTTAAAACAATCAGGATTGAAAACAAATACCTGAATTTCCTACAATTAAAAAATCAATTCATTAAGTAGTGGTATTATGCTAAAATAAAATGAATGCTTACAAATTTGTTAAGGGTTTATGATGTAATAAGACATCAAATAAACCATTTTTATTTAAGTTCTTTAATTTAAAAAAATCTCATATTGAGTCCAGTCTTTCATTTTTATCACTGGAATAAATAGAGAATAGTCATTGCAATCAATTGCCTGTTTGTTTCCCCAGAGAGCTCTCCCACAAGCATACATTATGTATGGAGATGAGAGGGGGAAGTGGCTTCCTTTTCATACTGTCTTTTCTTCTAAACTACAGTTTCTCCATTGGGTCTACGTTCAAATAAAATGCGAGCAAAAATGCTAAACTATTGTTGTTAGAAAACAGCTTTCTCTAAGAATGAAATGCCAATTGTCTTGCAAATATTTTCTCTTTCTTATTTGCAAAGTTCTGTTAGTCACTTTGATGTAGTCAAAGCTTTTGAATATTTATAGATTTCTTATTTTTTGGAGAAAGACCAGAAAGGCAGTAACAACCTCACTGGGTTGTTATCTAGCAATTCAACCTTTATTTTTATTTTATTTTTAAAATTTCAATAGTTTTTGGGGTACAGGTAGTTTTTGGTTACATGGATAAGTTCTTTAGTGGTGATTTCTGGTATTCTGGAGCACCTGTCACCTGAGCAGTGTACGCTGTACCCAGTGTGTAGTCTTGTATCCCTCACTCCCCTCCCACCCTTTCCCCTTCAGTCTCCAAAGTCCATTATATCATTCTTATGCCTTTGCATCCTCATAGCTTAGCTCCCACTTATAAATGAGAACATATGATATTTGGGTTCGCATTCCTGAGTTACTTCACTTAGAATAATGACCTCCAGCTCCATCCAAGTTGCTGCAAAAAACATTATTTCATTTCTTTTTATGGTTGAGTAGTATTCCATGGTGTACATGTACCACATTTTTAAATCCACTCTCCATCTTTATTTGTAAAGCACAGATGATAAAGAACTGGATTTATAAAAAAACTAAATATATATTCTTTATACATTACTTCTGTAAGTGTAACTCTATCCATAACCTTTGGTAAATTGCAATTAGGAACACAGTTATAACTGGTATCTGAAGTGTGCAGGGTGAAGGAAGTGGTAGAGTCCTGTTAACAATAGCCACTCCAATGCTTAAGACAATCACAGGACTTCTTTCCACCCGTAACCAGGGGCTCCTTTTGCTCTGTTTGCCTTCCAGTTTGTTCTATCTTCACCTGTAATAGGAAACCATAATAGTTCTTCCTACTCACTTCCGATAACCACCCCAGCGGTCCTTGGGAACCACTTCTCCCTCATCTGTCTGCAAGAAGGAAGCTGTGGAGCCACGATGGGTCACCTATACAAAGGCCCAGATTTTTTGGGAAGGAATCAGTTTCGATATTCTCAACTTCCATAAATGCTTTTCCCTAAGATGATCTACTTTCAGGAAAAGTTGTTCATAATTGCTTAGAAAACATTTAGGCAAAATTGTTTCTACCGATTTATAAAAAATAAAAACATATCCATCTCCCATCTCATTACTCACTCCCAATATTACTATGGTGCATTGCTCCGGGGTGTACAAACTGTTAGAGAGCTAAATAAAGGTATAAATAAAAACAATGGAGGCCGGGTGCAGTGGCTCACTCCTGCAATCTCAGCACTTTGGTAGGCCCAGGGGGGTGGATTGCTTGAGCCTAGGAGTTTAAGACCAGCTGGCCACCATGGTGAAACCCCGTCTCTACTAAAAATACAAAAATTAGCCAAGTGTGGTGGCAGGCACCTGTAATCCCAGCTATTTGGGATGCTGAGGCAGGAGAATTGCTTGAACCCCTGAGGCAGAGGTTGCAGTGAGCCAAGATCGCACCACTGCACTCCAGCCTGAGCAACAGAGCAAGAATCTGTCTCAGAAAAAAGGGTGGCGGGAAGCCTCTTTAATGATTCATCAAGGCATCAAGGCAACTTAAACACATAAGGCTTTCTTCTACTTTTTTTTTTTGTGGTGGTTGTGAGGCGCAGGCTGTAGTGTCGTTGCATGATCACAGCTCACTGTAGCCTTGACCTCTTAGGCTCTAGTGATCCTCCCGCCTCAGCCTCCCAAAGTGTTGGGATTATAGGTGTGTGCCACCAAACCCAGCTAATTTTAAAAAATTTTTGATAGAAACAAGCTATCACCATGCTGCCCAGGCTAGGTTCAAACTCCTGGTCTCAAGCAATCCTTCTGCCTTGGCCTCCCAAAATGTTGGGATTACAGGCATAAGCCACTGTGCCTGGCGCATGTAAGACTTTTTATTTTTCTCTGTTATATACAAAATTCTGTAAAATCTTGGTGCTGCTAAAGTGATATTTCAGATGATACATATATAGAGAGATGTATATTCTTAATTCCAAAGAGCCAAAGCAGTATAAATTATTGAGGCTGATCTTTTCAAATGCAACAAGAATGTTTTGTGGGTCTACCAAAGTTTTTGTTGATATAATTGATAAATTTACACATTCGCATTTTCTGTCATTTCTTTGAGTTTGGTCATGCTTTACTGAATAAAGTAGGTAAAGTCTATTTTTTTCAAATTGAGTCATGAGATATGTTCTGCAATTAGTCGCTCTTTGTTTTTTTGTTTTTTTCCTCCATTGCACTTTTATTTGAACGTAATATTAGGGACAATTATTCAAAAGGGCCAACATTTCCCAATTTGATCTGAGTCACTCCTTGTCTTATCTCATTGCCTATATTCTACCTCCTAGTTAAAAAAATAAACTTACGTGAAGTTATAATAGAATCTGAGACATCACATTTAAAATGGGTGGGTCACATGAGCGAACATTGTTAGGAGGCAGAGAAGCAACATAGTTTAAAGATCAACAGTTAATGGATTGCTGTGTCCTCTGTCATGTGGTCACTTCTTACTCACATCAGCGGAAGCCTCTCAGTTAAACTCAGTCTTGCTTATGAGTGACAACAATCATGACTGCGTTTTTTTCAGACAAAGTGGGGACTTGATTCCAGCATAATCTGAAATGTGTAAGTTTTATTTACACAGCACTTTGATATTCAAAGCACTGTTCTAAGAACTTTATAAATATTAACTCGTGTAATCCTAATTACAGGCCTCTGAGGGGGTCACAGATATACCTATATTTCACATTTGGGGAAACTGCGATTGGAGGCCCACCTAGTTAGTTAGAAGGAGGACTGGCATTCAAATCCAGACAGCTCGGTTCTCTCTGTGTAGGCTCTTATCCACCATGCTCCGCTGCCCAATTCTTGAGTCTTTTTTAAGGGAGTTCTCAGCATCATCCCTTGTTCACCTTGGCCATGCCCAGAATGTTTCAGGATGATGATCATATTTAATAACATTTAGTTACTGTTCATCTGAGACTCAGTTTGCATGCGAAGTACTATTATCCTTATTATACAAATAAGGAGAGGAGGAACCAAGAGGCCTGGGAGGTGTAACCAAGACAAAGTCAGAAACAGAAGCCTCCAGCCCTGTGATGTAATGATAAGAGAAGTTTCCATTCCCTTGTTTACTAGGAGTTGCTTAGTAAACAGATTCGGAGGGATTGACAGGGAGAAAGCGAGAAAGCGAGAGAGAGAGAGAGAGAGAGAGAGAGAGAGAGATTGAAGGGGAAGTATGGGGAAAAAACGTAAAACACAAAACCCTTTGTCTGCAATAATCAAATTTATAAGATAATGCTAGCAAAATGATTCAATGTAATTATTCAACATTTCCTTACGTGGGGAATTATTATGTAATTATTCAACATTTCCTTATGTGTATTATGTATGTAGTCATAACTGTAATGTTTTCAGTACTAACTTGACAAACAAGTTGTAAATCTTTCTGGAAGTCAGAGGCTTATGTAGTTCACTTCTTGGTGCAAAATCTCAGCAGCTCTATGGGGCAGAAGCGATTTGAAGTGCACAGGACATTGAGCGACCTTGGTGTCTCTTCCTGAGACTGCGGCCCCAATCTCCTTTCCAGCTTAGGAGCCTGCAGGGAGAGGAGTACCTCCAGCCTCTGTGCTAGCACCTTCCCCACCTCAGGTATTGCTTCATCCACTTGCCTAAGTAGTTTTAATTAAGGCAAGGAGGAAAATGTGTGAAATATTTTTATGTGGCTATGGTATTAAAGATACAGATATGGAATGTGTCTGGGAAAAATCCTAATTGTTGATTTATCTGCCCCCAAAAATTCACACTATTCCTCAGCTGCCTAAGGGATTCCATTGCATATGGGAATACATTTGATATTGTGACCCCGTAATGTGAAGGAGGAAAAGCAAACTCAAGGAGCCCCACACAGAGACCAGGCAGACCATAGGTTAGAAGGGGAGAAGAAATTCACCTTGCTTTTGAATTTAAGAAGAGGGAAAATAAAACTTTATAAAGCAAGAGAGGAATGTTTTTCAGTTTTATTTTATGGGTAGTGAAAAAAGATGCAAAGGAAGAGGTTGAAGAAAGGAGATAAAGAGAAACACAAAGAAGGCTAGTACGAGGAAGAGTGAGAAGTAAAGAAGAGGCTAAGAGACCCGCAGGGAAAGGAATCTTGCAAAATGGGAGAAAGACTCAGTCACTGCAAAGTGTTTTAATGGACTTGAACTTCTCCTGCCACTTCCTTCTGTTCACCACTGTTATCACTGCCCTTTGAAATTCTAATTAGCCAATTAATCACTGTTCACAACCACCGCAGCTCACCAAAGGGAAAATTATGCTCTGGGCTGTAGCCAAAGCAATATCACCCCTTGTCTAGATGAACTCAAATCAAATCAGCCTTGGAAGTTACAGGCGCCTTCCTCCTGCCTTAAAGTGGCCACTGTAAATTCTATGGGATCCAGGTCATTTTCAAAATGAAACATTCCTGGGGAAATGTTGTGTAAAAATCAGAACATCGTATGTTTCCCAAACCCTTTAAATACAGAGGACTTCTGCCTATTGACTGTGTTTTTAGTCTCACTCCGTTCGGTTTCAGATCTATTCACTTCCTTGCATACAGCTATGCAAAAGATATTTGTGCAAATGGTGGACATAAATTCAGTACTAAGCAAGCTTTGTTGAGGCTTTGTCATGTTAATACCAGTCACAAATGAAAGTAAAATTTTATTTTGAGGTTTAACCTTGTAAATTGCCCAAAAGCAATTTTTTATTTCCAGCTGATTTATTTGAAGAAAATAGGCTCAGATTTATTGGGCCTGTTAATAAAAAAAAAAATAAATAAATGACCTCCTGTAGTTTCTGCTACTATTTATTGATCTCTTTCAAATTTAGTGAGCAATTCAATCTGCAGTAAGACGTGTTGAATGGAGTGGATTGTGAATGTCGAAGTGGAATGAACACTTAGAAAGCATTTTCAAGTCCCAGCAAGTAGCTTTAATAAATGGGAATAAATTAAATTTACATAAGTGGAGGGCAAAAAGAGGGATTTTGTTTTAATGATGAACTATGCAGAAATCATTCGTTAGATATGGGGTTTATTGGCCACATTTTATTTTATTTTATTTTTTGAGACACAGTCTCGCTCTGTTGCCCAGATTGGAGTGCAGTGGCACGACCTAGGCTCACTGCAACCTCTGCCTCCTAGGTTCAAGTGATTCTCATGCCTCAGCCTACCGAGTAGCTGGGACTACAGGCATGTGCCACCATGCCTGGTAGTTTTCGTATTTTTACTAGAGACGGGGTTTCGCCATGTTGGTCAGGCTGGTCTGAAACTCCTGGCCTCAAGCAATCTGCCTGCCTCAGCCTTCCAAAGCCCTGGGATTATAGGCATGAGCCACCATGTCCAGTCTGAGCATTTTTTCATGTATCTGTCGGTATTGGCCACTTTTAAAAAATCAGCTCATAGAGTGGATTGCTGTAGCTCTGATGAGTAAAGGGTCCATCAAAGTCTTTCATGCTAACTCTACCTTCAGAGACTTTCCTTAGAATAATCGCTTCTAACATCAGTAGGGTAACTCACTCCTGTTTTCCCCATCCAATCATTGCTATTACCACAACTACTAGTACAACTAGTAGTGTTGTAGTTGTAATAATAAGAGTACTGCTATGGTTTGAATATGACCCTCTAGAATTAATGTTGCAACTTACTTCTCATTGTGGTGATATTAAGAGGTAGGGTCTTGGCCGGGTACGGTGGCTCATGCCTGTAATCCCAGCACTCTGGGAGGCTGAGGCAGGTGGATCACGAGGTCAGGAGATCGAGACTATCCTGGCTAACACGGTGAAACCGTGTTTCTACTAAAAATACAAAAAGTTAGTCGGGCATGGTGGCAGGCGCCTGTAGTCCCAGCTACTCCAGAGGCTGAGGCAGGAGAATGGCGTGAACCCGGTAGGTGGAGCTTGCAGTGAGCTGAGATCCCACTATTGCATTCCAGCCTGGGCGACAGAGTGAGACTCCATCTCAAAAACAAAAAACAAAAAACAAAAAAAAAGAGGTAGGGTCTTTTGGGAAGCGATTGTCATGGGTGATTAAGTCCACCCTCATGAATGGATTAGTGCCTTACAAGAGGGCTGGAGGGAACAAGTTCAGACTTCTTTGCTCTTCTGCACTTCCACCATGTGAGTACATAGCGTTCATCCCCCTTTTGCTCTTCTATCCCTTCTGCCATATGAGGATACAGAGTCGAAGGTGCCATTCTGGAAGCAGAGACGGGGCCCTCACCAGACACTCAACCTGTGTGTGCCTTGATCTTGCATTTTCCAGCCTCCAGAGCTGTGAGAAGTAAATTTCTATCCTCTATAAATTACTGATTCTGTGGTATTTTGTTATAGTGGTACATACAGACTAAGAAAAATAGATTTGACTTCAAAATGAGAAGAATTATTGGAGGTGCTTTCCCAGGCTTAGATGAAGAGACCTCCAAATTGCCAAACCCACATGTATGTTTCAGTGCATGTCCTATTTCACCTTTGCTATGGTTGCCACTGTCTACCATTCCATTCTTCTTGAAACTCCTTTGGCTTCCTCAATACCATGCACCATTTTGTACATCACACTCCCATCCTGAATCCTCCCCTCAGGCTCCACCTGTGCTGTAAAGAGCCTCCTATGCACACGGGGAAACAGCCAGGCCTGCAAGTTTAAACTCAGTCTATTTCCCCATCACTTGAAAAGGCCATGAAAGTTGCCGTTGAACCATTGTACCGGGGTCTCAGGCGTCCCAAGCAGGGACCAGATAGCAGGATGTGGGCTCAGAGTGGGTACATTCCCTTAGCTCTGCCAATTTTTTGCCCTAGAAGGAGGAGTAAGGCCAGAGGAGGGTCCCCTTAAGTGTGGAGCCAGAGTGAGGGCCCATCTCACCTATATCTGTGTTGTTTGGGAGGATAAAAGTGACAGGTAACAGGTGAGAATCATGAGGCGTGTTGAGGGACTAGGGAAAAACAAGTATGGAGGAGATAATGCACGCAGCTGAGTGGGAATCATCATAGCATCAGAAGAATTTGAGGATAAAGACTTTGAACTTTGATCATAGGAGGAATGGGGAGGTCTGAATTCTTTTGCATAAGGGAAGGGATAATCAGACATTTCTGCAGGGTGGATGAGAAAATAGGAGAGAAAACAAGGAGATTGGCAAGGTTACTGCAAAGTTCAAGGTATGAAGTAAAAATAAGTGAAAGCAGAAAGGGGCTCACGGAATTTTTACAATGAAGAGGGAATCAATTAGATGTAGGAGGTGAGGGAGATGGAGAATTCAGGCCAAATAGTTTCACAAGATAAAATGTGGCTGGGCTGTTTGATTCCTGGGAAGGCTCTTCTCTTTCTGAGAAGTGAGGATGCTGTGTGGGCGTGTTTTGAACCCTTTTCCTATAACCAAGGCCAATCCTGGCTCCCAGGAGCCTGTGGTCCTCCTTAAGGTCTTTCCAAGGAAGCCCTGTCCTTACCTCAGCACCCCCATCCACTTTCAGGCTGAGCATGAGCATGCAATTTCAGCTCTGAGTTCTAAGTTATGTTCGTTTTGGATTGGAAGAGGGATATTTCAGAGTTTATAAAAATGCAAGATCCTTTTCGTTAAGAATAAACAAATTCTTTCTGAGGCAGGCACACTAGCCAAGGTCAGATAAGGTTAAATTATCATCACAGAGAAGCAGAAGGGTTCACAAGGTGGTGTGGACTCTGAACTATCTGGATTTAAATCCCTCTGACTGCGTGACCTAGAAAGTCCAGAGCAGAACTTCTTCCAAAGTACCGCTAGCAGGAGTCAGCTTTCTGTCCTGATGTGGGAGCTGGGAGGGAGGAGGAGCTGAGAGGGAGGAGGAAGCTCTCCCTCCAAGGTCCCAGCACCAGCTCTCCTTCTGCCACCAGATCAGTGAGGACAAAGGCCAGGGAGCTTTTTTTCTGCAAAAGTCAGATACCCACCAGCTTAGTTGCACTGGGGCAGCCGTGCTGTGTTAGAACCAACAAACGAGAGGAATGTCCCACTAAAGAAAATGAGCCCTGTAGATTTGTGCCATTCAACAGAAAAAGAACAGTTTTCTATTCCCCTTACTGAAGTGTCAAATAACTTTTGGCAAAAACCTCTGCCATCTTTATATGTTAGGTTATGTTTTTGGGTTGGGCTCTTATTGTGTGACCATCTGTGGCTATGTGTTAACTAGCTGTTTGTCACTGGTTCTTTTCTCCTCTTCCTCTTTCCATGGTTGCTTGGCAGCTAAGGTTTTTTTTTTTTTTTTT
>NW_012107675.1:695764-726072 GCF_000951045.1 Mandrillus leucophaeus
GTCAGGGAGGAAATGTGCTGCTGAGAGAGGCTGGCTTCAGCACTGGCTCCTCAACCTCTTTCCCTGCACTCTGGGACACTGTCCCCACCATTCAGGGCTGGACGGACCTAAGTGGTTGTCTCACACACATTTCCCCAGATGCCAGCGGTCTTCCCGGAGGCACAGGAGTTAGAACCCACATGTCTTGACTCCAGCCCATTGTTTTTTGTTTTTATTCATGGTATTAGAATAACAATATCATTTGCCACTATAAGTAATTCAGTATGCTTCAGGTTTTTCTCCCTCCTGCCAGTCTTATCATAATAAAAAGTTACCAGAATAGATAAATATTAAGAACCCAATTTGCGCAAGCACAAGGAAGTACAGAAGGCCAAGTAAGCAAGAAATCTGAGCATTTGTCTTTAGACAGTCAAAGTAGTAGGAAAAAGAACTGAAGCTAAAAAGTGATACAAGCAGATGTGGAAAAGTAATACTGTAAATTTCTTCATGTTATCTATATTCTAGAAACTTAAGGTCTACTGTTACGTATTAGAAGGTATTGCTGGTATAGTTCTGCCAGGGAAAAGGTATAGTTCTGCCAGGGAAAAGGTTTTCTTTTATAAAAAGAAGTTAGGACACTTTGGGAGGCCGAGGCGGGCGGATCACTTGAGGTCAGGAGTTCAAGACAAGCCTGGCCAACATGGTGAAACCTCGTCTCTACTAAAAATACAAAAATTAGCTGGGTGTGATGGGTGCCTGTAATCCCGGCTACTCAGGAGGCTGAGGCAGGATAATCACTTGAACCCAGGAGGTGGAGGTTGCAGTGAGCCAAGATCGCACCACTGCACTCCAGCCTGGGCGACAGAGCAAGGCTGTGTCTCAAAAATAAATAAATAAATAAAATGAAATAAATAAAAAGTAGATATTTCTGCCAGCTCTGCCCACTATACACAATTGCAAAATTTTAGTGCCGTGGAAAAGTTCCAGCAAGCACAGCAAGTTGACTCTAACTGATTTTATAGTTGAACCTGAGGTCTGGGGATGCAATGAAACGACACCACAATTTATCATCAGAAATAAAATCGTCATTATGATGTTGCTTTCTATGATACCTCGTACAAGGCTGTTTATTACTGAGAATTTCATTTTTAAAGGTTTAAATATTCCAAGTTCCCTCATTAGCAGTCTGGCAAAATGTCTGCATCTGTCCTCATGAGGACAACCTTTTTCCCTCCAGAGCACCCAGCCCAAACAGAAGAAGCCCAGAGCGTTAGCTTTTGCTGAGCCAAGTTGTGGAAGACTTATTTAGCAGGATTTAAACATATTAGGTCTCTTCAACCTTTCCTTTTCTAGAATGACTGCCTCAGTGGGACACAGATTTTGAAATTTTATAAGTTTCCCAAGAAACTAGGATATGCACACTTTGGCCAAACTAAGAAAGGTATTGACTGGGTTTCCTACTGGTTTCCTAATTGGGTTGTTTTTTTTCCAGATGCTTATTGAATTTCAACTGGAATAAGACAGGTGGTTTTAGGCCGAAAGCAATTTAAAGCTGACAAAAACATAAAGCAAGATGAGTGGCCCTTCTCACAGGGAGCCTGTCCAGGTGCTGGCAGAACCCCTCACAGTCTTCTGTCCAACTCTCTGCAGGGCCAAGTGACAGCATGGCAGAATTCCCATGATGATTCCAGAGGAACCACGCATCTCCGGGCTCCTGGGCACTGGGGTGATAGGAACGAGCCCGCCAGACTCCTCAGAATGTTTTGTTCTGGAAGAGCTCTTCTACAACCATCTACCAGTGATGACTACAGGGCCAGGGCAGGGATAGCCTCAGAGTGCAAGCAGGTGCAAGGGGAACGGTCATTTTCTTTGTCTTCTGTTTCAGCTCAGTTCAGCAGAAACACATTGAGCCCCTACAGACTGCTATACAATATAAAAAAGCTATTCGTAATAAAGGCATGAAATCTCACGTCATGCAAAGCACTATGGCAACATGAGAATTGCCTCCCCGCTCCCTCATCCATGCACGAATTCTCTAATCTATCACAGTTGGGAGAAATACCAAATATACCGCTTGGCACATTTTGGGGCTCAGTTGTATTTAGGCCCAAACAATGCTGGAGAGGAATCTGGTGGGAGAATAGAGCTGGGAAATCATTATTATTCTGAGAGGTAATATTGATGATAGCAAACACATACTGAACTAGACACTGTCCTAAGTGCTTTATCTGTATTATCTCAATTAATCCTTAAAACTCCTCTATGGGGTAATACTAATTTTAATGACAGAGAATGAAGTATAGAGATATAGAGTAACTTACCTATAGTTATATAGCAGAAAAGTGGTTCAATATCCAAATCCAGGTTAAATTAACTACAGAGTTCAAGAACCTAACCATTTTCACTCAACTGCATTTATCATTTAATCTTATCTTATTAACATGTGCGAAATGAGGGGCATACAAGCATTCTGTACGAACATGCCTAGTTTTTTAACTTCACGTCAACATGCACGCACCGTCGGTTTCTATCAATTACCAAATGCACAGATCAGAATTAGACCTCAGTCCAGTGTCATGAGCGATGGATACTCCTGTCAGAAAAAAGCCATCCTGAATATATTGCACTTGGTGTGGAGTGACAGAACCGTCATAAAGGTAATCAGGTAAAAACCCCAATCTGCCATTATCAACTTTTTGAATTTCTGAGAATAAGCTGTTTTCTGTGTTGGCTAATGGTGAACACGCTTCTTCTATTCATCATTTCTAGTTTTATAGTCTTGGGAGCAGGTTATCATAACTATCAAGCAGAGATATAAAAGACTAGGAAACATTTAGTTTTAGAAAATAATGGCTTAGAACCCTAGTAAATCAAAAGAGCAAGGGGAAAATAAACTAGACAGTTAAGATGCCAGCTGGAGATTTTTTACAGTGGGGCCCTGACAGTGGTTTGTAAGTTAGTATTGCAGATGATGAAAAGGAACCTGCCTAGGAGATCCGAAGTCTCCAAGCACATACAGACCAGAGGTAATGACAAGATCCTGAACTGAAAACGACCTCTAATCTAGTGCCTGCTTTCAGGACTGACCTGTTGGTTGTCTATAAGAGCAGAAAGGTCAAAAGAACTGTAAGGATTTAATAATACCGGTATGGGTAATTTTCTTGAGAAATGAGAATATTCACCTGAACCTCCCTGCCCCCTGCTTTTCTCAACACTTTAAACACACACACACACACACACACACACACAGACACAGACACACGCTCACACACACACACACACACACATGCACACACACCCTTTGGCTAGGGAATATTCCAGGTTTCTACAGCAATTACATCTCCACAGAATCATTGACATATTAATTGAAATAATCTTGACTCTTTCCAGTTGAATTTTTTTTTTTGCTATTAATTTTGTCATGGAAAATTTACTGATCCCATAAAAGCAGAGAACAGAGATTTTTAATCTGGGATTCGTGGGTGGAGGTGTCTGTGCAATATCCCATGGAGAGGGTTCTTCGTGCTCATCAAGTTTGCAATGGAATTGGAGACTGCTTAAAGTTTTAAAACTATGGTCTTAGGGGTCTTCTCATGTATCTGAAAGACACTAGATTTTAAAAAAATATTCGATTTCACTCTAACTCAGCATTGCTAGAACTCCATGCTGACAGGAGGCTCTAGTCCAGCAGTTGTTTCTTTTTAAATAAAACCCAAAACAACTGTGGGAGATGTCACAGGCAGGGGCAGGAGAATGTAAAAGGAGGATCACAAGCTATCCTGTTCTTATCAGGAGAAGCTTAGCGAGGTCCCTGAGTCCCCTCCCCTGAAGCCATTACTTGCTGCTCTACCGTCCCCATCAGTGGAATGCACGGCTCAGGCACAGAAACTGGGTTCAAGCCTCGCTCTGTTACTTTCCACTGATTGTGGGACCTGGGTCAAATAAATGCCTCCCTATCTTACTTTTTTCATCTACAAAATGAGGGAAATAATACCTTCCTCTCAAGATTCTTGTGGGGATTAAATGAGATAATGAGGAAGTGAGTGCATGACACAGAGTCCCCTGCCAGAAACCCTTGAGAATAGATGTGTTTAGAAATTCAGGCTTTGGAGTTTCATACATGTAATTCTATTCTTATCTTCACTACTATATAATACCACCCGCATCATCCATAATCAGATATATGCATATTTCTGTAGCAAAACAGTATGAATAGTCACATTAAGAGAGAGGAATGAAGATTACAGACAGCCTTATGTCAATTCGGGACTGGTTTTGCCACTAAAAATGTTCAACTTTCACAGCATCTTGGACTTTGAGAAGAAGCAATTATAGATGTCTTTTCTCAACAATTGTTGGTTGAATCCTACTTTCTTCAGCCCCCAAGGTCCCAATTCTTAATCACTGTTGAGTCACCAACCTTGGCCTGTCCCCATATTGCCCATCTCTTGGCATCAGCGCTGCCCCATGGCTGTACCTGCTTCCTGGGTATATTTCTCCTACCTTCATGCTCATTTTGCACAGTGTCCTGCTTAATCTGGTGGCTCCTCTTTCCTGTCGATGCTCTGGGTGAAGACGATTTCCCTCTTCTCCCAGCTGTCCTAAACTCCCAATTCCCTGGGCAACACTTCTGGCGACAGCTCCACTATTCCAGGGCAGTCTGCTGCCCAGTATATCCTCGGGGAGCTATCGAAGTGTCTCCCAGTGACGCTGGTTGGTTCACTGGCTAGAAGAACACTCTTTTCCTGAAGCTGAGAGGGGACATTCCTCAGTCCCACCCATGTATGCCTGAGAGCGGCTTTCAGGTGGCTTGACAATGACGCAGCAGATCCTCTTGAGGCCAGCACTCCTGGCTTCTCTTCCCCAGTCTACAGTGTCCTGAAAGAAGGAACGTGGGGGTTCCAGCAGCCATATGACAGCTGCTTCCAGTGCACGGAGGCAGTCACGACAGGCAGCACCGTCACAGGCCACCCACATCATAGCACATGGCTGTGGGGATCACGCAGTGTATCACTGGTGTAGTGGAAAGAGCATGATGAGACACATGGGGGTATCATTTCTAGCTCTCTCATACTGTGTGAACTTGGGCACGTTACTTTAAATTTTCTGGGCCTCAGATATGAAATAGGGACTAACCTATATAAATGCCCCAATAAATATCTGGTACCTTCCTTTAGTGCTTTTTTTCCCCCCCTTTGAGATAGCATCTTGCTCTATAGCCCAGGCTGGAGTACAGTGATGCAATCTTGGCTCACTGCAACCTCCACCTCCCACGTTCCAGCAATTCTCCTGTCTCAGCCTCCTGAGTAGCTGGGGTTATAGGCACATGCCACCACACCTGGCTATTTTTTGTATTATTAGTAGAGATGGGGTTTCATATGTTGGCCAGGCTGGTCTTGAACTCCTGACCTCAGGTGATCCACCCGCCTTGGCCTCCCAAAGTGCTGGGATTACAGCCGTGAGCCACCGTGCCCGACCTCCTTTAGTGCCCTTCAAAAGGCTTTTCTTTGCCAGTCTGGGAGACCCACAAACGGTAGGAACCTGTCTTCTCTTTGTATTTATTCCTAGCACAGGGTGTAGTCCACAGCAGACAGGTAATAAACTGCTGAATGAATCAGTGGATGAATGTAATTGTTTCTGAGGTAGGTAGCACATCTTTAGTTGCTCCTAAATCTGATATCCACAATTTGATAAGAGGCCACTAGGGTGAAGATGGCTGGGCCATAGTTTCATAATCCAAGTAACCATATTTCCCTTGGATATGGATAACAGAGTTAGACAGTTACAAGCTCTTCCACTCAACAATGTTTTCTTTTATAACAGAACTTTAAATTTTATACACTGAACAACATATCCCAATAACCAACATGAAAAGTGTTCCACTTCAGAAAAAATATGTCTATTTGGAGCAATATTTGAAGATCTACTACAATTCTATACCTTCGTCACAAATCTTCAACTACTAGTAATTAGAGCTCAATTAATCCTAACATTCCCTTGGGTTCAAGCAGATTATAATGACCAAACTAACTCTGAAAAGTTTTGTAGACCTCAAGATTCATCCAGGGTGTCACATAGGTTTTGGGAATTAAGACATCTTGGATTTAAAAGCCATTCAAGCAGCTCTATATTTAATTATTCCCCAACTCTCTTGGAATAGAGAAAAAACCAAATGACTTTTAACTCATTAATATAGACAGCAATGATATTGGTTTTGCGGCATTTATTTATTTATTTATTTATTCATTTATTTGAGACTGAGTCTTGCTCTGTTGCCCAGCTGGAGTGCAATGGCGTGATCTCGGCTCTCTGCAACTTCTACCTCCTGGGTTCAAGCAATTCTCCTGCCTCAGCCTCCCAAGTAGCTGGGATTATAGCCATGTACCACCATGTCCGGCTATTTTTTGTAATTTTTTTTAGTAGAGACAAGGTTTCCCCAGATTGTTAGTCAGGCTGGTCTTGAACTCCTGACCTCAGGTAATCTGCCTACCTCGGCCTCCCAAAGTGCTGGAATTACAGGTGTGGGTCACTGTGCCTGGCCTGATTTTGCAGCATTTTCAATTAGCCTCAGTTCCTTTATCTGTAAAAGGCGCATCAACAGTCTTTACCACGCTTGTGTGAAACGTCCTGGTGACACAGTTGGCCTGGCCACTGCGAAAAGTCATAGCTCTTGGGTGGAACATTACCGTAATATACTCTGCCAAAAGCCTTTTTCAGTGCTAATGTTTCATAATTTCAACATGTGGTCAAGGCATAAATGAAGATTATGTAGGGCTTTTGCTTACAATCTACATTTTCCTTTCTGTCTGATGTTTACTTTCATTATCTCTGGAAGACACGTTGGGGAAAAAATATGCTGTGTGTATGTGTTTCATTTTTCTTAGAGCACACTCTTTCTTTTTTGCCTATAGTAGAATAAAACCAAAGATAGTCTCCAAGAGTGATCACTATGACTAGAATCCAAGTAAGAGAGGGGGAAAATCAGAGAGGAAAAGAGGCTGAAGTTAGATGCAACCGGAACAGCCGAGCTTGAAAGAGGGAAGTGTATAGGTTGAGGAGCCCTTCACCATTCTGAGAGGTGTTAAAATGCATTTCTCCCAGAGAGTACATGGATGCTGGATGCAAAATCTGCTATTCCGGAGGCTTGAGATATAGAGAGGTAAGATGCTTGGCACAGCAGACAATGGGTGAGGACAAAGAGGGGAATAAAACCACACTTGGCCTGTGTGGCCCAGCACCCCTTCCAGGATTCAAGAACACATGTACACTTGATTTAACCAAGCCCCGCATACTTCTTCCCAAAAAAAGAAAAACTCCTATGAATTTCTCTTCTCTGTTCATTCCCTCTTTATTTTATTCAATAGAACGTTAAATTTTGCCTGAGCAGAGGTATGCAGTCACATAGATGAGTCTACTTCATCTCTTCTGATGGCAAGAGGCAGTATGTGGGAGATGAGAGCCAGAAGAAACAGCTTTTGATTAATATTTCAGTCACAGGACAGGAATTCAGTTATGAGATGAAGGTGTATTATGGAATAGCTCCCAGACAAATACATTTTGTCAGTTCATCTTGAATCATCTGGCATCAGATTCACACTGAATCAAAATTCAGGTGATTTATAAAGGCACATTAAGTTCTATTAGTATTAATGGGAAATATGCATGTGTATCAATACATGCATTAGTGGAGACAGATTCCCTGAAGGGTTTTTGCTTTGGGGTGAAAGCTACTATTTGTGTCTTTTGCACAATGGAAGTAGAATTGTGCCTATTAAATCAGTGTTCAATATCTATGCCCAGTAGAAAAGGGCCTTCTTTTTAAAGATGCAAATAAAATGGTATTTTATATTTGTAATTAAAAGCATTATAACAAATAGCCACATCTTATTACTGCTATTTAGAATTTGTCATTTAGTATTTGTTGTTATTAGTAGCTGTATTCAGTCAGTTTCTATACAGTTGAAAGAGCAGTTGTTTAGTCCTTTATTCCCATGTCAAAGATGAAGAAATAGGCAAAGTTTGGTAGCGATTTATATAGAAAGGCATTCTAGAAGTAAAATAACAAACAGTGTCAGAAAAGACAATTTATACAATTCACAAAGCAAGGACAAGCTAAACCTATCCCCTGTTCACTTTCTGGGGCAGGCAGGGAAGCAAAAGTTTAAGTCAAATTAGAGGCAACAGAAATGCCATGATTTATTACACTTTTATCAATAATAATGATGTCGGCTGCTAAGGGAAGAAAAATCCAAAATGGCTTCACCTCCTACGAGGTTTATTATTTCACAATAACAGTTCTACTATGCTGTTAAGGACCCTGTCCTGTCTTCCTGTTCACCATCCAGAGGTCATCCCTGTACTTCAAGTGTGACAAATGGCTGCTGTAGCTTCTGACTTCATTGTGAACCCAACAATGCCAATGGAGGGAGAATGATCATGTCCTATGCATCTCTTTTTATCAGTAGGAATGTTTTCCGAATAGTCCTTTAGTAGGCTTCCCTTAGCATCACGCTGGCCAGCATTAGGTCATGTTCCTCTTCCAAAATCATTAAGCGGCTAGAGAAGAGGAATTCCATGATTGGCTTAATCAGTTTTACCATCCCATCCTGCGAGCTACATATTGTGTTGCCGTCCTGAGCTTATGGTCTCCCAGAAGAGGCCGGGCACCACACCAAACGGGGTCTCAGCTGTTGAGGAAGCAGGAAGAGGTGGGGCAGGAATGGATGGGTGCTCATCCACGTGTGTGCTCCACAAATGTGTGCCATCACTGTGATCCTTAAAGGTCTACTTAAATGCAGTCTCTGGGGCCTCACTGGACTGATGAGAGAGTGCCAGGTTTTGTCATGAATCTAATTCAATACCATCAGGTTCACAGACTTGAACACTAAAGTCTGGAGACTCAAGCCAGGTCAAGCACCGTTTCTGAGCTCAGCAGGTGAATGACAAAGAACTGAGCAGACAGCTTACACTGAACCTGAATCTTGACTCTGACTCACAAATGTTTTAAAAGGGACAAAGAGGAGAATGTTCAGGAAATAAAATATTAATACAGTTTAGATGTTGGATATTCTTGCATAACTGAAAAGCAGGGGCAAATGAATCCATCTCTTCATTCTGTCTGTACCTCTGCCCCACCAACATCCCTAGATCTCGAGGCAGCACACGGGGCTCCCGTATTCTCTTTGTGTCCTTCTGTCATACCTCCTCCCAGAGCCTTCTTTCACACTAAGGTGTAAACAACTAATAACAGCTTAAGTATCATCATTTCACTAATAAGCTTGGCTGTGTGGCATAATAGACCTGAGGGAAAGGGAAATACTTTTAGAACTGATCAGGATGGAGATCTAGAACCTAAGAGGACAGTCATCAGTCTAACTCACAGCATCCAGAGCTGCCCTGTTCAATGTGGTAGCCAGTGGCCATATGAGTCTATAGAGTTTACATTTAAATGATTTAAAATGAAAGGAAGAATTTAGTTCCTAAGTCACACTGGCACATTACAAATGCTCAGTAGTTACTGCACCTATTGGGTATACTGTGCTGGCAAATGCAGAGACAGGATACTTCCATCAGCATGGGAGGGGCCAGGGGACAGTGCTGCTCTGGAGGGTGTGGAAAATCAGGGTGGGACAGATAGTGCTGTTCCCAGGATCCCAATGGAATGGGGTGCTCTGCCAATGCTTAATTTGGTTGGGAAGGTCTGGTTGGCTCATCCATTTTGGAGCAGGAGCCTGGAGAGGGGCCGAGTGTCAGTGGGTGGACGGTGAGCGAACAAAAAACACTGAACAGAGGGGTCACATTTGTGCTAGGGATTCACCGAATTATTAACTCCACAGGGAACACTAGACGACAAGAGGTGCTGAGGACGGCAAAATGCCTGGAGTTGGATGGAACATGAATGAGCTGATTATTTCTTTTTTAAATGCATAATGTATTTATGTTAATTATTATTATTATTATTTTTTGAGATGAGTCTCACTCTGTTACTTACGCTGGAGTGCAGTGGCAAGGTCTCGGCTCACTGCAACCTCCATCTCCCGGGTTCAAGAGATTCTCCTGCCTCAGCCTCCCGAGTAGCTGGTATTACAGGCGTCTACCACCAGGCCTGGCTAATTTTTGTATTTTTAGTAGAGACGGGGTTTCACCATGTTGGCCAGGTTGGTCTCAAACTCCTGACCTCAGGTGATCCACCTGCCTTGGCCTCCCAAAGTGCTGGGATTATAGGCGTGAGCCACTGCACCTGGCCTGTTAATTTGTATTAATGTAAATTTTCTATTTATGGCAAGTTATATTGGCTTTATGCTAGTGACATTAAATTTCTTAAATATACAGCTATCAAAATTTCAAAGGAAGTAAATTTCAAAAAAATATTAGATGAAAACTAGTACTGGTGAAATGCAATATGGGATAAAGTTTCATACGGTTTGCAAAAGACTGAGCTTTGAGAAACCCTGATTTAAGGCAACAGGATCTGTTACGAAGGTATGTTTCTAGGTAGGGCTGACTTCTCCATCAGGTGCTCTAGGCATAGCACTGACAGCTGTCATGTTTCTAGGCTTAGCAGGTTAATGACAGTACAGGAAGGGCCCATGAAAATGTATTAAAATAATTTTCTCTTAAAGAGATTAATTCAGGAAAAAAATAAATATCAAAGAAAACGTTTTAATTATTTATCTTTATGCTGACATTTATAAAATGCAACTTTCCATATATATTTTTTTACAGAGGAAGGGGTTCCTGAAGGCAAAAGTGCCTAGAGCCCATGAAAATCAGAATGAGGCCTGTTCCTATGCAAACCGGGAAGGAACTTCCGAGGCAATGGAATGCAGAAGGATAGAGCTTGCTCAGCTGCACCCACAGTGGGTAGGGGTGGAGACGCTGGATTTGAGCAGGAGGGCATCAGTATAATCAGAGAGCAATGCTCCAGCTGTGCTTACCTGCTAAGTATGGCACAGACTCAGGGCAGGTCAGCAGACAGGGTACCCAGGGCTCAGTCCAGGCCCACCAGACATCAGGCTTAGGATAGTTGGATTAGTCACTGCTTTTGTGATGATTACCTGCTGGTCAGAATTGGTTGGGGGAGTGGTGGTCAGAGCTGAGTTTTTAGGGTGAAGTTCTTCTGGGGACTATGGAAAGGCAAGGATGGGAAAGGCAGGATTTAGGGCATCCTCTATTAGGAAGACCTATTAGGACTACTTAGCCCTGACATTATAGGCGCATAGAGACAAACACCTACTTGGCCTGAGTCAGGCCAATTATGATTATAAGAAACACAGAAGCGAGAACCAAACACACACATAATGCAAGCCCTAAACACAAAGAGGGACTTGGGAATGCTGGCAGATATTGCTTTTGGAAAAAAGAAGTTTATGAAACAATTATCTAACGCACCCTGAAGGCAAAGGCTGACCGGCAACTAAGTGTGAGGCCCAGCTAAGGCTGACCGGAGACCTCTTGACAAGTTCTGGGATGACAGAGGTATAAGAGCCATTTCAAGTCGAAGGAGAGTGGCTAAAGGCCAGGTATGCGGACCATTTCTATAACACCTCACAGTTGCTCTCTTGTTGCCGAGTGAGGCGAATGACATTGATAAATCGCCCTATTATAACTTGTGATAAAAGCAGCAGGTACTTAAAGCACTGACCAATAGACATCTGAAAAGACAAATGACTGCTTGAAGACAACGGATACAAGTTGGAAATTAGCGATACCCATTGTGAAGAGAACAGGACAAAGCACGCTGGACAGAGATAATACTCCATTCTCCTGAATGCCCATTGATGTGGGTCACCTGACAGCCTTCTCGGAAAAAAGTCTTAATTGCTAATAACATATGTGAAAACACCCTGAGGACCATGATAGCTCATGCAAATTCAAGGTATTATTATGACTCAACCAACTGAAGTGTTGAAAATTAAAGCAATTTTATATACTTTCATTTGGGGCACAAGTTTTGGGGCATTTGGTTAGGATTTTTTTTTTTTTTTTTTTTTTTACTAAATGGTCTGGATACTTACTATAGTGATGTGTAGAATCAGCATAAACAGTTTTTGTTATAGTTGTTTGGTTTTTTTTTTGAGATGGAGTTTCACTCTTGTTGTCCAGGCTGGAGTGCAATGGCACCATCTCGGCTCACTGCAACCTCCATCTCCTGGGTTCAAGCAATTCTCCTGCCTCAGTCTCTTGAGTAGCTGGGATTACAGGTGCCTACAGGTGCCCGCCACTATGCCTGGTTAATTTTTGTATTTTTAGTAGAGATGGGGTTTCACCACATTGGCTAGGCTGGTCTTGAACTCCTGACCTCACGTGATCCGCCCTCCTTGGCCTCCCAAAGTGCTCATTACAGACATGAGCCACCACACCTGGCCCAGAGTTTTATTTTTCTAAAACCTCCAACTTTTAGTGGAGACTCAGAATGCCTACATAATGGAAAAAACAAAAACAAAAAACAAGTCTTGCAGATAATTCTCGCCTGTGAAATTTGTCTCTTTTGTACTGTTGATTGTGGTGGTTTCTACAGTAGCATCCAGCACCTATTCTGCAAACCACTTCCTTCTTAAACCTCAAGGGTTTCTGCAAACCGCATTCAAATGATCTGTAGAAAGTGTTACCGTACACTTTCCATTACATCAGAGCCTTGCCAAGTGGCCCAAGAGGGATTCATTAACTGCTGCCGTGTCCCCATGTGTCTGATTAGCCACAAATATATAATGAATGTGGTTCAGCAGTGTAGGCAGCCGCAGTGGAGAACTGCGGCAAAAATTCCCTGCAATTTTTCTGGCAGCTGTCATCAGTCAACAAAATCCAAACTGACACCTTCAGTTGCCAACAGTTTTGGGTAAAACACATGCATGTTCCCAAGGTACAAGGGCCACAGGTTGAGGGTAAGGTTAAATGATAGAGTTTCTCTACTGGATGGAATGGAAGAAGATAGCAAAGTGAGATTTTGTGATATTAATAAAGAACCTAATGGATTAATGGAAGGGACTGCTATGTAGGTTTCTGGTGAGTAACTGGTGATGCTGTGAAAGCTACGTGTGGCATCCAATAGCCCATTTTTACTTCAAGAAAACTCATTCTCGTGCTCTGCAGCAGCTGCTACTGTTTGGATTATGAATAGTTATAAGCCAGATGGTGTGGCAGAAAGGACTCACACATATTTTCACATGGACAAATATTATTATTCCAAAACATAAACACGTCAATATAAGTGTTTTTTCTCCTGGGAGAAATCCAGCCCCTGATCTCAGTTATAAGAAAATGACTCACTTGTATGTGCAAAAATTACCTGCCAAGGTTATTATTGGAAGAAACCCACACCACAGCATTCCCCAAGTTTTCCTTTCCTGATTTGTAGTCAGCTGCATTTAATGTGATAAAGGAGAAACAGACAGGAAGGGAGGGAGAGAAGACGGGAAGGAGGGAGAGAAGACGGGAGAGAGGGAGAGAAGACGGGAGAGAGGGAGAGAAGACGAGAGGAAGGAAAAGAAGGAAAAGGAAGAGAGAGAATGAAGAGATGAGGTAAGGAAGGGGAAAATCACTGTCCCTCCACCCCAGAATTCTCATAATGGTGACAGCAGTGTGTTGGCCTGGGAATTCTAATGCCAAATACCTGGTGATCAAAACGGGAAGGCAAAGATGGAAAAGACAGAATCAGGCCATTTGGACACATCAGTGAAGGATTCTTTTGAAGTTCTTCTGGAAGAAAGAGATTTTTCCAGCTCTTTCTCTGATTTTATTTGGAATGTTTCAAGGACAAATAATCCATCACAGTCAATATAGTTCTCATAATCATGTATCCAGATTTCCCATTTCTTAATTTGGTCTGGTTACCTCTTGCTGTCATGTCCATTTTTCTATAGTCTTTCTTTCTTTTCTGTTTTTTTTTTTTTTTTTTTTTTTTTTTTTTTCAAGACAGAGCCTTGCTCTGTCGCACAGGCTGGAGTGCAATGGCACGATCTCTGCTCACTGCAACCTCTGCTTACCGGGTTCAAGCGATTCTTGTGCCTCAGCCTTCCTGAGTAGCTGGGATTACAGGCACATGCCACCATGCCTGCCTAGTTCTTATATTTTTAGTAAAGACAGAATTTCGCCATGTTGGTCAGGCTGGTCTGGAACTCCTGACCTCAGGTGATCTGCCTGCCTTGGCCTCTCAAAGTGCTGGGATTATAGGCATGAACCACTGTTCCTCGCTTTATATTCTTTCTTTCCCCAGAAATTCCTATAATAAGCTTTTCTTCACAAGAATCTTCCACTCTTGGTGCCAGGTATTTTGTAATCAATCCTAAACTCGCCTCCTTTGTCTCTCTTCCTGCTAAGGCTTGGTCATTGCCTTCCAAGACTTCCTGCCTAGTTTTCCAGCCTCCTGAGAGCCCACCTGTCTCCTAGCAGGGTGGACCAGCCCACCACGGCTCAGGGAGGGCAGACCTGGGGTGATGTGTGCAGGAAGAGATGGAAAGGGTGAGTCCAGCGGCAGTCCTTGGGTGTCTTTTCGCTCTGTGGGCCCTGTGGGTCAGCTCTTCTAACGTGGAACCAGCGCTGTGCCCTACTGAGAAAGGCACACTAGGAAATTCTGTCCTGGCTGGCAATGTTAGAGTTGGCTTTCATTGTAGAGTAGTTTTTAGTGGGTCCTCTCTTTTGGTGTACAATGCAGGTTTACCACCTACAAGTGAACAATTCACCTAGTGCCCTGACTCTCATTCTTTGGAGTTCAAATAACAGACAATTAAAAAAAATTTTGAATCCAGCATTTGCTTGTTGCTTGACCACGCTCCCGCATGTACACCCTTCAGCTCCAGGACCACATGTGATCAGGCTGGTAAGTATAAGTGGGTGACTCCGTGGGAGCTAAGAGATAATATGGACTGGGTGAACTGGAGTATACACCTTCAATAGCATTCAAGCTAAAACGCCTCACAGCCTTGTGCATTCCCACTGGAGAACATCTGCAGGCTGTGTCCAGCCCCAAGGCCACCAGTGCACAATCCCTGCTCAGCAACCCGCCACCCTTTATGTTCAAGCACATCCCCATTTCTTTTATTTTTGTGGCCTCCCCTGGCAGCCCCAACTCCATCTGTTTTCCTTTATTCTCAGCCTGTTTGTCTCAATGTCACTTCCACTGGCCCTGGTTCAGATCCTTGGTATCACGAACACCCTCCAGGCCTTCGATGGGCCCCAGGAGCCTTCTGAGCACCCCAGAGCAGTCTCTTCTCTAAGGAAAGCATTCTGGATTACTGCACCTGTTCCATGGGTGATATGGTTTTGAGCTCTAGGACAGCAATTCTCAAAGTGTGCCCCTGAGATCAGCAGTATTGGCATTGCCTGGCAACTTAGAAAAATGCAAATTGGGGGTCCCACCCTAGGCCACTCAATCAGAAACTCTAGGGGGAGATGCACAGTGGTGGGCCCAGCAATCTGGGTTTTAATCGGCCTTCCAGGAGATTCCACTGCAGGGACAAGTTTGAGAATCACTGCTCTATCCAATTGGTCCCACCCCGGATGGCGATGTGCTTTGGTTTGCCTGCATCCCTCTTAAATTTCAGTTCCTAAAGCTAAACCTTAACCCCCTTATTCATTTTAGAGGAACATAGGGGCATTATGCAGATAAAATTAGATAATACCTAGCACAGTTTCTAGCACACGCTAAATTTGTCATACATATAAATTATTATGATTGTGTCATCATTAAATATTATTACATCAGTGTGGTCCAAGGTCAAATGACCTTTTTATGTACAGTAACCTTCTACTATCACTCTAAGAGTCAAATATCTCTACTGTGTATTTATCTGTCATTCACAGCTCACATATTTACATGGTAGATGGAAATGTAGAATCTATATTGAATGCAACAGCATAAGTGGTAGGGCTGAAACTTCTCACCAGTGAATCTTGTTACATCAGCCAAAAGTTCTAAGAGCTTGACGAGGAGGAAGTAAGTTTCCCCGGAATAAAAGAAAGCAGTCACAGAAGTATAATTTCTTTGAGGAGGACACGGGTGGAGTAGTGAAAGGACAGATCAAACATTAATTTTAAAGCTTCCCTATATTTCAAAGAACACAGAGAATCTCTCTTCTATGCCTGTCCTCCAATTGTAAATGCCCTGTAAAATCTCCATCCTTCTTCCACTTTAGACAAAAGACTATTTTGAGTGTTACTAAGTAAAAAGTAGAAATCCCAGCCTGTGCGAGGTCTGTTAAAATTCACTCAGTAAAGAATTCTGACTTTCATTAAAATAACTACTAAAGGAGAGCCAAGAGGTTGACCTTCACATTGTTCAAGAGCCACACCAATCACCTCGCCTTGGCACGCAGTTGGATCTCTTGCCAGGATTTCAGCAGGTGTTTTCTGAATTGCATCCAGAATCACACTGGACAGAAACACAGCAGAGGTCGCCGAAGCCACATCAATAATGATAAGCAGATGATCACGGCGCCCTCCCGCTCGCCCTGTGAGCTGCAGAGATCACAGCACCGCTGAGTCTGTGGGAGGCAGCGCAGCCTCGAGCTTCTAGCCAACAGCCAATGTCATTTTAACATATTCAAGACAGACTAGCTGAACCAATGTTTCAGGCTAGAGTTCTAAAGACACAAAATGAGGTTAGGAGAGGAACAGGAAAATATACACAAATATTTTTGATTAGTAACTTTCATTTAGAAATTGGGGACATCTTCAATACAAATGCTTAAAATGCTATAATCACAACTGCCATATTTGCAAGTCTACTTTTTAAAATTTTTTTAACCTAACAAAGTATAATCCAAGGAAAAAGCTAATTCTGAAGTATGTTCCTTCTTGTCATTGTAAGTAGCAAGTGCAATCACTTAAAATACAATTCCATCAAGGGTCGCAGATGAGAAATACGATTCTGGGTTTTCTTAGATTCCGGCTTTCAGGGTGACTTATTCAATATCCCTCAGTTGATATTCAGAATATCAATTTTGACCGATGAGCATCTTCACACATCCTGGTCTTTGCCTTTCTCCACGTTGCCAGTCCTTCCTTCTTTCCCTCTCTCCCTCCCTCCCTTCCTCCCTCGCTCCTCCCTTCCCTTCCCTTCCTTCCTCTTTCTGTTCTTTCTTTTCTTTTTTCTTTCTTTCTCCTTTCCTTTCCTTTCCCTCTTTCTTTCTCTTTCTCTCTCTCTCCTCTCTCTCTCTCTCTCTCCCTTCCTTTCTTTCTCTTTTCTTTTTCCCAAGACAAAGTGTTGCTCTGTCACGCAGGCTGGAGTGCAGTGGTATATGCTCAGAGCTCATCACAGCTTAAACTCCCAGGCTCAAGCAGTCCTCCTGCCTCCGCCTGCTGAATAGCTGGAACTACAGGTGTGCACCATCACATCTAGTTAATTTTTAAACTTTTTGTAGAGATGGGGTCTCACTATGTTGCTCAGGCTGGTTTCAAATTTCTGGCCCCAATTACCAACCTTTTGGATCCTGTATTCAAGAAACAACTACAGTTCTTGAAAGGAGAGAAAAGGCAGCAAGGCCTTACAGCAATGCTCAGTTCTTCTTTTCTTTTTTTTTTGAGATGGAGTCTTGCACTGTTGCTCAGGTTGGAGTGCAATGGCGTGATCTCAACTCACTGCAACCTCTGCCTCTCAAGTTCAAGTGATTCCCCTGCTCAGCCTCCTGAGCAGCTGGGCACCCACCACCATCCCTAGCTAATTTTTGTATTTTCAGTAGAGACAGGGTTTTTCCATGTTGGCCAAGCTGGTTTCGCACTCCTGACCTCAGGTGATCTGCCTGCCGCGGCCTCCCAAAATGCTAGGATTACAGGTGTGAGCCACCATGACTGGCCTGCAGAGCTCAGCCCTGTACTGATACCAGCCTCTTGGGAAATACTGAAAAAGTTACTTAACTTCTCTGTGCCTCAGTCTCCCTTCTTTGTAAAATGAGGGATTGGTTAAATCAGGGGTCATAGCTCAAATATTCACAGGCCCCAATAAGTACTCAATATGTAGGTAAAGAGGAGAATGCTTGCCCTGTCTACAGGGGATAGCTATACTCAGCAACAGCTGATAACTGTCATCTTTTGCTTCTGTTTCAAAAAAACAAAACAAAACAAAACAAAAAAACTGTCCCTGGATTGTTATGTGAAAATGTCTTAATTTTAAATATTTGCTAAAAATGTAAATAAAACAACTACAATTATAAAAACCATATGTAGGTCAAACAGAACATGTTGATGATGCTTTAGAGTTCTTGCCTTCTATGATTCAAAATTTCTCCTGAAACCTAAGACCTGTCAGTCTAAACATACAACACCTTGATTTTCATCATTTGTGTATCTGATGTGGTGGCTTGCTTCTCCTTTCACAACATCGAGTGGACTGTGTACCTCTTTTTCCTGTAAGTAGCATACACTTTATTTATGTCAAATACAACTATGTACATGCCTAGAAAAGTTAATCATCTTGACCTGAAGTATGCTGCCAAGTAGCCAAATATCAGTGGGTGGATACCTTAATGTCAATAAAGACAGAAGGGAGAGATGGGAGAAGCCCACAAACTAGAAATAAAACTAAGTCAGGGTATTAGATGGTTTTCATACTGCTAGAAAGAAATATCCAAGACTGGGTAATTTATAAAGGAAAGAAGTTTAATTGACAGTTCCACATGGCTGGGGAGACCTCAGGAAACTTACAATCACGGCGGAAGGCAAAGGAGAGGCAAGGACCTTCTTCACATGGCAACAGGATAGAGGAGTGAGTGAAGGGGGAAGAACCCCTTATAAAACCATCAGACAGGCACAGCGGCTCCTGCCTGTAATCGCAGCATTTTGGGAGGCTGAGGTGGGCCAATCGCTTGAGGTTAGGAGTACGAGACCAGCTTGGCTAACTTGGTGAAACCCTATTTCTACTAAAAATACAAAAATGAGCCAGGTGTGGTGTTGGGCAGCTGTAATTCCAGCTACTCTGGAGGTTGAGGCAGGAGAATCACTAGAACACGGGAGGCGGAGGTTGCAGTGAGCTGAGATCGCACCACTGCACTCCTGCCTGGGTGACAGAGCGAGACTCCATCTCAAAACAAAACAAAGACAAAACCCATCAGTTCTTGTGAGAACTCACTCATTATTAGGGGAACAGCATGGGAGAACCACCCTATGATGCAATCACCTACCTCCCTTGACACATGGGGATTACAATTAAGAGATGAGATTCAGGTGGGGACACATAACCACACCACATGGTGTGGAAGAAAGAGGAAAAATGTTTCCTGTTCATCAAACAGTAGCTGAGGAGCAGATCGCAGGAAAATGACCCTCAGGAGCATGAATCCAGCTGTGAGGAAGGAGGGGCTTTGAGGGAGCAGAATGCTCCAGGTGGCAGGATGGTTGCCTGCAAGAGAAATTTTGGCCTGAACTCTCAAGATGGGGACTGATGCCTGGAGAATTTTCTAGGAAGGGGTTGGTTAACTCAAGGGACAGGGAGGGAATTATGAGACAGGTTTACTGGTCTTAGGAGTAAATCTATGGAAAATAATTCAACTTCTCTCTCATCCTGAGCATAAATAGACTGCTGTCTGCAGAAGATATCCATAAGGTGCTGACTTGATGTAGTTTGCATCCTACACAATCCCATCAGCTGACTAGTGTTTCATGTTTTTCCTTAAAGATACGTTTTTCTCCTTACTCCACTTGTACCACACTGGTCTCGGACAACTGTCATCTCATGTGTAGGTCCTGTAACAACAGCTTTCTTACTGGCCTCTAGAATCTTCAGAATCCAATCTACCTTGCCAGACTCATTTTCCCTAAATGCTGCCTTTATCAAGCCACTCTACTGTTCTGACTCCTTCCATGGCTCTCATGTCCTCCCCAGTCTAAGATCCTCTGCTTGGCCTTCAAGACTCTCCAGAATCTGCTCCATGCTCCATTCTCTATCTTTCCCCAGTCCCTCACACCCATTTCCTGTTCAATCACTCAGTAGTATCCTATCAGCAGAGGCATTTCTGCCTCCCAGCATTTACTCGACACCATCCCCTTCACCTGGGTGCCTATCCCTCTCCTTTTCAAATTCTATCCATCAATTTCCATCATGAAACCTTCTTTAACTCTTCTGGGCCTCACAGACTTCCCTGACTTCAGACGTGCTATTCCACTTAATTTCTGAACCATGCCCTCTGCCACTCAATTATATATTATTCTGTTCTCTAATTGTTTCATGGATGTTTGTCTTGTCTCACAAATCATATTTTGACCTTCCTGAGTCAAGATCATGTCTTCTTCCTCTGTATTCTCCATAGAAACAGTGGATTTAGTCATAGAGGCTGGGTTCAATGAGCACTTGCCTGATGCTTCAATGAGGCAGGTATTCAGATAAGCTCACTGGGAGAAAGAGGATGGTGGCAAAGAAAGATGGCTGGGGTCTCTTGGGAGGAGATGATCAGACAGGACTATGTAGAGAGCTACCATTGCCCACTTTCCCCAAATAATCATGCATGGCCATCATGCCCTCTGTTGCCTGCACTTTCATATATGGTTCATGCTTGTTGAAGTTGTGCTAGGTTGAATTGTTGCACTGGGTTGTATGCAACAGCAGACCTGATCCACCAACTGTCCTGGACCAGCACATAGCCTTGGAGACTTAAAGCTGCACTTGGTGGCAAGCTTCTGAATTTGAGCTCCCGGGGGTCACTATTATCCTCTTTGAGAGAAGCATGGTCCAGTTATGTCCAACATGGAAGTGAACTTCTAAGTGACTCCAGTATTCTGCAAGAGTGAAGACATTCAAGAACTCAGATGCACTAAGAGCAAAAAATGATGAGAGAACTCTGGATGGAAGAACCACTCCGATCATTCTGGTGGAGAGGGCTGAGAGACAATGTCCAACATTCTGCAGGAAATCACTTTAGATTTCTCACTCCCAGCCCACTCCAGAGAGTGCCAAGCCTGTTATTAAATCTCTATGTCTCACAATCTACACAGTTCAGATAACAACCTGCTGACCACAGGAGAGGTTGGTTGCATTAATTATGATAGAAAGACACTGTGGAAATATACCAGGCCCTCCAAAATCCATTTCTGTTGGTTCACACAGGCTGAGTAGCCATTGGCTCATAGTAAATTGCAGTCCCTCCTGCCCTGCGCCGTGCCTGTACTGGGTGTCTGTGCTGGCAGGTGTTCTGTCCATGACACAGCCTGGAAGGAGCCTAAGACAGGCAAATGAGCTGCCACCAGCTCCCTGAGGCAGTTTCTGGGGCTGCTGACTTAGCTCTCTCACGGGAAGCCACCACCCACCTGCCAGGGGAACTGGTGACAACATGTAGTGGCAGTGGTGGAGCCAGAGGTGAAAGAGAGTTTCAAAATGAGGGGAGAATTTTCAAAATGACAGTTTGGACAACCATGATTTAACAAAACAACAGGCTATCTTGAATTTGCATGGTAGCTGCTTATAAATCCGATAGTTCTGTTATGTGACTATCTTATCTGGAAAACTCCTTGAGCAGTTCTGGGTGGACAGGACCAATGCCTACATCTCAGTCCTTTGTGTATTTCCTGAGCATCAGCCTCTACCCAGTCCCCACAGGTTTAGGACTCTGGAGCCAGTCAGAGCCTGCTGCTACATCAGCTCCCAGCTCCTTGGAGCATAGATGCTCCTCTCTGCCTGGAGGATATGCAGAAAAAAACTTTTTAAATGTTTCTATAGGTCATCAAAACAAACTCTTAATAAAAATAAAGACATTAAAAAAACCCAAGTATTATAAGAGCATAGAAATGATTCAGTTTCCAGAATACAATGTATTAATATGTTTGCTAAGTAAATGAGTGAAAGAATTGGATAAACAAAAGTAAAGGTATTAAATGTTTGAATACTGACCTAAAAATTGTGCTTTTAAATTATGTTTAGGAATAATAATATTTTTTTACCCTCCCTTCTCCAAAGACATCACACAGAATGACTTACCAGCTCAGATACAGCATTATAATTTAAGACATCAGAGATACTGAACATTCTTTAATGAATACAAGTGACTACTCTAGAAACCAAGGCTTCAGTATGCTCACAGAATAAACTTAGTGTAATAAAAGATGGTAGTATAGGTTATACTGCCAGGGAAAAAAGAGATGAATCACATCGTTGCCACCAAAAGATAATTTGTTATACCATCCAACCTAAAAATCACCTGTTTGTAACAGAATTTTCTATTTCCAATGAAGCTGAAACTTACATTAGAAAGGAGAAAACAAAATGAAATTTTATACTATGAGACAGTGAAATATAACTAAAAACAAAAAGACAAAACAACAACAACAACAAAAAACCACTGGAATGAGGAGTGGGGTCTATGATCTTGTAGCCAGACTATGGGTTGTTTGGATAGAGGGACTTCAGTTTACTCAACTATAAAATGACATGATCAGCTAGAACCACCGAAGTCAGGGAATCTCTGCATTCTTTGATGCATTCAAGACTGTCCCAAGTCATCTACAGTAAACTCAGCAGTTCTTGGTCACATAAAGAGAAAATGGCAGGTACGAATATGTTCAGTTCAGAAATCACAAAGGTTAATCTTAGACATTAGAGTCCTCTTTTATTATGCCCCTCTAATCAGGTGTATATATACACACCTTAGAGAAAATCTTAAAAGAGGTACAGTTAAAGAAAACCAAAAGCAAAAATCCAACACAGAGTTCCAAGAAATGCTTCATTTATATTAAAAATCTAGCTTAGAATTCCTTTCCCCCAACGAAGTATATTGCTGCCACAAAGTCATAAAGCCTTATATGCCACAGCTGTTAGTATTCTTCATCAATAGAATTAGAAAAAGTTCCTCCCAAACAATTCATTCAAAGCCTTTTATCAGTAACAAAATTTGGTATGTAGAAGGCATGTTTCACTTAAAGTAATGAGCAAGAATACAATCCTTTGATTATAAATTCCCCTTTCATCTTATTTTCCAAAAAGCCACAAGGAAAATGTCCAGCATGATGTCCTTGATATTTAAACACTTTATTCAACTTACCATTAGTTTACTCCAAAACTCAGCTTCCCTTGTAAAATGCTCCATAGTGAAGGGATAAAGTTCTTGTTCTGCCTTGTCAAATGTGTCACTTGTGCTGCTCAAGTGACTGAGCACAGGGAAGCAAACATTTCAGACGAGCCACTTTCATAATATTGACTGTTGCATTCTCTCATAGCTGGGAGTCTTGAGAGAAATGGAATTTACATATGTGGAGGTGAGATGGGTGTGGGCATTTCTCACAGTTATGATTCAAAATCGAGATATGTCTCATTCGAGAAGGTAATAATATAAGTCAAAGAAGAAAAGTATCCCTTAGCATTACTGCCATTCATGACAAGGCAACTGACACTGCCATGTGCACAGGCGCCACACCTCAGTCATCATGCCAACAACAATCCTTCAGTGGGTGGTGAAGTTTCCTTCTGGCATTTTTTTTTTTTTTTTGACTCTAGTAATTATAAATCTCTCAGCTCACTTTAAGGTGTGTTCGGTACACAAGAATGGACACCTGGAATGCAAGTAGAAGTGCAAGCTCAGGAAGAAAACTTTTGGCAATCCTGTGGGCAAAATTAACCAAAGTTGGCTACCAAATCATTCATCCTCCGTGCTACTTTGTTAGAACAGGTCAGTTAGGATTTTAAACAGCCATATAAAAATATAAGTGCTTACAATATTCTCACTTTTTCTGAAAAGAGTCAGAAGATAGAACTTCCTCAAAATATCCTTGAGAACTGGATCTATGGTTATTATCTTAGGCACAACTCATCTTCATCCGTGCTGATTAATGATACTCAAAAGAAACATTCTTATAAACAGAAAAGTCTCACGCTCCTACCCACCATTCCTGAAAGTGGAACAAAAAAGCAAAGGTAGAACCCAGATGAAGCCTGATGGGAGAGACCTGGAAGAATTCTGGTCCTTTCTTTCTGTGGACTTTACATGTTCAATGAACATTTCTGGGACATTTGGATACAATGAAGTGAAAGGTTATGATGAAAACCAAAACTCAAATGCACAAACTGCTTTTACCCTTCAATAACCCTTCTCCTGAGTGTTCTAACCACATTTTCCTTCCTTTGCCAGTTCCTAATTCCACAGGACTTACTGTGTAGTGGCCCTTTACAGCACAACATAACTGTGGTCAAACTCTGAGCTTTACCTCCAAAGCCTGGAGTGGAAAATCAGAAGCCAACATCATGTTGTTCCAGTGTGGAATTCACCACTTGGACAGTTTTTCTCCTGCAGGGAGAGTCCATCCTCCCTCCCACATCTACACATGAGTAGGGCTTTCTAAAATGCTTAGTT
Organism: Mandrillus leucophaeus; assembly: GCF_000951045.1. NCBI lineage: Eukaryota > Metazoa > Chordata > Mammalia > Primates > Cercopithecidae > Mandrillus > Mandrillus leucophaeus. The sequence goes on from NW_012107675.1 coordinate 720,010, forward strand.
TTATAAAATTTTACCCAGGAAAACAGTTATGTCTGGTACATTTTCTCTATTTCCTGGCTATGTCAAATTAGTATGAGCTTTGCCAGATTAACTGCTTAAATGCTCGAAAACAATCATTTACAAACCAAGAGACCCAGGAGAATGGAAAGCTGGTCAAAAAATAGTAACTTTTCAAAAGGAAAAACATGATTTTGCTGGGGAGATATCTAAAAGTCCTTGTTGACTTTCCTTCCCCAGGAGCCTGGAGAGGGCCACCCTTAGCTTAACCACTTCATTAACCACTGGGCCTTCAGAACCTGTTGTACGAGTCCTGCCTCATAACCGAGTCCACCTTTGTGCTGGTGTCTGTGACTTGGTGAGTCACTTTTGCATACTCTGCAACTCTTCCAAATATGTGAAACAACTATTTAGGCCTGGCAGGGAGTTTTCTTCTTTCCTATTGGTGAAATCTCATGTTCTCTGTGGCTTAACATTCATTTCACTGAGTACAGGTACATGTACTTTTACAAAGGATACACTTTTGAAAAGCTACAGTAAACCCATGATTCTAAATTGAGTCATATTTTTTGAAAACTCAAGGATATCTTGATACTTAAAGGAATCCCTGGCATATCCACTTGTAAGGTTTTACAACTTTTGCAAAACCACTTGCCAAATGAATGTTTTACAAGTGTGGAATTTCAAAGACCGTGTTTTACTAAATTGAAGGACACAAGCTCAGCCCATTTGGCCTATGATAAACTCAATTAAGGTTAATGGAGCACAAAAATGGCTCTACAGGTAAATACTGATTCTTTTCCAGAGAGAGTTATCGAAGTTTTTTTAGGCCAGGCACTGTGGCTCATGCTTGTAATCCCAGCACTTTGGGAGGCTGAGGCGGGTGGATCACTTGAGGTCAGGAGTTCGAGACCAGCCTGGCTAACATGGTGAAACCCCATCTCTACAAAAAAAAAAAAAAAAAAAAAAAAAAAAGAGCCAGGCACGGTGGTGCATGCCTGTAATCCCAGCTACTCGGGAGGTTGAGACAGGAGAATTGCTTGAACCCAGGAGACAGAGGTTGCCGTGAGCTGAGATTGTGCCATTGCACTCCAGCCTGGGCAACAGAGTGAGATTTCATCTCAAAAAAAAAAAAAGTATTTTTGAGTATTAGTGACTTTTACTTGTGTGCAGACAATTTACAGGAAAAAGAGGATGCAAAATCAATTTACATTTTCTAACAAATTAAAATGATTTTAAGAGCAATCTGTAAAGGGTGAGTCAGTGGTGCCTTGAAAATAAACCTTTAACCTTCCTGCCCCTTTTTCACAAAACCAAGGCACTGAAAACCCAAAGTTTGGCTGGGTGTGGTGGCTCATGCCTGTAATCCCAGCACTTTGGGAGGCTGAGGCGGGTGGATCACAAGGTCAGGAGATTGAGACCATCCTGGCCAACATGGTGAAACCCCGTCTCTACTAAAATACACAAAAAAATTAGCTGGGCATTGTGGCCCGGGTCTGTAGTCCCAGCTACTTGGGAGGTTGACGCAGGGGAATTGCTTGAACCAGGAGGCAGAGGTGGCAGTGAGCCGAGATTGCGCCACTGCACTTCAGCCTGGCAACAGAGCGAGACTACATCTCAAAAAAAAGAAACCCAAAGTTACTTTTCTTTGCAAAATGTTGATTCAATTTCTTGAAGAGTAGGCTAGATGCTCCTGAGGAATGCAAAGTGCTATGTTTATCGCTACCATACATATTAGCAACAGGGTTCAGAGGTTTTAATTTAGAATTTTTCACCCTTTTTCTCCTTCTGTGTATTTTTCTCCTTTTCCTATGTCTCTCCATGCCTCCGTGCCTTAGTATGGTACAAAACAGACTTAGCGTGCAAGGCTTCCTGGTTTGTGTTTTCTAAAAGCCTGATATCCAAAGGGGAGATGGAATTTGAGGAACGAATATCTCTGTGAAACAAGTCATGGTGGGGTGTGGTGGTGCTTTCATGTAGGAAAATGCTTCCCCTGGTCTAGGAGGAGGGCAAGGTCCAAAGGATGAGAAGCATGGCTCCCCGGCTTTCCTCTGGGAGGCAGAAGACCCTAGGAAGGAAGACTTGAGGGACGTCGCAGGAAGACAAGGGATGGGACTGGGATTCACAGCCTCCACAAAGATTCTCCTACTTGCAGAGGGCATGGAGGAAGCAGAGAGCTGCTGGGCATCAAAGGGGCCACTGTGGTCTGGGACAGTGGGGTGTGCTGGTGAGACCATAGTCAAGGCCATTTGCCTTACTGGGTATTGTATAAGCTTCCTTAAATCTGGTGCAGCTCTGGGAAGGAAAGAAGAGCTCAACAATGACAAAAATGAAGAATGGCTAGGGGCTCACAGTGGCTTTAAAACAAATATAAATGTTTGAGGACAAAGATTTATACCGAGTACTCATTCTGGTGCCAAACACTGGGGTAAGGCCAATTTTTTGCTCAGCTTTTGAGGAGTAAGCAGGCGAGTCATGTCCCTAGCATTGTAACTAGAGAACCAGACTGTCCTACCAGAGAGTGCTGTGTGTAACTTTACCCCCAGATTCAAGGTCATCCGGAAGTCTTTATGGAGCACCTTGACTCTACCACAGGGATCCAAGGTGTGGAGTTTACTGCTGTTGTTTCCAGACCCTGAAGAGTTAAGAGGCAGAGGATGAAACAACAGATTGTGAAATGTCTGAATTAGAAGAGTATCATGTTCATTTTGATTTTGGCTTTTGAACTGTAAATGACAGAGAGCACATCCTTACCAAATAAAATTCTATGGCAGACAAAAAAGATCCATTTAGTCCATATGTGGTGGCTCATGCCTGTAATCCCAGCACTTGGGGAGGCCTAGACGGGTGAATCACCTGAGGTCAGGAGTTCGAGACCAGCCTGGCCAACATAGCGAAACCTCATCTCTACAAAAAATACAAAAATTAGCCAGTCATGGTGGTGGACGCCTGGGGGGCTGAGGCAGGAGAGTCACTAGAACCAGGGAGGCGGAGGTTGCAGTGAGCCAAGATCATGCCACTGCACTCCAGCCTGGGTGACAGAGTGAGACTCCATCTCAAAAAATAAATAAATAAAAAAAAAATAAATAAATAATAAATAAAGAGATCCATTTAGGATCTCAATGACCAAGTACCCCACAGGACCATAAGCATGGAACTGTCACCCCAAAAGTCAACCTGGCCTTGTTCTTCCAGTGTTAAGCACAGTGGTTTCTGAAAATGTATTGCACATATTGCCTATGTCCATTGCCAGGTAGTTTCCAGGACCACTGACAGACGCAAATAGAAAATAAAACTAAACAGAAGCCCCACCATGAGGGTTTGAGGTCTATCAAACAGAAAATGGATCTTCTTCAGCCTTCTGTCAATGATCCACAGAAGTGTAACAGATGAAACTTACAAAACCTTACATGAGTACCAAAAGCTAGAAGAAAATCTTAACTCCCTCCTGTAGGAAGCCACGCAAGCACAGACAAGGGGAGCCAGCCTTCTCCCTTCATGGAAGGAAGGTATTAATACACAGAGCACAAGAGCAAAAGAGGAGGGGAATGGATGGCCTATGTGTGGGTGCAAGATAAAGTATATGCCAAGGCTCTGTCTTCATTTTCATAGACTGTTTCCATAAAAAGTGTAAGAATCTGGCAATGGTCAAGTTGCTGTGGTCAGCTACATGTTGTCCTGCATTCAGTTGCTGTTGGTGGACACTACGGGATCCCGGTATGCATGCAAAGGTGGTCTATTTTCTTGCCTCTGTCAGTAGAAGGTGGTGAGTAAGGCCAGGAAACATCCAGAGGAGGACAGACTCTCTTATCACTGAGCACAGGCAGGGGCCTGGGGAAAGGTGTAGATATACTCTCTGCCTATTCTCCAGGTATTGGACATTGGTTATGCAGAGTCCCTGAAGGAAAAGGAGAAAGATCTGCTCAGAGGAATATTCATATGCTATACACATTTCTTGCTTTCTCTGTAGCCTAAAGATTGATTCAGACCTAGCAAGCCTGGTAGTAGTGTGTGACTCTTTTCTGGACATGAATCAGGTCTAAATTAGAGTGCATTTAAGATGCCCCTCCAGGCTGTAATCTAATCTCAAGATCAGAATGAACTACCAGCCTGGGAATATCAACAGTATCTGAAGAGTCCTTGCTATTTTTAAGGACAGGGGAAAGGAGGAAAATATTTTGAACTAAAATTTATTGAGTACATGCCATGTTCCTAGCACTTTTTAGGTGTCAGCATTTCATTGTCTTCATAACCCTGTGAAATAGATATTATCTTTCTTTTACTGAAGAGGAAACTGAGGTTCAGAGTTACCTGGATTTCTCATAGTCAGTCAGCTGGCAGTAGTTGTAATAGTGAACTTATTGGAGGTGGTTGAGATGCTGGTAGTAAGGAAGACCATAATTTCTCTATGTGCTGGGAGCTTTACACACTTATTTCATTTAATTGTTCAATAAATTATTTCATTTAATTAGTTCAATAAATTTAATATCTAAATGTGGTCATTTAGATATTAAACCAAGATTCACACCCAGGCTGATTTGCTTCAAAGTTCATGCTCTTTCCATTATCTCATGATGCTACTTTCCCTCTAAGTTGTAAATAACGATATTGTTCTTTTAAAGAAAAGGTAAGTCTAAACAGAGGATGTCTAAGAAGGCCTTGGATAAAAAGTTAGTAAAAGTTGCTGTGTGCTAGAGTCACTGAAAAGATGCAGGAAAGACCTACCTCTAGGTTAAGAAAGTCTAATTGATTTATTTCATATAAGCACAGAAATTGTGCCAAGGTTAAATTAAATAGTGATTGACAATGGTTGAAGACCACAGGAGAACAGATATCCAATACTATCTGGCTGATATTGCTTTACTTATTCATAGTTCTTTATATTTTACTCTGAATTATATTTCACAGCTTAAAATATAAATATTAGAGATAGGTTTATTAAAAATTGGAAAGAGGAGAGGTGCCCAAGATGGCCAAATAGGAACAGCTCCAGCCTCCAGCTCCCAGCCTGAGTGACACAAAAGATGGGTGATTTCTGCATTTTCAACTGAGGTACCAGGTTCATCTCACTGAGGAGTGCCAGACAATTAGTGCTGGTCAGCTGGTGCAGCCCAACCAGCAAGAGTTAAAGGAGGGTGAGGCATCACCTCACCTGGGAAGCACAAGGGGGAAGGGAATCCCTTCTCCTAGCCAAGGGAAACTGAGACCCACAACATCTGGAAAATAGGGTAACTCCCACCCTAATACTGCACTTTACCGAGGGTCTTAGCAAATGACACACCAGGAGATTATATCCCACACCTGGCCCGGAGGGTCCTGCACCCACGGAGCCTCCCTCATTGCTAGCACAGCAGTCTGAGATCTAACTGCAAGGTGGCAGCGAGGCTGGGGGAGGGGCGGCTGCCATTGCTGAGGCTTAAGTGGGTAAACAAAGCCACCGGGAAGCTCGAATTGGGTGGAGCCTACCGCAGCTCAAAGAGGCCGACCTGCCTCTGTAGACTCCTCCCCTGGGCACAGGGCATAGCTAAACAAAAAGCAGAAGAAACCTCAGCAGAGGTAAATGCCCCTGTCTGATAGCTTTGAAGAGAGCAGTGGATCTCCCAGCATGGAGATTGAGATCTGAGAATGGACAGACTGTCTGCTCAAGTGGGTCCCTGACCCCGAGTAGCCTAACTGGGAGACATCCCCCACTAGGTGCAGACCGACACCTCACACCTCACATGGCAGGGTACACCCCTGAGACGAAGCTTCCAGAGCAAGAATTAGACAGCAACACTCGCTGTTCAGCAATATTCTATCTTCTGCAGCCTCCGCTGCTGATACCCCGGCAAACAGGGTCTGGAGGGGACCTCAAGCAAACTCCAACAGACCTACAGCTGAGGGTCCTGACTGTTAGAAGGAAAACTAACACACAGAAAGGACACCCACACCAAAACCCCATCAGTACGTCACCATCATCAAAGACCAAAGGCAGATAAAACCACAAAGATGGGGAAAAAGCAGGACAGAAAAGCTGGAAATTCAAAAAATCAGAGCGCATCTCCCCCTCCAAAGGAACACAGCTCC